>NW_026000142.1:7872164-7908209 GCF_001458135.2 Marmota marmota marmota
GCCCAGACCCCCTTCCTTTGCGGGGCCCAGCTGCGCGCCTCGCGAAGAGCCGGGCCTGTAAAGGAGGTGGAGGAGGGGAGGCTGCGGGGAATCAGGGCCCGCCGGATGTCGCGGCGCCGCGCTGGGCTAGTGATGAAGGTGTTGTCACCTCCTCTTACCCGCACTCAGCCTCCTGCCTGGGAGCTACCGGCTTTGTCCCCTCCTGGCGCTTGAGATTTGAGTCCAGGCCCCCACACCTCGAACGGCCAGGTGGCCCTTGGTTTTTCTGTTCTTGAAACGGTTTTCTTTTCTTGCACACTTGCCTGGATCTTACGTTTAACCTTTACAGAGTAGCCTATGTCCTGGGTTTTGTATATGGAGCTTTTTGAAAGGTGCTGATTTTCTTCGTTTTCGTGCCCTTTCGGAACTATAACCAGTTTATGCACAGAAAGATCACGATCTATTTAAATTGGAGTGTTGTATTCATCTTTCCCCCCTCTCTCGAAACAGAACCTGAGAACCATGTTGGTTTTTTTCAGCAAGAGACTGCGATAGAAATATTGAGCAGGAGGAAGGGAGAAAGGGGTCTAGTATTCCTTATGAATACCAATAGGTCTCCAAGAATAAAGTGGTTAAATTTGTCAATGTTGTGAAGAAAATGTAGTAGGCAAGGCAGGGATTCTTAATACCTGGCAAAGTCTGGGCGATTGTCCAAACACCTGCCTAAAGCAGAATCAATCAAGGTGGTTGGTTACATTAGAATAGAAAACAGGCCAGGACCAAAAGCCACTTGGCTTGTCCTCTGAGTCATTTCCCCTAAGGCTTTCCAATAGGGTGCACCTTCCACCCGTGGTGTGTTGACAGCCCAGAAAGGGTGCACCTGAAAGCTTGTTTCTGAGACTGATCCTAGTTCTGGTAGTTCCAAGACTCCAAGGTCACAGTGGGTGTGGACAGTGATGATTAGCATTCACCCCTGAACCACCTGTGGCTGGCAAATGCGGTTTGGCCCTCACTTAATGTCAGTGAGCCAGATTAATACTTTTTTTTTTGTTGTTTTTAAGGAAGCATGAGTCATTTATGTTTTGGAACTTATGTGGACAGTGTGTACATATTTTTTAATAATGAAAAAATATTTTTATTCCCTTTTCTACAATTTTAAGCTTGTATTCAACTTGTATTATTTCTTCATCCTGCTCCTTGCATTATGAGTAACTTCAACAAATATGTGGTATACCAATTTTAGAAAGCAAATTTTTTTCATACTGTGGGGTAATTTGAAATAGTGTCAGTTTTCCTTATTCAAATAAATGAGAATTTTGAAAAGAAATATATGTATGAATGTCTATAATAATCTGTACTTGATCAAATTTAGTCAGAGTGGAATTGTGTTATTTTTCAAGTTTGCTTTCCCCTTTTATTTTTTTTTCTCAAAATATCATCAGGTTGTATTAGGTGACTTTCAAAATTCTTTTTAGCCTTGAAATTGTATAAGCTTAACTGCAATGTTACTGCAGGCGTTTTTTGGAGAGGTCCTAATAATTATTTATTTTTATTTGGCTTTTGAATTCATATTTTATTTTTTCCATGTTATTTTGATACTGTTATCCTAAAATTTTGAAGTTAATGTTCTCAATTTTGCTTTTTGTATTGGTAAATTATATTTAGTATTTTAGAATTTTAAATTTATAATGTTAACTGCCAAGTGTTGAACAAAAGAAGAATATCTATGATTTGGAATTTTTTAGTTTTTTGGAGTATTCTCAATAAGAAATCTAACAATGGAAGCGAAGATTTCTCAGTAGTGTGAATTTTAAATGAGTAAAAAGTACTACTTTGAAATTACCTAGTGATACCTATAATAACTAGTTTCATTTCTCTAAAGCACTTTTGCGTTTAGTGCCAACTGGTTTGAAGGTAGAATGTGTCTTTGCTTTATTCTAAGAAAAGGTAGGATGTGTCTTTGCTTTATTTAAGAAGATGTAGACTTTTTTTCTACATTTCTGAGGGCTGGGGAATATGGCTAAGTAGTAGAGTGCTTACCTAGCTTTCCCAAGGTCCTGCATTCTTTCCCCAGTAGCATGAAGAACTCTTTTGGACTCTAGTAAATGTTTTCCTTGTTTCAGACATTATTTTGATTGGGTTTAATTCTAATATGAAAAGTAGTTTGAACTTTCTCTTCAAGTTTCTTCTGAAGTAATTAGATTAGCATAAATGTCTCATAGAGTTTAAGTGTACTTTTTTTCCCCCTGAGGTTTACTGTAAGATTTTTCTTTTTCATTAGACATGGGAAAGTCTCTTTCTCATTTGCCTTTGCATACAAGTAAAGAAGATTCTTATGATGGAATCACATCGACTGAAAACATGAGAAATGGACTGGTTAATAATGAAGTCCATAATGAAGATGGAAGAAATGGAGATGTCTCTCAGTTTCCATATGTGGAATTTACAGGAAGAGATAGTGTCACTTGTCCCACTTGTCAAGGAACAGGAAGAATTCCTAGGGGTATGTGTTGTTATATTATTTTTCCTTTAAAGAATGATTTTAGGCATCTGCTTGAATATTATAGAACCTCTGGGTCTAAGCAACTCAATTTTAAAAGCTTCAAAATTAAAGTTAAAACTGCTTATTAGTTATCCAGTCAAAGGGACACAGCGAAAAAAAAATATATATGAAGGTTCCTAAAACAGTCATGAAAATGGTTTCACTTGTCCAGTAGTTTTTCTTTCCTGCTTTCTATTATAGCAATATGCATTGTCATTTCACTGAAAAGTTTATAGTGCTGTTTGCCATCTTTAGAGGTCATATTGTAATTGCCTTGCAACATCGGCTTATTGGAAACAATTTAATTAATTTGGTGATCCAACATTTGTAATTTCATTACTTACTACTAAAGAATAGTAGTACGTTGCCCATGTCCTAGTTAGCTATTTCCTAAAGGGAATTTCAAGGTATATGAAGTTGAGCGAAGTAGGGGAAAAAATTAAGTTTGTGGTGTACCATAGGCAAAGTCAGAGGGAAATGTGCTCATTGTAGACTATTTTAGTTGCTGTGGAATAAGTAAAAATAATAAAGGCACCTTGGGCTGTTTTTGTTCTCTGTGGTAAGTAGACTTGTGACCCTGGAGAGACACTGAAAGAAAGATAGATTAACAGTAGAAGTTATACCAAAGTGTCTGAGAAATGTCTTGAGTTAGAGGTGAAATAGTTTACATTTGCATTGGCCAGTGAATACAATGGTTTTATCTTTGTGGGAATAATAGCTAGTTGAGAATAAAAAAATTTGTATGTGAAGAAATTAATGCACAAGAGATGGGGGGATGCTGTTTGAGCAATCTAGTTATGTTTCTGAGATGTGACCAATTTTGGCAGATCGGCTATAGTTTGGAAAGTCATCAAGCTTGGCTCTAAATTTTTTCATCTGAGCAACAGAGAGAATGGAGTAGCAGTTTATTATAGCAGAGAAAAGAAGAGTTGTGTATAATTGTCAGAACATGGATTAGGAGATCAGTTTTGGACATATGTGCTTGCAGATGCCTATTTGACATCAAAGTAAGTACTTTTAATAAGCAGTTTTTACAAGGATCTAGAATTCAAGTGCAAGAACGAGCCTTCATCAGTGTGGAGTCAAGAGCTTTGTAATGTTTTGAACAACCAATAAAAAAATAAATAAAAAAAAATAAAGTATACTGGACCTTAGGGCCAAGGTATTTTATAATAAAATTTTGGGAGAAGAGACATAAAATTATTTATGTTGAATCTATATTAGCTGTAGATTTGAGGATAGGACAACATAAAGCAGGCAAAATCCTGGGATAGGATGATAATCTAAAAAGAGAAATTTTTACTACTTTATGGTTGGATAGTTCCTAAAGCAGAATGAAATGTAGCCTTGATAGATAATCTTCACCATAAGGAAAGGAATGTAGAAAGGTTTTTGTTGTTGATTTAGCTTGATTCTGTGAATTATTTCTTTTCTCTTCATTCTCTGGCCTGTGACTTAATTTAGGGCATCTCAGAATTCTTATCAATATGGTAATAGAGGCTTGTGAAAGTTCTGTTCTATTACATATCATGAATCAAGAATAGCAATGAGAGAGAAAATATTAAAAATTTGACTAAAGTTGAAATTATGAAATTGTGCTTTTAAAAAGTTGTATTGAGGGTGTGAATTAGGGAAATACAGTATTAATTAATAAAAGTATACACACACACACACACACACACACATACACACACACATACCACACACAAAGACTCTGATTTGGTTATCTGAATGACAGCAGAAAAACATGCTGCTATCTCTCTTTCCTGAAACCTCTTTTGCTTTAGAGGTTCTTGTACTATTCCACTTGAAAATAAAAATGGATATATTCTAAGTCTCAAGCTTTAAGAGGTCACTGGTCTCATTACTAATCTCAAGTGGTCCTTAATGATACTAAGAATCATACTATATTTCTCTCATTTCTTTTCTTTTTATTCTCAAGCCTGTGACTGTATTTCCCTAATATATGATTTTTCAATCGTTGGGTTCATTTTGACATAAATATACATGTATGAAATTTAATTTGTTCCGTTTTAGTCCCTGTTGCCTCCTCTTCCCTTTACTCTTCCTGTACTCTACTGGTCTTGCTTCTATTTAGTTATGTATTTATGTTTAATTGTTGCTTTATAAATACACATAAAGGTGGCATTTGCTGTGGCATATTTATACATGCACATAGTATAATTTTGTCAAATTCATTCTACTTCTCCTTTTTCTCAACCCTCCTCCTTTCCCCGCAGTTTCTGTCTTCCACTGGTCTTCCTTCTATACATATGGTATCTGATCTCTCCTCTTTTTCCCCCTTACTTTGTTCTAGTTTCTGCATGTGAGAGAGACAACATTCAACCCTTGACTTCTGAGTCTGGCTTATTTCACTTAGTTTGATGTTCTCCATTTCCATCCATTGATAAATGCCATAATTTCATTCTTCTTTATGGCTAAGAAAATCTCTACTATATATGTATGTACATATATATGTATGTATATATATAAAATCACATTTTCTTAATCCATTCATCTATTGGAGGGCACCTAGGCTGGTTTCATAACTTGGCTATTGTGAATTACACTACCATAAACACTGATGTGGCTTTATCACTATACTATGTCACCAAATCAGAGTCTTAATGGGAAACAGTGGAGTTGAGGGAAGGCCTGGTAAATTCTGATCATTTGAAAGCTAGGACTTTTTAGATTTTTTTCAGTGGATAAAACAGTAACAGAGCCTTCATTATTATATATTTTTATTAGCTAAACATCTAACGTGAAAAAGCATGGTACTTTCGCTGTATACTTTTTTGAAAATTTGGAGAGCTGTTGACTAAGAAATGAGATGAGAGCCAAATGGTATTCTGGTCTTTCCAAATCAGATTATAATGGAGTATCACTATTTTTATTTAATCATGTTAATAAATCTCTAAATCTGCTTTTACTTTAAGGGCAAGAAAACCAGTTGGTGGCATTGATTCCGTATAGTGATCAGAGATTAAGACCAAGAAGAACGTAAGTGCTTATGAGAAAATGTCAATGCTTTCTGTTTTTGTTTTTGTTTTTTTATCTTTTTATTTTCAAATTATGTATAAGTAATTACTCTAAGACTACTAAGAGGAAAGATGTTATCACTTGTCAAGTTATTCCATCATATGCTTCATGTCATTGAATACAAAAGGATTCCTGTCTGGGCAAGGTCTGAAAAGCAGCATGGTATCTTCATATTCTCAAGTCTCTTATTAAATCAGATTAAGAATAATAGTAGGAAACACATACACATCCTTTTTATCCAAAAATGGGTAATAAGGTGTTCCTATCAACTACAAATAAAAATGGGTATTCAGACTATGGTGATGACAAGGAACCAAACATGCTTAGTAGCTATGTGGCAGTTGTAAAAGGAAATGAAAGGGAGTTCCTAAGAATCCTGATGTACAGAGTAAATACTTGATACTTGTCCCAAAGAAAAGAACCCGACTCAGAATACTTTCAAAAATAACTTGTTAAAATGGGAACACTGTACATGCTCTAATTTGGAGAGAGTTCAAAAATGCCATAGAGGGCTTGAGAAAATCATAAGGTACTAGACCATCCTCAGTCCTCCAAAACCTTAGACGACCTCAACAGAAACATTTATGAAAGGAAAGACATACATTCTAAGGAGAAGGGAGGAAAAAAACATACATACATACACACACACACACACACACACACACACACACACATGTTGGGGTTGGGATCCACTTCATGCTGGGCAGGAACTAAAAATAAGAGAAAGGTTTCAAATACTAGGGAGTGAATCTCAGATCTATGAGGTGAATATGCATGGAAGCCATCTGTTTAACGGAGATGAGCCCTTGAGCAGTGAACCTAGAACCCTGTCCCATCTCCATCTCCCTACATGAAACATTCTTTTACAACTGCAAAAAAAAATTTCTTATTTAAATTTGAACAACAGGGATGGAACCCCAAAAATTTCTAACAGGTAATAAAAGCTTGTGAAAAAGATGAGAACTTAATATAAAATGTACTATAAAAATTAAGGAAAATATAGAAGCTAAATGACAGAACTGTCTAAGTCAGAAATTAAAAAGCTCACAAATGTGATAACTAAACAGTAGGAGAATGTGAACCATATAGACCCTTTAAAATAATTAGAAAAATATGTTTTTCCCCCAAAAAACTAGAAGAACACAAGTGCAAAAAGATATTCTAAATAGTGAAGTAAGGGAAATTGAGAGTAAACAGGGGTAAATGAAAGCATGTAGACAAATTAATGAGAAAGATTTGAGAAAAAAATTACATAGAATATAAAGAATATTGAACATGCATGTCATTAGAGCTCCTACAAAGAAGAAAATCAAAGAAATACAACTGAACAAATAACTAAAGGTTTAATTCAGGAAAACATTCCAAAGCAAAAGAAGACATGACCCTACATATTAAAAAGACATGCCACCATCCTAAAAATAACTCAGACTAATAAAGTTTTTAGACTTTAAAGACTAAAAAAAAGGCAAAAATCTCTTTTAACATTCAGGCAAAATGATCAATTAATTCATTAAGGGTACAACCAAATTGACACATTACTTCTTGATGACAGTGTTTTGAATAAATAAGCTGAAGCATAGCACATTTAGTAATTATGGAAATAAAATGAACCAAGAATTTTACCAACAGTCAATCTGACCCTTTATTATAAAATGTATGTGACATATGAGGATGTAAACAATTTGGGTTAAAGCATTTATAACCTGAGAGTGGGAATATTTTTCCAACTATGATTTAGAATCCAGAAGTGATGAAAGAAAGATAAATAAATTTTAAACAGTGTAGATAAACTTTTACAGGTTGAAAACAAAATGTTAATTAAAGTTAAAACACAAATGGCAAACTAGGAAGTAATGTCTGCAAATCATATTAGACACAGGGCCAATACCCTTCCTCCACAGAGTTTTAAAATTTGAGAAGAAAAGGGCCAATTACCAAAAGAAAAAAAAACAGAAGCTATGAACAGCTATTTCACAAAAAAAGAAATGCAGATGAGCTTTAAATTAAAAAAAATGTTCAATCTTATTCATAAAAGAAATGCAAATTAAAACTACACTGAGAAACTATTTCTATCAGATTGGCAAAAGTACAAAATTTTGTCAACATATTTTGTTGGCAACACTAAGGGAAAACACATATACTCATCCCTTCTAGTGAATGGGAATTTGGCATTATCTAGCAAAATTACTTATGCATTTACTCTTGGGTCCTGGAAAAATTTATTCTAAGGATAGTTGTCAAATATAGTATATGGCATTTGCACAAATTATTCAATATGCCAATGTGTAATAGAAACAACAAAAGTAGCCAATAATAGAGAACTAGTAAATTATTACATTTACACAGTATTAGAATGGAAAAAAGGGAGAACTGTGTAAAATCCAGAACAAATTTTTATTTGAAAACACATATACATTTGCTGTCTGAGGAGGCCTCAGGGAGCCAGTGTGCCTTTTGAATTGCACGCCACACTTCTGGATGTCTGCGACTTCTGCACCAATGTCCAGCCCTCAATAAGACTTCATGCCCCCAGAGTAAGCTAATTCTTCCTTCTTTGGTTCCTGCAATTGAACCCAGTGGTCTTAATCACTGAGCCACATCCCAGCCCTTGGAGACAGTCTGGCTAAATTGTCCAGGCTCGCCTACTATTGCTGCAGTCCTCTGGGGATTACAGGCTTAAACACTGCCCACCCTGGCCTCAGCTAATTGTTCACATGAAGATAAGACTAGCATATTGAGTTGCCAGTGGGGGTAGAGAACCCTGGTCTCATGGACCCTATTAAGCTACTAGGAAGCCCACTAAAGAGGACATGCAGGGGTGAGATGGGAATGTGGTTTCCCCTAGAGGCATTATTACTGGGTATCCCTAACTCTAGCCTGTTTTCAATATGCCTAATTTCTAGTGGCCAGTCACGTTCCAATTGGGGAAATGTCCAAACCTAACCCTCAGCTACAGAGGGAATTCAGAGATTTACAGACTTTTCAGTGTTGTCTGGGTTCCCTGTGCCTTTGATTCCCCCTTTCCAAAGGGCCCCCAGGGGAGACTGGGTGTGTGGGGAACTGCCAGAGGCTTAGCCATTGCTGAGATCTGCTTGGGAAGGTGGCTCCCGGCACTGGACATCCTCTGACCTGGGCCAAGTAGTTGGCATTGCAGGCAGGAGCTACAACCCAGCTGAACATTGTCTTTAATAAACTGTTTTCTTGGGAAAAAAAAAACAAAACATATACATTGATAAATGAAAAATGATAAAATTGGTTTACCTGTTCACTTTGAAGAATGAGCAGGTAAGCAAGTAAAATCTGTGTGTGTGTGTGTGTGTGTGTGTGTGTGTGTGTGTTGTTTGACCTTTGGAATTATGTACATATGTATATTACATGTATGCATACATATTTATAGTTATCTATTATTTGCATATATATAGTATATGTGTGTATCTATATATTGTACATTAAAGTTAAAACACATAACTTGAAATCATTGTATTTCTTGGGGGGAGGGAGTACCCAGGATTGAATTAAGGGGCACTGAACCACTGGGCCACATCCCCAGCCCTATTTTGTATTTTGTTTAGAGACAGGGTCCCACTGAGTTGCTTAGCGCCTCACCATTGCTGAGGCTGTCTTTGAACTGGTGATCCTCCTGCCTCAGCCTTCTGAGCCACTGGGTTTATAGGTGGCCGGGCAGGGCACAGTGAAATTATTGTATTTTGAATGTTACTTTTTAATGATACATTATAAATATCTAAGGGAACCACAACAAATGTTAAAATGTATTCAATAGTTGCATTGTTAGGAGTACTATTGATATAATTTTGAAATTATTATACATAAAGCAAATAAGTAAGTATGTAAATGCCATTAAGGAAGAAGATTTTCAGCATAAAAGCAAAAAGATACAATCAAATAAATTGGCTTTCCACTTCTGAAGAAGATGGAATAACAGACTAGATTTATCCTCCTAACTAAGAATTTATCCTCCTATAACTAAGAAACTGGATAAATACATGAGATAATACTTTCACAGTTGACATCAGACAGCACAGGACAGTCATTCCTTGAAAAAAGAAAACAAATGTGATAAGCCCTATAATTGTACTAATTGTCTGGAAAGAGGTTCCAGACTACAGCACAAGAAAAGGAACCCAGGCAGAGTGTAGCAGTCTTCCTGGTGCAAGAAGCTGGTGCTATGTGAGTCCTGGAAACAAGATCATTGGAGCAAGCAGGGCAGAGCAGCAGAGGGTAGAGAGCTGCAGAGACTGCTCTTAACTTGCTGCTCAGTTTTCATCAGTGTAGTATGTCACAAAGTCCCTGAACCTGGGGAAGACCACTCTGTAGAAGCAGAGAAAATAATCTGCAGAGCTCACACCAGAAAGGCCAGAAAGTTGTTTCTCAACTTGTATTAAAATAATATTATTTTAGAAACAACTTTGGGGTCTTTATTTGCATATGAGTTGAAGTTATATTTGAAGTAGTTATGAAATTATTTATTTATTATTCTGGCTATATACTTTAGCTATATTATTTAATCCTCAAAACCTATAGATTTTAAAGTAAAAGAGTAAATTACTTTAAATAGTGCAGGTAGGGAATGGAGGTAATTAAATTCTAACTTGATGCCACGTATACCACACAACTTCATTAACACTATGTAAGTACCAGGATTTTCTTGCTTTCTCTAGGATCATAAGGAAAAACAGGACTAATTAATTTTATAATAAAGATCTATATACATTGTCATGAAATAGCCACATTTTCAATTTGGAATGAAATATTGCATGGAATGTTATTTTATTGTCCCATCAGGTTCAATATTTGCTATGGTTTAAACTGAATATGCAAAGTAATTTAGAACACTGGTTCATATATTCACAACTAAGGCTTACTTATAGGCCCTAAGCGCTAAATTGATTCTAGTGGACTCATCTGCCCACAAGTAATTAAAAATAAAACAGTATTGTATAGAAAATCCATTGAAGTTCAGATTTTTTTTATCATGTTGATTTTAAACTCTTTTTATATTTCTTTTAGGTATTTGGGTATATTGTAGGTACTATAAACATGTATTCAAAGTACTTATTAGTAATCCAATAGTGATCACTGCCCTACTCAGACTGAGAAAGTCCAAAACAAATGAGTGATAATTGGTTTGTTTGCTCAGTATATTAGCATGGATTTAACAGTAAGTGGCAAATTTTTATTTACTTGTTTTATTTTTTTTTAATTAACCATTTTGCGCTTTTTTGTTTTTACTGTAAGCAACTTAAAATACTGAAAAAAAAGAATACATCCTCAGGAGGCTCTTTTGAGGTACACAAATATTAACTTCATCAAGGCATAGAACGTTTTGGGGGAGGAGAAAGTGGAAGAAAAGATAAAATGATTTTTTTTGTTATGACTAGAATATAAAGAAGATGAAATAAGTGACATGTAAGACTTAAGATGAATAACAAGGGACTTTCAGCAGAGGACTCTGTATTGAAGAAATCAGGAAATTTGGATCTCTAGTTAAGAGGATAACCTTGAAGAAAAAAAGGAAATTTTCTTGTGTGGAGATTGGAAAGAAAATAAGAAGAGACATTTCTAGGGCATTAGGAGGATAGTAAAGGCAGGTATTTCAGCCTTTTTTTTTTTTTTTGCGGGGGGTGGGGGCTATTTTTTCCCTTGCCCTTGTCTTATACTGCTTAATATTATCTTTTTAATTCATTTCAAAAAACAGTGTAACAACGTCTTCAAAGCCAATTAGACTAGTGTAAGCAATATTTTTTAAACTGAGTTTATAAATATTTTGGCATGAGGAAACTCAGAAGACTGATCATATTCAGTGAGATTAATGGGACAAATCGTTATATATTTATTTTTAAGAACTTCATAGGCCGATCTGATGAGCTATGACTTTAGGGGATCTTAAGATTGTGAAACTCCTATGTGAAAACTCTGCTTCAGTGTAGTGAGAAGGAAATCTTGAAATCTCTATTTCTATAAAGCTCCTAAGCTTGATTCTAATATGAAGCATGTTCGGGAATCACTTTAGTAAATGGACTATTGTAAGCCTGAAATACCATTCTCCAAAAGGGTGAATTCATCTTCTAAGGAGAACATTTTAGACTCAGAGCAACTCACCCCAATAGTTTTAGGGTATGAGAATATGGTAAAAGTATACATGTTTTCTTTCCCAGTGTGATATATGGAAGAAAAATTCAAGTTGAAAATCTCTCTCCAAACATTATGTTATATAATTTTTGATTCTCATACATTTAAATATTCCCCTTTGCTTTTCAGAAAGCTGTATGTGATGGCATCTGTGTTTGTCTGTCTGCTCCTTTCTGGATTGGCTGTGTTTTTCCTTTTCCCTCGCTCTATCGACGTGAAATACATTGGCGTAAAATCAGCATATGTCAGTTATGATGTTCAAAAGCGAACAATATATTTAAATATCACAGTAAGTACAAATTTGTATTAAAAATATTTTACTTCATTTTTTATCTTGTTAAGCAGCACCTTTAGTATTGAGATAATATTTGTTAAATGTGACACAGGCTGATTTACTTTTTGTTTGTCTGTGCTATATTGACCCTTCTGTATCATGTCTGATTCTGCTGAAAATGCCCAATACTGGCAATTCTGTGTATACAGAATTATTTGACATTTGGAGATTTCTTTCGGAGGGTACAATAAACTGAACAATTTATGACAAAGAAAAAAAAAGTCTTACAAATAATTTACTTTTCAACATTTGATTCCAAATAGATCCAAGCAAGGTATTAACATAGTTGATTCAGTAGATGTAATAAATGTACCATTTCCACTCCCTTGCATTTTGGGAAATATGATTCTCATTATTTTAGTAGATCATGTCTTTATTGTGTTTAAAGTACAGATACATATAGCTCTTTGATTTCTCTGTCATATGTTGGTATATGTGAAAATGTCCTCTGTGTTTCCCAGTACAGTACTTTCAAAAGAAACTTTTAGTCTCCCATTCCCAAAATAAAGAAATCAGATTGGGTTATCTGTTTTTTACACATTAATATTTGTTTAAAAGGAGCCAGGATTCCTTATGCCATATTTGTACATGCATATAACTTGATCTCATTATTATATATAACTATAATGCTTCAGTGTAAAATAATTATCTTAAAATAAATAACTAAAATAAAAAGAGCATAGATTGCTATCCCTGTCATTAGAAGGGAATGTATATATTAGTCATGTCTTTCATAGTCATTTATAGCTTCAGGCCCAAGGTGTGGCAGTGTGGCAGTAATCTGCTTGGTTGTAACAGTGGAATTGGTTGATTTTCCTTGTAGAAACAAGTAGTTAATGTTGTGGCAGATGACTGTTGTGGTACTTGGGAGGAGAAAGTTTTGGAGGGATAGAGAGTAAAGGGGAATAGCGTGTTAAAATGGTATTGCTCCCTAATTACAGAAAAAAAAAAAAAAAAAACTTCCATGGATCCATTTATCCTCATTGCTTAATATCAAAAGTTGATAATCTGAGGGCTTAAAAACAAATTATATCTTTGGGAAAAATATGTATGTGAATAAAACATAACAAGGCTAATTAAATTATAAAGCATTATATATGGGTGGGAAATTATTGTTTATCATTTTCTCACTTTAATAGCCCTTTTGTACAAGGAAGATATTTTTCTTTTTGTACACTGTTTAAAAAAGTACCCAGATTTTTTTGGCCTGTTTGAAAAGTCTGCTCTGGTATTAAATACTGCAAATAAATAATAATAAATAATTAAAAAGTGACTTTAAAAAATTTCAATGTATTTGAACATGATATTTTAGTTTAAATAATCATGTAGGAATTCACACATTTAGGGATACTGCCTCATAATTCAATTAAGAAAAATTGAACATTTAATAAGAAGAGCACTATTTAGATGAAATTAGGCTTCACTAGCAGGCACTAAGATAAGAGGCCAATAGGTTCCATACAATATTTTGAAAAGCAGAATTATATTGCCTTTTAAAAAAATAAATAGAAATGTAAGTAATGATATATATACTACTTTTTTCTTCCTTTAGTTAATGAGGATATAGAAAAAAAAGCAGTTTCTCTTACTATACATAAACAATATAGATTACTTCTATGATCCCATGATATTTGGGGCTTCTCCCCATCACCAAGTAGGCAGTCAGTGCTTGTTTTAATCAACTTTTTTACTGCTGTGACTGAAAAACCTGGGCAGAACAAATGTAGATGAGGAAAGGTTTATTTAGGGGCTTATGGTTTCAGAGGTATCAGTCCATGAGAGGCTGGTTCCATTCCTTGGTGTGTAAGGTGAGGCAGGACATCATGGATGAAGAGTGTGGCAGAGAGAAGTAGCTTACATGATGAATAGGAAGCAGAGAAAAAGACTCCACTCACCAGACAGAAATATATACCCAAAGTCACCCCCGGTGCCCACCTCCTCCAGCCACACCCCACATGCCTCCAGTTACCACTTGGTCAGTACTGTCAGGGATTAATTTGCTGATTAGATTGAGGCTCTCAAAACCTAATCATTTCCCCTCTGAACCCTCTCACGCTATCTCACATATGAGTTTTATGAGGATACCTCACATACAAACTATAACAGTGCTGCAGAGGATACCGGAGGATACAGACTCCACCTGGAGATAGCATCAGATCTCACTAGTTGAAGGTTTAGTCCCACCAGGCTGCTCCCCACTTCATATGTCAATTGCTGTTAATTTGGGGTTCCCACAACCCTCTGCTTGGGTCAGATTTAATAGCTAGAGCAGCTCATAGAACTTGGGGAAACAATATACGTATAATCACTGGTTGACAATAGAGGATATTTTAAAGCATGTAACTAACCAGCCAGATAGAGATATATAGGAGTCTTGGAGGTTCCAGTGAGCAGGACTCTGACTCTGGGGAGTAGGAGTGCACCATACTTTGTACAGGATGAGTTCATTTCACCTTCCTGTAAGCTTCCATGTGTTCTTATATCAGTAATGCCTTGAGCCCTATTCTTTTGGTCTCCTATGGAGGGTTCATTACATACGCATGATTGAAGATGGACAGTTTTGATTGGACAAAATGGATATGAACTGAATGAGGAAACCCAACAAGATCTGTGTGTACAAATTCTGCTTGGCCTCTCTGAGCAGCACCCCTTTATTCCAGGGATGGTGCAGACCCCTTCTGAAGTTAGGGTCTTATGATCTCTCAGACAAGGTGAATCAGAGAATTTCCTAATGGCCATCTCCAAGACATAGAGGCAGGGGAAGATTAGAGAATGATTTTAGTTTCTGTGACTAACATTAGGAAAGAAAATTCCACTTTCTACATTCTGCTATGGGGAAAAGAAGGAGCCCGTGAAAGGTGGGCAAGGGAAGGTCAAGAAAGAGATTGTGCCTTCTGAGGCCTGATGCGTCCTGGCATTGTAACAAAAGACTCTTTCACCTTTATTGCTGTGAAGCTTTTTCACAGCTGCTTCAGGAACAAGGATAAAAGGACAGATACTTTAACCATGTTGTTCTAGCATTTAGGAAATAACAAGGGCTATGCCAGGAAGAGTGGGTAAAAACCAAAAAATATATGTCACAATATCATAGTCACACTTTCTGTCTTTATGCTTATGAAACTATGTAATTGTTATTATTAGACATTGAAAATTCCTATGACATATAAAGATTTTTACTCCTACTGTAACATAGTTAACTATAACATATCTGTATATTTTCTGACAGTGCATATATACATTCACATATTACATATTCATTATATTAACAGTTGTTGTCATTCTCTTATATATTTATATATAAAGGACACATACACACATGCATACACATGCACATTTTAACTGAGAACACACCACATTTTTCCATATTAAATTGTCACATGTAGTCCTTTATGTGAATTTTATTATTACAAATATTTATTCAGAAAACATCTTTGTGCTTAAACTTTGTTTCTATTTCAGGTTGTTTCTTTAGAATAAACTACTGAAAGTAAATTTGTCAATTCAAGATCATAGATAGTTTAAGACCTCTGATTAAGTTATTTTTATTTTAAATCTGATGATTGTTCACCCATTTGACTTAGAAATTAAATCAATCCTTACTGCTTTCAGCACAAAAAAACTGCTCTGTAGCCAAGCACTGTTGCATAGGTCTGCAATTCCAACAACTTGGGAGGCTGAGGCAGAAGGATCTCAAGTTCATAGACAGCCTCAGCAACATATCAAGACTCTGTCTGAAAATAAAGAGTTGGGGGTGTAGCTCAGAAGCAGAGTACCCCAGAGTTCTATCACCAGAGACTGCAAAAAAAAAAGATTGAAAAAAATCTTCCCTGTAGTGCCAAATTTTCGTTCATCCTATTATTTTGTTGTTGTTTTTTTTTTTCACCGTTATCTTTGTGTTTTCTAACACTCCATATATCTTTTTCTAAGTCTCCTAGTATTTTTGTTTTCAACTTGTTTTGCATCATTTTTCCCTTTGGTATTCTAATGACAATTATGGACACTTGTAACAAAAAAACACATAAACCAACATTATTTTGCATATAGAGAGGGTTCTAATGTTCTCTTCAATCCCATTTCTTAGTCTGCTTCAGGAGATCCATTGACCTCAAATTAACCACCCCTTTCCTATTGTCTAGAAGTGAAACTGACATGACATTGGTTGCTAATCTCTAGTACATTCTTTTTTTTAACTATTTTTTTACTAAGACTGATTTCTGTCCACTTATCCCATATTATAGCATTCATTTCTTTCTCCATATTGATATTAATATACATACAGATTTACATGTTTAGATTAAAATTGTTTTAAAACATAATATTTTCCCACATTTTTATACACTTTGGTTTTCTCACTTGTTAATACATTGTGGAAATAACTTCTGATCTGATTTAGATTTAATCCATTCATTGTGATGGCTACATAAGATTTACATAAATTTTGTTTATTGCTGGATTATTTATCAAAAAGGCTGTAACACTTCACATTTAATATTTACCAGTAATGTAAAAAGAAATCTTTGACCATATCCCTAATAGGAATAGACTTCATCACTTTCTACAAATTTTACTAGCCTGATGAATATAAAGTAATATTCTGTTTTTACTTAAATCAACTTTTTCCTAACTATAAATGAATTTGAAAATTTTAGATTTGTCCTTTTTGATATGTTTATGCATCTCCTTGTATGACATTTTTGTTTTTTATTTTCAATTTGACCTTTGTCTTTTTTTTCCATCCAAATTTTAAGGGCTTCTTGTATATAATAGATGATAACTATTGCTATTTGCCTTATAAATATTTCTTCTATGTTTATTGTTTCATGTCTGTTGATTTTGTTTATGGGATCTTTTCCTATTCCTGGTTTGAATGTCTTACTTATTATCTGTTATTTCTTAGCTTAATATTTTTCTTATTTTCATTGGCTAATTTCTAAAGTAATTTGAGATTATCGTTGTGAATTAGAAATGAGGAAACTAACCTCATCTGTCATATAAGTACAGGAATAATGCAACCACATTTGTGTACAACCGTGCTTGAATCTAACCTACGTCTTCATGGTGAGCTGGTATAAATGCCCATTAGCATGTGAAGTTAACATACCAATTTCCTTTAAACAAAAAAGTTTATTTCAATACTGTTAACATTCTAAGTGCCCATCTTATATTTAATAGAATCAGAAATACTAATATAGTTGGTGGAAACATGTATGAAAGTTAGTAAAAATGTGGATGAAATTTTTAAATTATTTTTGTTGATTTTTGCTAAGACCACAAATACATTTTCTTGCAATTCATTGTTCCACATTCCACTACATATTTTCTGAGGCTGTTTTTTAAAATTTTTATTATAGGCATAAATACTCATGCATAAAGCCAAATAATCAGTTCATTTAATGTTCTTTGACATTTTTTGGTGATACTATTCTCCCTTTCGATAAATGAAGCATAGCCACAGCTGAAGTTATTTACCTTGTTAATTTTGAATGCATATTTGTTTTTTCAAGTAAATGTACAATTTCTGCCTCCTTTCTTTTGCAGAACACATTAAATATAACGAATAATAACTATTATTCTGTTGAAGTTGAAAACATCACTGCTCAAGTACAGTTTTCAAAAACAGTTATCGGAAAGGCACGCTTAAACAACATAACCAATATTGGTCCACTTGATATGAAACAAGTAAGCCTCACTTTTGAAATACTTGGAATGAGTTACACCAGTCTCAGCCTTGTCTATCATATTATGTGGGAAGGGGGGGCTACAGATTTCTTCAAAAACTTGATTTCGTAATGTGTTACATGTATAAGATAAAAATCTTAGAATCAAGTTCTTCAGAAGGAAGATTTCTAATTCATTGAACTTTTGACATATATTTGAAGTTTTTATGTTTGCATCCAATTCTCTGTTGATTCTTTACCCTTTTATTTATTTTGCCTTTCAGATTGATTATACAGTACCTACTATTATAGCAGAAGAAATGAGTTATATGTAGTAAGTTTTGATTTTTATAATTTATTATTAAATCTGTATATACTTTTTCTTTTAAAATTTCTATACCCTTATCTGTTAATATGACATTTTGCAATATTTCTTCTGGCCTCTCATATCATTTTTTTCATCTTCCTGTCTGAACATAAATAACATTTATGTATATATACCTATATACATGAAATTTATTTATTTTTATTTTTTAGCATCATATTAGGGGATCATATATGTCACTTTATACTTTTAGCCATTATGTTATATAAAACATAGTGTCATATTAATGTGTTAGTATAGTAAGATTAAAAATATTGATTTGAAGTTCTAAAACTTTTAAATTGGGTATAAATGATTAATAAGTTTTCTTAAATAAAAATAATTAATTATAAATTTCATCATCTTTTGATATATAATTTCTGGGTAACTAGCAAACTGGCTACTAAAATGTTAAAAGGTAAGCAAAATGTAAAAGTAATTGTAGCACACATTAAAACAACTGTATAAATTCAGGGATGAATGCATAAATATATTTAGAATAAAAAGTCATGAATATACCAGTCATTATTTAGAACATAGAAAATATTCAATCAAAATATACTTCTTAAATAGTATTCTTAATAATATCTCTGTTAGCTTTAACACAGAAAAATTTTAAATTTGTAATGTACTAATATATGTATTCGCTTTTTAATTTCTTTAACAGTGATTTCTGCACACTTATATCCATCAAAGTGCATAACATTGTACTCATGATGCAGTAAGTATAAGTATTTTCTTGAAAAAGATTTTTTATAAAAATTTTAGATTTATACCATTAGCTTATATTATAAACAACATCTTTACAAATGCCATCTCAATAGAGTTTTAAGTCTTTATAAAAATGATATATAATTAAATATTAGCACACTTAACAAATTAGGATATGGTTGTTCTGAGAAATAATGAAGGATCACATGGCTACCGAATAGTGAATCTGTATTATAAGAGCTCAGCTGGGTGCGGTGGCACATGCCTGTAATCCCAGTGGCTTAGGAGGCTGAGGCAGGAGGATTGCAAGTTCAAAGCCAGCTTCAGCAAAAGCGAGGCACTAAGCACTCAGTGAGACCCTGTCTAAATAAAATGCAAAATAGGGCTGGGGTGGTCAAGTGCCCCTGAGTTCAATCTCTAGTTCTCCTTCCCCCCCCCCCAAAAAAAAAGGAGCTCAGAAAAATGGCAGGGTTTGGAACAGGGAGAATGAAGCTCAACATCCAATTCCTTGGTACCTTGATAAATGATCTCAAACAGCAACAAGGAGAAGTAATGTTATTACTTTAGAAAATGGATGTTGTGTAAGCCAATAAATATTGTTGGCTATAAGTTTGCTATTTTGGCTATTAATTGATATTTGATTAACATGTTTCTTATGATGAGGGAACTATATATTATTAAACTTAAAGATAACTATTTTTAAAATATTCATTATATGTAATTATTTGCATACAGCTTGCTCAGATAGCTCTTTTTGTGTGTCCATGGGGGACATATTCTCTAAGACAACCATGTTTACAACATTATCATTAATCAAATAATAAATCCCTGGAAAAGATATTTATGTGTAAAATGGTCTTATTGTAGAAAACCTTTTCATATAACTATTGAACATTTCTCCCTGTTTATTTTATTTTTAGAGTTACCGTGACAACAACATACTTTGGCCACTCTGAACAGATATCCCAGGAGAGGTACCAATATGTCGACTGTGGAAGGAACACCACTTACCAGCTCGGGCAATCTGAATATCTAAATGTTCTTCAGCCACAACAGTAAAAACTGAAGGAAGTGAAACTAGAGAAGACAGTATACTCAAATATTTGCCAAACTCTCAAGAAGGAGGTATTTCCTAATAGGAGATCTTAAGTTGAACAAACCTAAAGTTTACACTTCTGTTTTAAGAGTTTGGTTAAAAGTATGTGGACTTGAAATTATTGCATCTCTCCATTCTGTGTTAATGATATATTTGTACCAGGATCTGTTACTTGAATATGAATTTACTGATTCGGTTTCTTTTCCCCTGACAAGGGAAAAACTGAGACTTCTATACTATACTTAATAATTGTTTAAAAGTCATAGCTCCAATTCATACCTTTACTGACAACATGACTTTGGTGATAAACATAATTTAAGAAACTTATGTTCTGAATGTTTTTATAGAAAATTACTGAAAGCCTATTATTCATGGAAAACTTTTAAAAATAATCATTTTTTCCTATTTTATAAATTCCCATTACTACATGGTAGTATTTCAACTACACAGTATTTTGGCTTTTAGCTAAATATTTTTAGCTTTTAATTTGTTGAAATTCTACTCATTTGCATGATTTTGTCTTATTTCAAACTAGTGATTGTCTAATACTTACCAACCAAAATAATCTTTGCAAAATTCTGCACCTAAAATTATTAAAAACTTCTGAAGTGTTTCATGTGTCTTCCCTTATTAGTTATAGTTTTGTGAAATTTTCCTGTGATCTTTAAACATAGTCCTTTAATGTACAATATTGTAAATAAACTATGCATGGCTTTTTATCAGGTTTAATAAACATCAAATGAAGTGGTACAGGTTCAAAATTTAAGCAAGTTGATCATAAAAATAAAGAAAATAGGAAATGAAATTCAGAAACCTATACAGTGTGAATAGATACCAATTATATGTTAGATCTGGCATAAAACAGATTTGAAATAAACTATTTTGATGCTTCACTTTTTTTATGTTGCTTTCCATACTAAAAAAATGTTGCAGACACTTTTCACAACTAATAGGTACCCAGTTGCCAATTTTATGAATGTTGTAGATATGGAAATTATTTCTTTGATAGAAATTATTCAAGAAATTCTGCCATTAAATAGCCATGGCTATATAAAAATAAAACCTATATTATGGTTTTAAAAATCTAATCATTTTGCACATCACATGGATATGATGATGCCTTCTAGCGATTCCATTTCTAAAGTTATATGCTTTGGGTTTTAGTTTTATTTAAAATTGTGTTCACGTATAAATTATTGGTATGTTCATTTTGCTGTTTTATATTTCCAGTACCATTTTCCATTTGGTCTTTTTGCCTTTTAACTTTCCAGGTTCTAAGGAATTTTAAAATACATACCACTAAGCATAGAGCTGAGTATGATGCCAAAAAATGTAAATGGGTAGAGGTTGATTTTTTTCTGTTCCCTAGTGACAGAAATCAGGTTTCCCTTCCCCCATCCCCAAGTGCCTAGCAGGTTTGAAACAGCCTGTTCTTTCAAGTATAAAATATAAACTTTAATTATTTAATTCTGACCTTTAAACACACTCAGGTCGCCCCTTAGCTATCAGATCATTTACTCCAAGTTTTCTTGAGTAGACATTTTAAGTGGGTAGAATATTTCTTTTCTTTTCTTTTCTCTTTTCTTTCATTCTTTCTTTCTTTCTTTTCTTTCTTTCTTTCTTTCTACCACTTATTCTTTTTTTAATCCATTGTTAACTGGGCCATTCTTACTTTAAACCCACATCACCCATTTAAATTTATTCAGACTTTCTAGTCAAACCCAGTCTTTACTTTCATTTTTCTTCTGCTGTGTTTTCTCCCATTTTCCTAGAAACCACATACTTCTCTGATATTGATTGTGTTTGTATGTTTTTAAATTATTCTCCTTTTACTTTTCCACATTCTCTCATTTTGACATAATTTATTTCTATGAATGACCTAGGCCCCCTTTTGCATCAAACATTCTAATCCTGTGACTTCAAAAATTGCCAGTATTTGTAGGAGGGTTTCTAATTCTGTTTCTCCATCCCTGACCAGCTTCACATTTATCTAGTAAACTAGAGATATAGTATTCCTTGGCCCTCCATGTGGAAAAAAAAAAAAAAATCTTGCAGAACTTTTATTACTTCAGTTTGTTCCACCCTGCTTTTGTGTTCCCTTTACATCAGTGTCACCATTCATTTCTTCAGAGTCATTCTTTAGATATGCCTCATATGATAATCAGTTCTGATTTTTCTGCTCTACATGTTTTAACTTTGGAAGATTACAGAGTATAAATTAAACAGATTTTTCTGATGGTTTATGACTCTTATCCTTCTTAGAGTACATGCATAGTATCCCCTGAAGAAGCAAGAAAGTGGAAAGTGGAAGAATATTTTGTATGATTTAATTTTTAATGTCTTTTCTTTACTATTTAAAATGAAAACTCTTTGTTGTATCTAGTTTCAATGGAGATTGAATCAGGAAAAAAAAAAAACCCTAGAATTTAAAAAAAGCAAAAAGACCAGTAGAAGACAAAAAAAAAAAAAAAATCACTATGACTATGTTCAGAGAGAGTTGAGTAACTATAAGAATAAGCCTAGAACAAAACAGGCTGTAAATTAATAAAATTACAGGAGAGGCAAAAATATAGCCATAAAAACATCAATCTGGAAATAATGCATGAAACTTTTAGTTTTTCTTAGGTCAGTGTCCAGTGTGGTTTCTTACACACTAGAATAGGATAGGTATTAATATATTTTTATAATTGCTCTTAAACCTTACCCAGGGACATGATAATGATATTACAACATTTTTCTAATGTTTTCAGGAATAACTTAAGTTACAATTTAATAGTTAGGTTATTCTCACAAAATCCAACACTGTAAAAAGCCTTTATGTGTCAATATTATGTATATTACACATTTGCTACTTTTAGCCCTCTTTTGCAGTTTTTCTTAGATCATATTCCAAAGGAAGATGATAGGATCCTCATCTAGAAGCAAGAGCAGCATGGACATATTGAGGGACTTACTATGAGATCACATATTTAGTACATAATTTAATTGGGGCTATACCTGGTTATTCTGTGTCTCACCTCTATGCCCTATAATTTAAAATGTTCATTGGAAAGCTCTACTTACTCAGGTTAGTGGGATGAAAAATTAAGAGAAAAGTTCATTTGGTTAATAGTGACAATCAAAATAGAATTGATGAAATAAGATTATGGTGGCTTTAAGTTGTTCCCTGAAATATTTAAATGAGGATATTTAGAGAATATTCTACAGCTTAATTTTTCATTAAGATTTAATGCTCCTTGATCATTCCAATAAAGATAAAACTGACATGGTATCAGTAAATTATTTATAAATAATGGTGATTATTGCATTTGACATTTGAAATAAGAACAGTATGAAAATATTAGATACCAGATAAATTTCTTAAAATTGTTAAATGACCATCTTTACTGTGGTATATAACATTTAAATGACTGTAGTTTTATTTGTGTGTAAGTTTTTGTTTGCTTAAGCTAATGAGGTCATTATTTTCTCTAAAAAATTTCACAAAAACAAAATATAACTCACCTCAGATCCTCTGGTGTATAGTTTGGAAATGACAGTACAATATAAAAATAGGTAGGAAGTAACTGTCAAACATAATATAAGTAACATATTAGGAGACTTGAAACTTTGGCCTAATGAATCTTTTGTGGTTCTTAGCCTTATTATTGCAATATAATTATGGATATTTCATTGAAGGCCATGTATCTAACTCTCCCCCATTTTCTTTGTTTTTCAAAGTAGTTAGAAAAAACAGTTCTTTATATAATAATTTTTCTTATTTAAGAAAATCGCTTCAGTTAGGTACTTTATAAATGATGTAAGTTTCTGAATTTTCCAATATATACCAGTCTTCTTTGATAAGCAATATGCAGTGAACATCAAGTTACTAGATTATAACCAAAAGGTCACTTACCATAATGTCACCAGGTAATGATTTCTAGCTCACAGTAACTAGAAGCAGCAACTACTTGGCTCAAGTGCATCTAAAAGTAATTAGTTTTATTTCTCTCACTTTTTTGTAAAATCAGATTTTAAATGAGATGTTTATTGTAAACCATTTTATTTTTAAGAAAAAAAAATATGTGCTCAAAATGGTGGGATAAAAAGACTGTTAAATATTTCTTTAAAATTTTTATTGTCACATTAAAACAACATATGTTTGTGATGTGCTTGGATCAAAATTTAACTCCTGTATTCCAGATGTACTTATATCAAAGTAAAAACTTTCAGTTGTCATCTGAAACCTCTGATTAGAATGAACATTTGTGTATTTTTGTGTTTGTTAAGAAAACAAATTTCACAGTGGCTTCTTGAAATTTATCCTTAATTTGGATAAAATCAACTGAAATAAAGTCACTATAGGGATAAAAATGGTAGTTTCCATTTTTTGAACTGCTGGTACAATTATGTCTATAGTTCTTTTTACACACATTTAGCATAGATTCTAAATTGAAGAACATAGTAAGGTCTGTATTTAACCCTAAAAAATATTTCATGAGTTAATTTACCTAATATATGGCAAGTTTTTCATAGCTAAATCTAACTGTTCTAGAAGGAAGTTGTTGCCTTCTATTTAATTACATTAATTGAAATGTGTTTAATTAAGAGAGATGTTTTCAGCATATTTTGTATACTAAAAAAAAGAATTAGTATTGGGCCAATGGCGCAAAGGTAATATTACTACCATGTAGACTATTACAGTTCAAAGTGTCCCACTTCCCCCAGAATTTTAGAAACTAGAAGTCTGGGAGATACTGTATCAGCTATGGTTGGGTGATTCTAAGTACTACAAGTGCTATTTATCTTCTAATTGTTGTGTGAGGTGGAACAAATACCAAGTTGCAAAAGATCCAAAATTTCATTATGTAATGGCTGATTTTAGATGTAAGATAACAGCAAGCCATGTCTTTGTATTTTATGTTACATTTTCTTCTAGAACTGAACTAAAAAAGATTTTGGACAGTGATTTGGAATGCTTGCTCATTCACATGAACCACTTGGTCAGGTATTGCAATGATGGTATTATTAGACTTTAACCCTCAGTTCTCATTGTGAAATATATTTGGCATTTTACTTTGTTTATATTATGTAGTGACTTCTATAATAGCACATTTATTAAATTTACTTATCGAGTAATTCTGTAATTATAACTATTACTGCTATTCATGTAATAAAACATGCTTATTGATAATAGCAAATGAATAGAAATGCCCCAAATCCTATTTTTTTAATTCAGTTGTAACTGTCACTCTTGTAATTGTGTATGACAAAATGAAATTTATAAAAAATTTTAGCATGAAAAATAAAATTTGTATCAGTCAAATATCTTGGTTATGCTTTTGAAATCCCCTTTTCATAAACAAATGAGTGGAGATACTGAAAGTCCATTTTTAAGTTCTTCAATCTTTATAGTCCTTACTGACCTCCATTTCAGCCTCATCTTTCACTTCTATTTCTTTCTTTCACTTAGCTTTCAATCAGTTATCAAATTTTATCTGTTCTACTTCTGTAATATCTCTGGAATCTCCTACTTGAAATCTCTGTTGCTGTGGATCCCTTATTTACGGAAAATAAAGCCCAAGTCCTTACTCCAATATTAAGAATTTTGCATTATCTAAGTTCACATCTTCTTATTGCCCCTAACTTGTGACCCAAGACAAACTGAGATGTTCAACATTCTTTGGAAACAGTAGTTTTCTTATCCCTTTGCCCATTCTGTGTCTTATTTCATACAAAATTATTTGAGCATTTCTTTTTGTCCCAATGCCCACAATTCACATCTCACATCCCACACCTTCCTACCTCTCTACTCAAGCGTTTGCTTAAAAAAAAAAAAAAAAAATGTACTTTTAAAGAAATTACCTAATCACAAATAAGATTTTGTCTTTGAACCCAAAACTTTTTATTTTAAACTGACATGAAACTTGTTTTAAAGTTTTGTTTTAATCACCATTTACTAAAACACCTTTTGTCAACTTGGGAGTTCGTGGCTCTTTTTCCTTTCTTTTTGTATTTTTTTTGGTGGTACTGGGATTTGAACCCAAGAACCCAGGACCTTGCACAGGCAAGGCAACCACTGAATTACATCCTAGTCCTTTTTATTTGTTTTTTATTTTGTTTGAGACAGTCTCACTAAATTGCCCAGGTTGGCCTTTAACTTGCCATCTTCCTACCTCAGCCAGGATTAGATTATGCCCACCAAAACCAGTTTAGAGTTTGTGTTATAATAATTATTTTAAAATTCTTGCATCAAGTAACATAATCTGAAGTTAGTTGAAATGTGCCACAAAATACCTTGGTAGAATAAGGAGGGAGAAAGAAAGGGAGAGAGAAATTAATTATTAGCAAATTGACAAGTCTCTTTTTTTCTGATAAATTTCTGTTTCCTTGATCAGTGGTTTTTAGAATATTTAGGTGTGGAATTTAGTTTTTGAGCAACGTCTTAGGGAGGACCCCAGTAAATGACAAAATGTGGCTTCACTGATTTAGTTTGAAGCAAAAGACCATTGCTCTTAATTCCAATGGCCTCTGAGCACCAGCCTGGAGCATACTATGCAGCTGTGTCTTTGATGATAACTTACTGTGACCTAACAGAACTTCTTTGGTTTATAACTGAAACACATCTCACCACTGGGCAAATACAAGCTTAAGTTTATATTACATAAATATAGCCTTCAAAATGACAAGAGAAAAAAGTAATTATTTTTTAAAAAGTGATTTTCCATTTTTTACATTTCAAATGTAGTCTTAAGGGAAATTTTTTAAATGATAGAGATTTTTCTACAGTGCATTATCATTTTAAAGTGATTTCATAATGAAAAGGAAAACATTTTTATTTCATAAATTTCAGATTCATAGATGGAATGTATTATTGATAGCATTCTTAAGAAGTTACTCGGAACAACTGGACATGGTAGCACACACCTATAATTCCTGCTGCTCAAGAGGATGAGGCAGGACCATTCCAAGATCAGGCCCCGTCTTAGCAACTTAGAAAACCCTGTCTCAAAATAAACATTAAAAAAGGCTGAGGATGTAGCTCGTGGCAGAGTATTCTGGATTCAGTCCTCAGTAACTTCCCACCACACACCAAAAGTAGAACAGATAAGTCAATATAAATCCAAATCTTCATATATTTCATCCTTAAACATAAAAGGATGTCCCCCCTGAATAAAAGCCAATTTTCTGCTTTCTTACAAATTTGCCAATAATTATTTCTACTGTTTAGAATAAATCTAAATGGAGACATCACTGAGATCTTTAAAAACCCATTTAAATTAAGAAAAAGGTTTGAGTTGGATTTTTCAGCGAGTATTTAAGGAAAATTTTTACAAACTTGAAACTGTCTAATTCTTTCCTCATGGGTAATTGTTATATTTTTAAGTTATGAAATAAGGAATTTCCTAAAATCACACTATTTGAATATGTCATTTGTCACACATTTAAAAGCATAACCTTCTCCAACCAGTTATCTTATTTTCCTTTCTAAAAATAACTAGATGACTATTTGGTAATCTGGTTAAAAAAAGAAAAGAAAAAGAAAAGATACCAATTTTTAAACACTCCCTCATGTACGTACTTCATTTTTTTCTGTATTTTTATTGGTTCATTATAATTATACATAACAGTGGGATTCATTGTTACTATATTCATACATGTATATGAATGATATCACAATATAATGTTACCAATATTCCTAGTTTTTAATTTAAAAAAATTAATTTTAGTCAAATTCTAGCACAGCTCTCATTTCATTTATATTTTTGGAATGCTGAAAATTGAACCCAGGGCCTTGAGCTTGTGGGTAAAGACTACCATTGAGTTATAACACCCACCTACCTCACCCTACCTTCTGCCCAGAAATAATTAATAGTTTCAACACCCCTGTTTTGTCTTTTTTATTTTTTGAGTTATGGAGAATGAACCCAAGAATGTTCCATCACTAGGCTGCATCCCCAGTCTTTTTTGTCATGTATTTGTTTTACCATGAGATAGTTTCTTACTAAGTTACTCAGGTTGGCCTCCAGCTTGTGATCTTCCTGCATAAGCCTCCAAAGTAGACAGCTTTATAGGTATGTGCCACCTCATCTGAGTGCATTTTATGTTTTCACAGGATTTATCACTATGTAAAATATTGTACATATTTAATGATTTACTTGTTTATTGCCTGCATTTATTTACTTATCATCCAAAAAAATTTTCCCCCTTTCTTCCTTCCTCTCTTTTCCCCCACAACCACTCCTGTACTGGGGATCAAACCCAGAGTTGCTCTACCACTGAGCTACATCCCAGCCCTTTTTACTTTTCAGTTTAAGGCAGTTGCCTAGGCTAGCTTCAAACTTGGCTCCTGCCCTGCCTCAGCCTTCTGAGTTCCTGGAGTTACAGGTGAGCACCACCACAGCTAGCTCAAAAAAAAAAAAAAAAAAAAAAAAGGCTCAAAGAATATTGTTAGATTTTTACAGAATCTAAAATAGTTTTTAAATATTTTTGAGGTCTTTGCTTTATAACAAGTAATGTGAAAACATTGTTCAGATGTATACTATATGCTTTTTATTGTTATTTTACCAATAATAATTTCAAAAGCAGCATCTGTGACATGGCCAAAAGAGAGAAGACCAAAATTTTGCTGTCATATTTAAAAGTCAGCTAGCTCAGGCTTTACATATATAAGTACTATAAGTCACACTCTGAAAAGATTAATAATTGAAAAAGTATTTTGTTTTTTATACCAGAAAAAAAATTTGTCCAGCTCTCCTCTAAAGCCACATATGTACAATATGTACATACTTTTTCAAAAGATTAGTGGTAATCTATAACCTTTGTGTTCATTCAATTCCTGCCAAGAAAAAGAAAATATCTTTGAAAAATTATTTCAGGAGCCAATGTGCTTAATGGAGTAAAGTTGATGATCAAGGTAATATCTTTTCTATGTTAGCCACTATGGTAACAATTCTTTATGCATTATTTTGTATAATTTTTACAGACTTATGAGATATATTATTATTGCTGGTATTTTTCCTATTTCAGTTTAAAAAACAGAAGCTTAGTTCAATTTGGGGTTTTAATTTTGACTTGAATTTTCAACTAAAAAATAGCAATGTCAGAAAAATGACCCATCACTTCTCATGCATGCTACTCTGGGTATTAATTTAAGTCTCCTCTTATCAAGATTTAGTGAAGGCAAGTTTTTTTTTTTAAAGTAGTACCACAATCTTTTTTAATGAAAACTGTTTTTATCTTGTTTTTCAAGGTATACCTAAAGATTTATGATACCAAGAATTGGCAAGAACTCAAAATGGTGTGCTTATAGGTACCCAAAGTTACAGTTCAGTAAACTTAAAGCAACAGCCACATACAAGGCACTCTTTTGTAACAGGGATAAGAAAAAATAAAAATAAAAAAGTTGAAAATGTAGTGTGCTAAAGCAAAATTAAAATGGAGATGGACCATGAAGTCTTTTTCTGAGCACACAAAGTAAAACTTGAAAAATAGCCTCAATGTAGCTTAAATTACAAATAGAAATGAAATCTTCCCTTGGGTCATAACTGCAAATAAGAAAAAAATTACCTTGGGTCATTTCTGATAAATACTTATATTAAAAAGAAATAAAAGAACCCCCACCATTCATAACTAGCCAACCAACATGATGATGTGACTAGGGACTTTCCAACAAAGAATCCAAATAATTTATTTTTCTTCTGCATTTTCCTAGTGAATACTTGCCTCTGACCTTTGGTCATTGGAAGGCTACTCTTTTGTCAGGTTTCCCAGTTCATGAACTGTTTCTCAATAACCTCTCTAAAACTCTAATGTTCCTCAGATATTTGTTTAAGTTCCAATCTCTAAAAAGAGAGTTTAATGGCTAAAAATAAAGCAGCCCACCACTTTAACCCCTTGTACACTTTACCCTCCTGTTATGGTTTAGATATGAAATGTCCCCCCATCCCATGTGTTAAAAACTTTGCCCCCAAGGCAGCAAAATTCAGAAGTAAGATCTTTGGGGGTTATTCGATCATGAGGGCTGTAACTTCATCAAGGGACTATTGGAAGATGGTGGAAACTGAGGAGGCTGAATTAGAGGAAGTGGATCCTTGGGATGATGACCTTGGAGAGGAGTCAGTCAATCTCAGTTTATCTCCCTCTCTCACTCCCTCTCCCTCTCCCTCTCTATTTCTCTCTCTGTCTCCTTCCCAGACCTATGTTGTAAGTAGCTTTGCTCTGCTGCATTCTTGCCACCAAGATGTTCTGCCTTAACCATAAGCCTAAAAACAACAGAGCCAGGTGATCATGGACTAAAGCCATGAGACAAAATAAATATCTCCTCCTTTTAAGTTGGTTTTCTCAGGTATTTTGTCACAGTAACAGAAAGCTAATTAAAATACCCCGTCCACTTTTTATTATTCAATTCATTACCACTATGGAGACCAGAGCTGGAGTATAATTCTATGTTAAGGGGCTGTGAGAATGCCATTCAAGGTAAAATCAGGGGAGAAACTAAGCAGAGCTTTCCAAACAGTATACTGCAAATGGTACACCAGCCCACTATTGGCCAGCATCCTTGCTTGTCCCAATGAGCTGTGAAAACTATTTCATGTGAATGCTATGGAGGAAAAATGTTGGGAATTTTTGTACTTTAAGGCAGTGATAAACAAAATAATTTTCCTTGTTAATCATATCCTATAGAAAGTATGTGGTATATTTACCTATTTTCATTAAAATAGATTATAAAATTATGTTTTTCCTTGAAACATCTCTGAGTTTTAATTTAGATCTACCTTTATCACTTCATGAGTTAGTAAAGGTAAATAATTTTAAACAGAAATATTTATGATTTTTTTCTTAATTCAAAGCAATAGTATGATAAAGTTGACTTTCGAGAATAACCATCTTATATACTATTTCTTGTCATATAGGCAAACCAATTTACAGGGAAGTCAGAATGATTTTGCATAGCATGAGTCACTTGAAATAGTCTTTAAAATGCAACATGATTTTTAAGTGCTAGAAACATAGTTCGGGTACTTTTTATTTTTCATCTGTGGAAATAAATATTCAAGGGCACTTGCTCTCAGTAGTAAGAATTTTTATTTAGTTTATGGAGGACCATAGGCAAAACTGGCAGCAAGTTTCCACTTTGAATTGTTTCACAAACTATTTAAAGTTTCAGACAGTTCTAATAGGATTCCAGTTCAGCTGCAGAGATGTTTAGCCAAGCCAGTTGGCTGTATCTAGAGTTAATTAGAACTCAGACTTGTGCAAATAACAGATGTATTCATCTGTATTTATTTTGTAAGGCTAAGTTACTTTGTGACTGAAAAGTTGGAACATGAAGGAAGCAATGTCTGTTTACTCATTTTATGAGCAGTCTTTTCTATTCTATGGCATAGGTAACATAATCAGCTGATTATATGGGCTTGATTTTTAGTCAATTTATAGGTTTGTGGTCTCATGGTAAATAAAGAAGGTGAGACTTAACACAAGTCCACCATTCATAATTTAAATCCATTTATTGTAGATATCAACTTTAATCGAAATGTCTGAGTGGGAATTTACACTTGAATTCACAAAGAAGCAGAAATTTATGATTTTTTTCTTTCAGACTGAAGATATTTAAAAGATTTATATTAAGGCCAGGCATGATGGCTCATGCCTGTAATCTCAGAGACTCAGGAGGCTGAGACAGGAGGATCAAAATTTTGAGGTCAGTTTCAGCTAAACTTAATGAGATCCTGTCTCAAAAATCAAACAGCTGGGAAGTAACTCATTGGTACCCCAGTAGTGGGGAGATATATACACACATACACACACGTGCACAGTTACAACCATTTTCACAGCTGTCACAAATTTTATATATATATATATATATATATGTATATATATATATATATATATATACACATATATATATATATGTATATATATATATATATACACACACACACACATATACACATATATATATGTATATATATACACACATATATATAGTGGTTTATATGTATATTATATATATATAATATATGCACTCTTTTGGCAGGAAACTAACTATAGCCTCATTGGAGACCAATTTGTCACCATCACTTAATTTAAACATACATTGCCTAGACCTAGCAACTCCTTTGGGAATTTTTCTTTTTGGAATATTAATATGAATAAATTAATGAAGTAAGGATTTTGAATGTTAACATATTAGATCGAATACTCACTACCATATATATTCTTCCAAACCCAAATAAATTTAGAAATAGAAGGAATAGCTCTTATCCAAAGGGAATTCTTGATTAACTAAAAACCAAAGAAATGTCTGAAATAGAAGAAAAGAAAAAGAGGGATTGTATTAAAGGAGAACATAGCATCTCTGTACAGAATAATATTGTTCTAAAGACGAAAGCAAAGAGGCAGGTTGGGGAGCAGCAGAGAGCACAAGGGAAACTCAAGGGGATCATCTCTTGGGGTAAAACGATGGGAGCAGTACAAAACAAAACAACTCCAAAATATAGAAAGCACACTGAGAAATCAACAAATAGGCAATATATCCAGGAGACTGACTTCTTCCTCTGAAAAGTTCAGAATATTGAAGATCTGAGTAAAAACTAAAAATCATCTTTGATCCAATAGTCATGTATGAAGATATATAACCCAAACCAGAGAGTACACATTCTTTTAAAACACCTAAAATTTTGTCAGACCATTACTTTATACTAGTTCATCACTATAATGTATATTACTAATATATACTAAGATATATAAGATTATATTACTATATATTATTACATAGGTAACTTGCATTCACCTGAATGAAATACAAGTAGGTATCAACAAAATAAATATATAAATAAACTTTTGTAGAGCTGGAAATTTAATGTATAACTCAAAGCAAAGAGGAGAATGAAATGAAGATCATTGAGTCTTGAAGGCTTCTGAGGGCATTCCATTTCAAAACCTTCGGATACAGCCACATTTAGTAGGGCTGGGGTTGTGGCTCAGTGGGAGAATGCTTTCCTAGTGTGTGTGAGGCCCTGAGTTTGATCCTCAGCACCACATAATAAATAAATAAATAAAACAATGGTATTGTATCCAACTACAACAATATAAATATCTAAAAAAAAATTTTTTTAAATGCATTTAGTAAAAAAAAAAAAAAAAAAAAGGTTGNAACATAATGCCAAATGCAGTGGATTAAAGTGAAAAAAAAAAAAAAAAAGGATTGAGAAGAAGTAACTTTTATTTCCTGCTCACAAAACTAGAAAAAGAGATGCCTGCTTAGGGCATTCGAGAATAACCACACAGCATTTTTTAAAGGTGAAGAAAAATTAGGAATATTTTTATGATTTTTGTATCTAACAGTTACATTAGTTATATAGCAGGTTAGCTACTGTACCAAACTATCCCAGTATATCCGTGGTTTGTCATCAAAAAAGGTTAGTTCTCACTTGTGTCCCAATTCTAAACTGATTATTTTGTTTGCTGAATGTGGTCTCCTAGCAAGTGCATGATCTTTTCACCCCTTAACTAGTGCCCTAGTTACCTCTGGTGAAGTTTAAAAAGCAAAGCATGTGAAAGATCTTGGGAGATGGGGGGCATTTAAGGTTTCTTTCTCAGACTAGCATGAAACACGAATCTAGCCAGTTGCATCCAGAATACTGCCCAGAAAGCTGGGTCCCCAGAACTCTACTGCCTGTGCTGTTTAATCTCAGGACCAATGGCTGGGCTTGCCAGACTCTGACATAGCTCAACTGAGCATGGGCTAAAGAAATGACAGGCTCCGCAGATCCATGCCTAAACAAAGTATAAGATGTGTGGGATGTGGTCCAAATAGTAAGTTAGGACACAAGGAAAAGAGATCTAGAGTAAATCTTGTGATAGAAAAGGAATAGATAAGAGAAAAATATCTAAAATGATAGACTTCAGTTTTCCTGGAGGAGAAATTTCTCATATTGAAAAGACCCCATCTATCTAAAAGTATTAAAAACAAACAATAAAATCCACTTCTTTGAAGTGTCTACTAGGAGTTTTATAATGGCAGGTTATGGATCTTGATGTGTTTTAATGCAGATAGAAATCTCTGCTACCCCTTCTCCATTGTTCCCAATTCTTTCTTCTTTCTCCAACTTTCTTCCCTGTCACTTGACAGGCACAACAGTTTTTGTTTTGAAACTCAGGAAAGAAGAATGAGATCTGGTAAGACTGGTCATGTGTGTCTTACATATGTATGTATGTATGTATGTATGCATTTCAAGGACTTGGCATTCATGATTGTGGGGGTTGGCCCTACAGGTCCATAGGAGATATCAGGAAGGAAGGTCATCAAGGAATGAAGGAATCAAATTCCCTCAGGAGGAATCAAAGTCCATAATTGAAACTACTGTTCATAGGTGTTATTTCTTCTTGAAAAATCTCAGTCCAGTTTTTAAAACCCTCCCAAAGATTAAGTCAGTCCTACTCAGATTATGCAGTAATATGTTTCTTACTTAAGATTTAGAGCTTTGTTACAATTTCCAAATGCCATTCAACAACCCCTATTAGTGTTTAATTGAATAAGTGGGGACTGTTGCCTAGTCAAGTTGATTGAGCAATGAAGCTATTACCCTTAGCACATGTTTACAACTCCTTAAACCACATTCAGTTTCTAAGTACAGATGATGAAAAAAAAAATTATGCCTTCCCCTAACATGACAGAAAACTTTATCCATTAGTACTGAAAGCATACGAATCCTTTACCCAGAAAAGGACGCAAAATCCTTGGATGGTGTTTTCTTCCCTTTTGGTATCCTACAATATAAATGCTAAGATAAAATATCAACAATAATTGAGAAAAAAATACAGGTAACTCACATGACAAAATTATATCCTCAAAAGCTCTGGAAAAGCCTGACATGGTGGTGCATAGCTCAGGAAGCTGAGACAGGAGTTCAAAGCCAGCCTCAGAAAAGCTAGGTGTTAAGCAACTCAGTGAGACCATGTCTCTAAGAAAAATGTAAAATAGGGCTGGGGATGTGGCTCAGTGGTTGAGTGCCCCTGAGTTCATCCCCAGTACCAAATAAATAAATAAATAAATAAACCCTCTGGAAAAGCGATAGTACTTTAATGTTTAAAAGCAGCAGCCTTTCTTTTTCAGGGATAAAAATTCTTAAAGAGTTTAAATCAAAACTTCAGTCTCATTCTGACTTTAAAGTTTCTCCACAACTCCAGATCAGGCGTTATCTCTTGGGTCACAAATAAGCAGAAGATAGATGGTCTCTCCATGTAATTCTTGATCTACTTCTTCCCTTTCTGTTTTCTGGATGTGGGGTATAAATATGTAAGGAGAAGTAATTAGAGGGGGAAAGACTCAGGTGTTTTTATTTAGGGGGTAGTATTTTAATTCCTATTGAGTTATAAAGAGTGACCCTCAAGCTTTCCCTTGTAGCAAGGAACCACATTGGCTCCTTTGTGGAGGGCATCTGCAAGGTCTTCAAGGACTCTGCCATAAGGACCTACATATTGCACTGTTCTTTGTAGTTTCAGCACAGAGCCTTTCTCCTAAAGTTCCTTTGTCCCTGTAAGCAGCTTCTTATATAGATCATGTTGCAGTAGTGACCTTATATAACTATGTGACCTGGGGGAATTTACTGTGAGCTAAGTGGTCAAACCAAATTCAGAAAGGATGCATACCCATTTTAAAATTATAAATAATAATAATAAAGTAAAATTAAAACCATTATTATATGGTTTTAATAATGATAATTATTATTATTATTTATAATTTCTACTTTTCTATAATAACTAAATATAATTTAAATAAATAGTATACTGAACCAGGTACGTATCATAATTGTTCCAGAGAAAGACTTTTGAGGGTGTTTAGGAAAAAAAAAATTAAGGGATAGTAGTATAGTTCATTGGTAAAGCACTTGACTAACATGCACAGGCCCTGGATTTTATCTCTAACTCTACAAAAAGAAAAATATACCTTATGTTTATTTAACCATACATATCATTCAATTGCAGTGTGAGCAAGACAGTCACTAAAACAACTTTATAATTGCTAATAATTGCATTGATAAGTGATCCAAATGTGCTGTATAGGCAGGTTATGTTTATTTTGCAGAGAAATACCTAATAATTCACTTAAACTTAGGTTTTACAATTAGTCATATATATATATATATATATATATATATATATATATATATATATATATATATA
>NW_026000142.1:7908216-7945862 GCF_001458135.2 Marmota marmota marmota
TATATATATATATATATATATATATATATATATATTACATAAAACATTGCTATTATAAAATCTACTTTCTAGGTTGAAGACAGTTTAGTGTTTTTTCTTCCCTATTAGTGATTTTCAGGGAGCAAGAATGCTATATATATTGGCTAGACAACTGAAGATTATGGAAAAGCAATATGACATTGCTTTTCAATATTTACATGAAGTATGCTTGTTGAAATGAATGTGTCATTTATGAAGTACATATAAATAATGTAGGTGGATTGTGCTGACACTGTAAAGGTGATTATGGTGTTTGGATTTATGTGAGTTCCAAGAACAAAGCAGCTATGGGGCTAATAAATCAGTTGCCTTTTGTGTGAATGGCTTCTTTATGTATCAGTCATCTATCTGTTGGGACTCTTAGATTCTAGTGTCACAATTCCTCACAAAGATAATATCATGCCTTCCTATAGTGGAGACTTCTGGCCATGGGCTGAGAGTATAGATGGGGGAGGAAATTGGAGGCTTAACAAAAGAGTCCTTTAAGGGGATTGGTACTGTCAAACTTAAATATGCATAAGAATCTCCCAAGATGTTGATAAAACTCAGATTCTCAATAGGTCTAAGATAGGATTTGAGATGTCTCTCCTTCCTTATAAAGGAAAGGTCATGTGAAGACATATCAATAAGTCATCAGTCTGCAAACTAGAAAGCAATCTTGCCACAACTCAAATCAGTTGGCACCTTGATCTGGAACTTCCCAGCCACCAGAACCCTGAAAATAAATTTCTATCGTTTAAGCCCCCCAAATAGAGTATTTTTTGATAGCCTGAGCAGACTAACAGAACAAAAGAGAACAAGAAGCTGAGGGTGGATGAAAGAACTCTGTGGATTTTGTTGAAACTTTGGCATTAAGAGACTACATATTGAGATTGCATTGACAAGAGGATGCCAGATATTGATGTCAAGATATATTATGTCACCTTGGGAATGAGTGGCTAAATGAAGGTGGAGAACAAGGTTTTGGGAAGAGATGAGCTTAAAAAACTTAGAGGCCCACATTTTACAGGGACTATTCATGTTCTCATCAAAGATCAAAACAGAGTTGGAGAAACTGACAATGAGTCTGAAACTAAAAAAAAAAAAATTATAATGATTTTTATAAATGATGATACATTCAAAGCTGCAAGATTTAGAACCAGAAGATAATAACAATTATGATAAAAACATGGCGGATACCTTTGGTTGAATACTGTATACTATAAGTTTTCTATAAACATTCTTTATTCCCAGCACTGAATGGAAGGAGTTATCATCACTATTTACAAATTAATAATTAATACAGTGCTTGCCTATGCACGAGGCCCAGGATTTGATTCCCAGCCTCACCAAAAGAAAAGAAAGGAAAGAAGCTAGCTGGGAAAGGTCATCCATACCTGTAGTCATAGCTACTCAGGTGGTGAAGCTAGATATTTGTGCAAGCCTGTGCAACAAAGTGAAAACTCATCTCAAAAAATAGATAGATAGATAGATAAGAAAAGAACACTATCCAGCACTCAGAAATGTTAATTAACTTTCTAAAGTCACACAATTAGTAAGTAGGTATACTTGGATTTTTAACACTAATTCTTGTGAATCTAAACCCTCATAGGATGGGCTACTTATTTAAAAAAATTTTTTCTTCAACGTTTTTAATATCTAGAAGTAGAAGCAAGAAACCATTTTCAACAGCTTTGTCTTCTCAAAAATAAACAGAAGCTAAAGGTAGAACAGCCAACCTCTTCTATTTACTTAATATACACCCTCTTCATATGACCACACACCTCAAAGTATGTGAAATGATACACAGTAGGTTTCCCAGACTTAAGGCATAAATATTCCACCTTCATGCCTGTCATTTCCCTTATTCCCAGTCATAGATTCTACTTACTTCAGTTTTCTTATAAGCACTAATTCCTATAATACCACAGTTTGGTTAGGGAAATTTTTTAATAGCCAGTGGAACACATAATTATTAAATTAAAATATATTTATGAACCAAAAACAAGTAGTGTGGTACTAATAAAAAGAGTATCATATTTAGACAAATTCACATATTAAGATTAGAGCATTGGTCTAGGAGTCAGAAGACCAGAGTTCTGGGATTAGTTCTGCCAACTGGGGAGCAGTACTTTTGCAAAATATCTAACTTTTCAAAGCCTCAATTTCCTTGTATTTGGAATGGGTTTATCAGAAGGCACATAGTTGTTTCTTTCTTTTTATTATTTCCTTGTGATCAACCCAGGGCCTTGGGCATGCTAAGCGAGTGCTCTACTACAGAGTACTCCCATGGTATATTTTTCAATAAATGATAGCACATATATCAATAATTTTCATTTTACTCACTGATTAGTTTTCATCCCTCAAGTATTTTTTCTCTTTGTTTATATCTCTGGAATGAGATAAAGTGGTCTTTCAACTGGGGTTTTCCAAGAGCCAGGTAAGCACAATTTCTGCAATGTTCCCTAAAGTGGATGAATCCTGGTAACTCACAAGAGGCAATTTCTAGGAAAAAATGAGCTAATTTTATGAACCTGAATTGTGATTCTCAGATGCAGAATATTAAAAAGCCAACACTTTCTGCAAAAGCCATTCAGGACTCCAGGGGAAACTTGATCTGTCTGAATAATAATAAACTATAATGATAATAGCCAAGTGCACCTCACAGGACTACTAAGCTTTAATAATTCAATGTTTGTGGAACTCTTTGAACACCTCCAAAGTTATGTAAGCATAAATGAATAAGTAGGGACATAATATACCATTGTTATTTCTGCATTAAATCTCTCCTGATAATTTCTTTTGATATCTTAAGGTAGGTACTGTATGGGACTAATATATGAACAAAGTTATGGAAGAAATAAAATATGAAATAATACATAGTCATGCTCTCAAATGAAATAATTATATTCTCATATTAATGAATGAGAATAAAGTCATTAATTGCCCCTCTAAAAAATCATTCCTAGGCTGTAAAGAAGGAAAATGTGAATCTGGAATGGGCACTTAAGATACAAATGTCTAATAAATGGTTCGAAAAGACATTTTCCATTTTTGTCTTATGGAGGAGACAGATAGGTTTTCAGTTGTTCTTTTTCACAACCAAGACATTTTAAAGATGTTTTCACTGTTTAACACTTGATACAAATTTTATACATTTTTTTCCATGTGTCTTTCATTCTGCCTTCCCATCCATCCTGCATCACCTGCATTTTCTATGTGATATGAGAGTATTATTTATGTTCTAGGTTAAAAAGATCTTCATAGCCCTATATATTTTTATTATAGTTTTCCAAAATGCACAATCAGGATATTGATATTGTCTTGACTTTCAACTAAGCTAAAAATAGAAATGCAATGGCCCAATAATCTCTTCAGTAAGCTTGACTGTAATACTTGGATCTTCACCAATGAAATTTTCATTTTTGTCAGGAAGCCTTGTCCTTTAAAATGAAAAATGACCTAAAAAGATTTTGTTAAGGAAACTGCTCTTCTCACCTTTGCTTTCTCTCTCCTATCTAGCCAACATTATTGCCCTCAAGACAAAGGGAATTTCTAAGGGTGAAAAGGAAAAGGAGAATAATCAAGTCACTGCTTTGTAAGGGGAATGATTCTGGGTGGGACAGTTTTATACCAAGTTTTTTTTTTTTAATATGACAGCAGAATGCATTACAATTCTTATTATACATATAGGGCAAAATTTTTCATATCTCTGGTTGTATACACTTTCTGCAAAACCATTCAGTTTATAAAATTAGCTCATCACACCAATTCGTGTCTTCAGACCTGTACTTTGGATAATAATGATCATCACATTCCACCATCATTAATAACCCCATGCCCCCTCCCTTCCCCTCCAACCCCTGCCCTATTGAGAGTTCATCTACTCCTCCCATGCTCCTGCTCCCTATCCCACTATGAATCAGCCTCCTTATATCAAAGAAAACATTTGGCATTTGGTATTTTGGGATTGGCTAACTTCACTTAGCATTATCGTCTCTAATTCCATATATTTACCTGCAAATGCCATAATTTTATTCTCTTTCATTGCTGAGTAATATTCTTTTGTGTATATATATGCCACATTTTTTTTAATCTGTTCATCTTTTGAAGGGCATCTAGGTTGGTTCCATATTTTAGCTATTGTGAATTGTGCTGCTATAAACATTGATGTGGCTGTGTCCCTGTAGTATGCTGTTTTTAAGTCCTTTGGGTATAGACAAAGGAGAGGAATAGCTGGGTCAAATGGTGGTTCTATTTCCAATTTTCCAAGAAATCTCCATACTGCTTTCCATATTGATTGCACCAATCTGCAGTCCCACCAGCAATGTATAAGTATACCTTTTTCTCCACATCATTGCCAACACTTATTGTTGTTTCTGTTCATAATAGCTGCCATTCTGACTGGAGTGAGATGAAATCTTACAGTAGTTTTGATTTGTTTTTCTCTAATTGCTAGTAATGATGAATACTTTTTTGTGTATTTGTTGATTGATTGTACATCAGAGAGTAACCCACAAAACTACAGTTATCTTATATTAGACAGAGGTGCCAAGAACATGCATTGGAGAAAAAATAGCCTCTTCAACAAATGATGCTAAGAAAACTGAAAATACATATGCAACAAAATGAAATTAAACCCCTATCTCTCACCATTCACAAAACTCAACTCAAAATGGTTCAAGGACTTAGGAATACAACCAGAGACCCTGCATGTACTTGAAGAAAAAGTAGGCCCTAATCTCCATCACGTGGGATTAGGCCCCAACTTCCTTAATAAGACTCCTGTGGCGTAAAAATAAATGGGATAGACTCAAACTAAAAAGTTTCTTATCAGCATAAGAAACAATCTGTGAGGTAAATAAAGGGCCTCCATCTTGGGAGCAAATGTTTACCCCTCACACATCAGATAGAGCACTAATCTCTAGGGTATATAAAGAACTCAAAAAGCTAAACACCAAAAAAATAAAAATAAATAAAAATAACCCAATCATACCAAGTTTTAAACAGGATTCTACTTCCCAAGAGAGAATGGGAAGAGTGCGTGCATGAAACAAAGTCCTTGTGCTTCCCATTCTTCCTAAGAGGAGATGTGATGGTGATAGACAGAGGAGCTTTCAGAACAAGATTGTGTTTCCATTCACTGTATATTCTTCTCAGATTTCTGATTTAAGCTACAACACACATTTTATTGTATTTTATGTGCTGAACACAAAAATTTCCTTACTTCCCAGTAGCATTGTGTTCAAAACAACTGAGACCCTGAATCAGCCCGATGGCATGTTCCTCTAATTCCAACTACTTGGGAGGCTGAGGTAGGAGGATGGCAAGTTTAAGGCCAGTCTAGGCAACTGAGTGAGACACTATTTCAAAATAGTTAAAAGTACTGGGGATTTAGCTCAGTAGTAGACCACTGATTTTAATCTCCCAATACAGCTTAAAAGAAAGGAGGAGGAGGAGGAGAAAAAGAAGAAGGAAATGTTGACAATGTGAACAATAGGGATCTCTACCCCAGCAGGTGCTAGAGCCCTTTTGGTAACAGTGGTCCACTTTGTGCTTTGCATATAGCCCTAACTGCTCTGCCATTGCAACTTATTTTTAAAAGGACATGTTTCTTTCTCTTCCTCTCTCTTCATCCTACCCAATCTCTCCCTGTCCTTAATCTCAGCGAAAATAGGATTACCTTTCTTCCCAATCCTAGGCAGAGCTTTCTGTCCTTGAACACACACCCACCACAGAAAGGAAGTAATTCAGACTTTTGGGATGGCACCAGAAGATCTCAGATATGACTGTCTCCCAAATTAACAAGTGCATTACGACTCTGACAGAACTTGTAGAATGTAGCCTTTGAATCACCTCTTTAAATGCACCCCCCTTCCCCTAGATGGGCAGAATCACAGCCCCTGGACAGAGGCAAAGCAATAAAATGTTTTTGTTTTTTTCTTTTTCTCAAAACCATGTTCTCATTATTGGGTTGGCATTGAGGACAAGGACTAGCTTGTGGTAACATTTCTACACTTTCTCCCCACTATCAAGAGTATGTGTCCACCAGAACCTGAGTTCCACCTTCTAGACCACGTCTGTGTGTCAGAGATTCTGGAGTGCCTGTTCCACAAGCCTTGAGCCTATCTCACGTCCAATGGGGCTCTTTCCTGGAGTCTCTCTACAGGTTAGCTTGCAGGGCATGATTACACCCCTAAACCTAAAGGTGGTCAAGAAATAGCTGCTATCAGAGATGTCCATGGATCTGGGTTGTGATGTGTCCTGCAGGCACTGGGGAGAGCTCAAGTGCAGGATGGTGTTGAGGTGGGAAGGGAGGCAGAAGAGGAGGGAATAGGAGAAGGGAGAAGGAGGGAACTGAGGGAGAGGGTGGAGTGGGAGACCTAGAGGCAAGTTTCCCGTTTACATCATCACCATATATAGTTGCAGAACAAAGAGTCTTAAAATCCCAATTAGAACATGCTCTCCAGCCTCAGGCTTCTTCCAAAAATGCTTTAACAAAAACCCAGGACGTGGGGCCTGGGGTTACCAGGTGGCAGAGGATTCCAGGCATGGGCTGGATCAGGAAAAGAGGAACCACAAACCCACCAAAAAATGTTTTCCGTGCCCTGTGCATGCTGCATTTCTCTCCAATGATTTGGCAGAGAATGAAATAACTGAAATTATACTCTCTGTGTTATTGTTCCTTTATAAATAGTTTAAATTTTTTATTCTATAATTCTATACTTGTTCTTATAAAGGTGGAGACTCTTATTTAACACTCTGTTGGCTTATTTTTTACATTCTTTTTTATTTAGACAGGCTAAAGTAGATTATGTAACAGGCACTAATGGTTTTCCTAGGCACAAGATTTGGTAGAGGAGTGAGCTGAAATTCAAGTGTATATTTATAATATTTTCACACTACCAGGCAGTCAAGAAGGAGGATGAAGGAATATTATGCACACTATGAAGTTTTCTTAAAGATATACTTTAGGAAGTATATATTAAAGTGGCTCTCTTTCTCCTGAAGTAAGCAAAGAACGAATCTATATATAAAATGGAAAAATGATTAAATTCCTAATAAGAAGTCTGCACAGATAAGTGCCTATTATGTAGAAACTCATAATATAGTATATTAAAATTATTATGGAACTTTATCTTAGGCAATAGAACAGCAGAACATTAGAATTAGCCCTTTGCTTTGTAAAATATATTTATATGTGGAGGATGAAACTCCAAGCTTCAACCAAGTCCTCATAATTAAATCACATCACATTCCTAATTTAAGGAACTTTTGGCTATAATCTCTCACAAAAGGTAATCAGTCATTAAGAAAAAAGTTCCTCCCAAACTCCCTTATATTACCTGTGGCTCCCCAACAAAACACTATATTTCCATTAAGCTAGTGTAAACATTTTCCTGCCTAGATTCCTGGCTTACTATCTATTAATTTCTAATTGTTATTTCTTCTCAGATTATTGATTGACCTAGAAGTGATTGACTGTTACTAAGAAAACCTTACAACTGGTGACTCTGTAAACCCAGGGAAAACTATGAATAAAGTGCCGCAGTCCGGTTGCAGCAAAATAACCGGGGGATGACGAGCAACTTGTGCACATTGATACAGCAGGAGTGGGAGCCGTTTATTGTAGGACAGGAGGGGTATATATACATTCCACACAGCTTATCTTAATTAACATAAACTAGATACAGCAGTCAACCAATAAGAAATCTCCACACTTAATGGCTCGCTGGCGTTACTTCACACACCACTCCCTCTGGCAAAATGCCAGGCGCCATCCAGACTTGTTTACAGACCTTAACAATAAAGGGTCACTGGATGGTTATGAGACCAGGGCAAAGAACAGGTAGCTGATAATCAAAGAAAAACAAATGGGTACACAGCACTCCCCATCACCTGGATGTTAGCCTCCAGGGGAGGGGAAGGATCCCATTTTCTAACAGAAGCCATCACCTCCTGGAAAACTCTCTTCCAGCCCTTTGAACACATAGGCAGGATGGGAGGAGGGGGCCTGAGAAGAAAAGAAACCTGAAATCTTTAAAGGGGCAAGACACTTTCACTCCCTTGGACACCAGCTCTGGACACTACCCCCCACCCCCAGGAGTCTCTCTTTGTCTTTGTTCTATCCTTAAATAAAACTTGCTTTCTTGCCTTGGTATTTCCCGGGTGTATATGATCTTCAACACTGGAGCAACAAGGACTAGATCCTGATTTTCAAGACCAGTTTCAGTTATAGCTCTTAACTTAAGAACTCCTCAGCAAACCAACGAGGGTCCAATGAATAAGACAGTTTACTCTGGGGGCACTATTCAGCAGAAGTGCTCATTAGACCCTAAAACATATTTGCTTTAGATCTTTGATCTCTAGCACTCTCCCACTTCTCAATTTTTTTAAAAAAAGGAAGAAAAGGAAAGGAGGGAAGAACAGAGGGAAGAAGGAAATTAACATGTAGCTTCCCATTATTTTGAAAATTAAGTTTTAAAGGAAAATACGTATTATGTTTTAAAGACAATGTTCCTATTTTGTCTGTGCAACACTAAATTATGTGGGGAGAAAAGATTTCAACCCTACATTCATTTCATTTGTATCGGAAAGAGATTTTTTTTAACTAACTTAAAATATAACTTACATAAATAAATTATCCAAGTCTTAAATATGCAGCTTGATCATTTTTAAATGTTAATTCACTCATGTAACCACTACCCTAGTCAAGCTCTAGATCATTCCAATTGCCCTTGCTGAAGAGTCTTCTGTGCCTTCCCCAGACCATCCCTCTCCATACTCAGCACTACTCGAACTTTGATGTTGTCAAAAGCTTGGTCTTTGTCTCTGATGCCCACCCAATAATGAGGAGACGGTTTTGAGAAAAAGGAAAAGAAGGTTTATTGCTTTGCTAGCAAAGGAGAAGCACAGGGGACTCTGGTCCCAAAGACTGTGATTCTGCCCATCAGCAGAAAGAGGGGCTTTTATAGAGGTGATTCAGAGAAACACTGAACCTCAAATAAACTTAGGGAGGAGAGATCAGGAAGGAGAAGATCAGGGATAAGGAGGAGAGGAACAGAGAAGATCAGGGAAAAGAAGATCAGGGAGATCAGGAAGGAGAAGGTTAGGGAGAAGAACAGGGAGAAGAAAGTTGGGAAAAAGAAAAAAAAACGTAAAGTTTCTAAGCTACAAGGATATATTCTAAGTATGAAGTGAACTCACCCTGTTATATGATCACTGTATTTCTTCATTTTTGAACCATATGTTAATAGCCATTCACTATGGTCTCAATTGTGTCTGGCATATTTCGTTCAACAGCAAGACTGTCAGATTTATGCCTGCTACATAATCAGTAATCAGTTCTTTCTCATTGCTGTGCAAGAACTGGTAAGTAAAAATATATAAATGTGTTAGCATTAGTAGGGAATACCACATATTTTTCCTAATCAATGATAAAAGTAAAAAACAGTTATTTCCCTTCCTTGTCCATCCTTGATACTTTGGGATTTTTCATTTTAGTCATTCTACAACATGGACATGAGTGGCAACTTTCATTTCTCTAATAAATAATATTTTAAAGAACTTTTAAAATACTTATTGGGTATTTTTCTATTTTCTTGGGTAATGTTTAAATCTTTTATTCACTTATAATTCAATTTTCTTTTTATTATTTAAAAGGACTACTTTATATGTACTGAATATGAACCTTTTGTTGAGTACATATGTATTGTAAATATTTTCTCTCCACTTTGGCTTACCTTTCATTTCCTTAATAATCTATTTTAATAAGTAAATTATTATTTTAACATTTAATATTTAAAATTTATTTTAGTATTTAATATTTTATGGTTACTATATGGATATGTTTTACTGTTTTGAGGCAAGCACTCTACCAACTGAGCTATATCCCCAGTCCCCTGTTTTACTGTTTTGAGAAGTTTGTTTTCATTTTCACATATTTGACTATGACTCGTCTTCAAATAATTTTGGATATAATATAAAGAAAGAGTTTATGTTCTTACTTTTTAAAAATATGCATAATCCAAATTACCTAGCACCATTGTTGAGAAAATTGTCATGGTTCTCCTGAATTGCAGTTGAACTTTTATTTTAACTCAGATGCCCATATTATGTAGGTCTATTTAGAACACATTTAATTTTTTTTTTTGTAATAGATCTTTATAAGTTAGTGTAAGTTTTGAGCTTTTTTTTTTTTCTTTTTCAAACTTCTACTTTGACATATATTTAGAAACCATCACTTTGGGGGGGAAAAAAAAGAGAGATTATCACTTTGATCCTTATACCAAGAAAAATGCTGAAAAAAAAATATTTTCTGGGATCCATCAAAGAATGTATCAGAGCAAATCACCACCTAAAACCTAAGAGATAAGCAAATACGGAGAACAACAGAGGAGATCAGCTTTCCTGGAGCTGCACTGTTTGTTTCAGTAAGGTTTTTGCATAGCTATGTCCATATAACAAACAAAAACAACTTAGAGTAGGAAAAGTTTATTTGAGATTCAGTATTTCAAAGGTCTCATTTCATAGGCAGCTGACTCCATTGCTCTGGGCCTAAGATGAAGCAGAACATCATGATGGAAGTGCCCCCCACAGAGGAAGGTCGGGGAGAAAAGAGCCACAGGAAGAACAACCCTTCCAGGACAACCCCCAGTGACCCATCTCCTTCTGTCCCATCTTACCTGCCTATACCACCAGTCTTTCAGTTGGTAATCTAATCATTTTACCTCTGAATATTCGGGCACTAACAGGAGCTTTTGATTGTTCAAATCGTAGCACTGCTAGAGACAGTTCAACCTGGCATTGATGAATTGCTGGGGACAGACTGAACTGGTACCAGAGTAAGAAACTCTAGGGTTACAATCAGAGTGGATCTCCAAGATTTTCTTGGGGTTTTACCTCCATATTCATTAGTGTAGTGTTCTCTGTTTAGAAGTCTGTTAAAAATATTTAATAAGTTATTAATTTCAGTTATTATATTTTATTGTTCTGTTTTTATAAAGTGCTGTTTTTCAATACTGTAAATTTAAACTAGTGGCACTTTACCACTGAGCTACATCTCCAGCCCTTTCTACTTTTTGTTATGAGACAGGGGTCTCACTGTTGTGCCCAGGTTGGCCTTGAACTTGTGATCCTCCTGCCTCATACTTCTGAGTAGCTGGGATTACAGGCATGTGCCACCATGTCCAGTTTATTTTTGCAATTTTGTATTTTTATTCCACAACACCATTCCAACATAAATAGTGAAAAATATAAGGACTCAGGTTTTTTCTTTTCCTTCCTTCCTTCCTTCCTTCCTTCCTTCCTTCCTTCCTTCCTTCCTTCCTCCCTCCCTCCCTTCCTTCCTTCTTTCTCTCTCTCTTTCTCTCTTTCTCTCTTTCTCTCTTTCTCTCTTTCTCTCTTTCTCTCTTTCTCTCTTTCTTTCTTTCTTTCTTTCTTTCTTTCTTTCTTTCTTTCTTTGTTTTTGTACTGGGGATTGAACCCAGGGGTGCTTAACCACTGAGCCACATCCCCAGTTCTTATTATTTTTTATTATGAGGCAGGGTCTTGCTAAGTTGTTTAGGACCTTGCTTCATTGCTGAGGCTGGTCTTGAACTGGGGATCTTCCTGTCTCAACCTCCCAAGCTGCTGGGATCAAAGTTTCCAATGACAGTATCTGTTTTTTCTGATATGTAAAACAATTACAGCAAAATTTCATCTTAAAACCCAATTTTTCTTATGAAAAATCAATTCTCTGAGGTGAATACTTGATCCCAAACCACTGAGGTTCTTGAGAAGATCTAGTCAGAGATCTAGCAGGGAAATGTGATATATTCAATTTGGGTAATTCATTGATTGTTTAATAAAAGGATTATTTGCAAATAACTGGACCTGGTATTGAACAGCCACAGGAGCTAGTGCTGTCTCTTGGGACTAGTCCCACATTTAGAAAACAAGGGGCAAAAGGGATAAAGAGGGACATTTTTAGAGAAATTCCTGACAGGAGCTGAGATATTTACTCAAGGGATTCACACAAATCATGACATCCAGGGAGAAAAAACACATTCCTGTGTATACATATCTATCTATCTACCTACCTACCTATCTACCTACCCATTCATCCCATACTTTGTTTCATCTCAGCTAAGTAATTTCCTAAAATGAAGTTTAATTGGGGAAATATTCATTTTATTTTGAACTAGACAATTTTATAACTTTGAAAATGTAAATTGTTATTTACCTTGACATTTATAGTTGGTTCAAAGGCAAAGTTGTACAGTGAAGTCCTTCTACCCTTATTTTTGAACTCTTTCCACTTTTTATTTTTTATTAAGTAACCAAAAGTTGAAGACCCCAGCACAGTGGAACTCTCCACCTTATTCTACCCAGACTCCTAATAACTCAGGGGAAGATTTCCTATCCTACAATGAGATAACTCTAATTATAATGGTTCACAAGATACAATTTTCTTAAAATACTTTATTTAGCAAGAGGATTATAAGACAATAACTACTTAAACTCAATGTGATGATAATTTCAATGTAGAGATGCTGTATTAAAAAAACTAACTTAGGAAGAGAAAGGTCCCAGTTTACAATAGACATTAATATCTAATACATTCTCATTCTCCCTTTTAAATGATCATTGTACAAGCTCAGAATCATTAAAGTCTATTCCATGACTATTGGAATCTATTAACTAAAAAATTTTAAAGTTCCTATTTTGTTTTCCTTGTATTAATTAATGTTTCTAGTTACTACCTATTAAGGATAAGTTACCACATTTTAACATGCATTGAGTTAATATGCTATATAAGTTTAAATAAAATGAATCACTTTAAAGAAATTATTAAGTAAATAGTAATGCAGGCAGTGCACACATGTCAAACTTTATCCAGGTGATACAACTGATTAAGGTTACAGGAAAATTGACAAGGACTCTGTTTTCTATTGGATCCTCAAGTCTTTAAACAATAATAATTGTCATGTGTAGACGCTCAACATATGTTTGTTGTGTGACTGAATCTTTCATTGGAAGTTAAAGTAGAGTAGTAAATAGGAGTGTCTTTGAAGAGACACCCTCAAGTTTATGATATAGATCAATCCTTTTTTTTTCCTATCCAAGAGGCTAATCATTACCTGTTATAGAATGCATTACTTATCTTTCAAATTATGTATCTTCCATGAATTTCATATTTTTGCACTTCTAAAATTCACAATGGAACTTAATTCACAATAGAACTTAATCCTCAATGCAACAGTATTAAGAGCCAAGGCCTCTGGGGAAGTGATTAGTCATGAGGAATTTGCCCTTATGTATGCATTAGGAATGGAGAGAACTAGCTAAAGGCTTTTTTGTCCCTCAGTTTCTCAAACCAAGGGTAAAGAATTCAAGGGGCCACCATGGAAGCTGAGAGAGCAGCCCTCAATAGAGAGAGAAAATACTAGAACCTTAATCTTGGACTTCCCACCTTCCAGAACTGTGAGGATCTAAATGTCTGTTCTTTATAAATTTCCCAGTCTTAGGTGTTTTAACAGCACCAACTAAGACAATCTCATTATGCAACTAAAATTTTGTTGAAATATAGCAATTTTGATGTTTGAGCTCCTGCCAAGGGTTTCTTTCTGTGCATTAAAACAACAACAAAAAGAAAAAAAAACACACTAACACAAAAAAACCTTTCTGCAGTTTATCCAGTGATGTCTTGTTTATTCGGCATAACAAAACATGAATTACTTTATATTAAAAGTAATTAAATATTATATTATTAAAAAGATCTTATATTAAAAAGATCTTAAATTATTTTAATACTTTTATTCCTTTCCAAAGTAAATCACTACATATATTCATTACACTTAAGCTTTTATTACTAAACCACAAAAATTAACAGGCTGCTGACTACAAAGTTCAATTTAATTTTAATTTTATTTCTTATACTCATAAAATGTTATAAAAATTCATCAAATAAGAGATTTTTATTTTCTTTTTAATTAGGCATCAAAACATGCTTAAAAGAGAGAAAAAAATCCTTTATAAGTCATTAAGTAGCAATGAAATTTTAGGAATTTATATGAATTCGATAAGCTGGTTATTAGGCTTTGGATCTTAAGTGTCGCCCAAAGGCTCATATGTAGAGGCTTGGTTTCCAGTGTTATCGAGAGCTGGTGGAACCCTTACAGAGGGGCCTAGTAGAAATAAGAGGTCACTGCTGGCATGCCCTTGCAGGGATATTGGTACCTGGAGTTCTTCCTCTCTTTTTTTGCTATGTGACCATTATAGGGAGAGCAACTTTGTTCCACCACATGCTCCCTGCTGTGGTGTTTGATCATACCATGGCCCAAAGTTGGAACTAAGAAACCAGGGACCTAAACCTCTGAAACTATGACAATATAAATCTTTCCTCTTTTTAAGTTATTTATCTTAGGTATTTTGTTATAGTTATGGAAATCTGACTAACAGAAAATTGGCATTAAGAAGTGTAGTTATTGCTGTGACTATACCTGATGATGTGGTTCAGTTTTTGGATTTGGTTTGCAGAAGTTTTGAAAAGTTTGTAGAAGCAGATTAGAGAAAGATTAGAACATTGTAAGCAGAACTTAATTTTGGTGAGAGTTCCGAAGAACAGAATGTTGTCAAGAATTCAAAGAGTAAAGACTAAGCTCATTAGGTTTCAGGTGGGAATGAGGGCTCCTTTAAGGGTTGGGCTAGAGGCCATTTATATTACATTCTGGCAAATAATTTGTCTGCATTTTGTCCATGCCCTGTAACCTTGTGGGGCACTGAGTTTAAAAGTGATGGACTAATTAATTAACTAGTTTTTCTTGTAAAGAAAATTTCATGGAGTCACAGTATTCAAGCATCATCATGAGTAAAAGTTGGGGTGGAGGGAGGAAAACAGATTTGGAAAACTTGAAGTTTTTTTTCCCAGAAAAGAGGTGTATTTAAAGTTGTATCCAAGTAGGAAATGGTTGCTAAAGGGATTAGTGCCATTAAAAAGAAGTCAAGTACTTTGTACAGTACACTAGGAAAGATACCTTGGGAGAATCTCAGAAACTGGCAAAAATCCACAGGCTCAAGGTGTAAAAGTGTAAACCTGTTTGAGTTTGTATTGAAAATAGAGCCCAGGGTGTACTATTTACAGAAGGGTATGTAGAAAATTGTCCCCCAGTTGTCTCATATTCATTGACCCATATTCATTGGGTCAGACACTCAGAAACTACTGAAATTAAGGTTCAAGTAGACTCAATCGTATGGCTTATGCATGGCAGGTCTTGGCATCATCCACTTGATGCTGGGTTTGGAAGTGTACAGCAAGAGTTGAGGGGACACAGAGGCTTCCATTGAGAAAAGTCTAAAGGGCCAGACAGTGTGTTGCAAGGGTACCCAAAAACAGCCCCTAAATGGATGGCGTGTGAAGCTGTGAGAGTGAAGCCAGAACTTCAGTGGAGACTCCCAGAAATTAGAAGTGCCAGGAATACAGACTGCTTGTTGAGAAAAGCCACAGGAAGCAAGCAGAACCATCCCAAGATAGAGGCCTTGCAGGCTTCTGCCAACAAGGCTGTAGGGGCAAAGCTGCCTAAGACCTTTGGGGCTTACATAATGCTACTAGGTGCCTTGGATGCTGTACATGGAACTACAGGATTTAATGTTTTCCCTGCTGGGTTTTAGTCTTGCTTTGATCCAATCATTCCTTTCTATGCCCCTATTCCTCTCTTTTGGAGTGGGAAAATTTACCATGTGCCATTGTGTCCTGGAGTTATGTAACTTGCTTTTTTATTTTTATAGGGACTAAGAGTTTGCCTTGAGTTTCAGAGGAGACTTTGGACTTAGACTTTTCAACAATGCTAGACAATTAAGACTTGGGGGACTCTTGGAGATGGACTGAATGCATTTTGCATTGTGAGATGGATATGAGATTTTGAAGGGGATAGGAAGAATATTATGGTTTGGGTCTTAAGTACCTTCCAAAGGTTCATATGCAAAAGACTTGGTACTTAGTTGATGGCACTGTAGGGAACTGTGAAAACTTTGAGAAGAGGGTCCTGACTAGGAATGATGGTATGCATGACTATAATCTTAGTGATAAAGAAGGCTGAGGCAGGAGGATTACAAATTTGAGGCCAGCCTGGGACACTTAGTGAGATTCTGTCTCAAATGTAAAAAGATATATATAAAGAACAGAGGATATAGTTCAGTGGTAAAGCACTCCTGGGTTTAATCCCTAGAACCCCCAATTACAAAACAAGTAGGGCCTGTTGTGGTAGAAAGTGAGGTTTTTTTCCCCTCTGTTTTTCTTCCAAACTGCCATGAGGTGAGCAGATTTACTCCACCACATGGTCCTGTCCATAATGTTTGGCCTTACCACCAGTCCAAAGTGATGGAGCCAAACAATCAAAGGACTGACACCTCTGATACAGAGAGCCAAAATAAACCTTCCCTCCTTTTAAGTTGCTTACCTCAAGTATTTCTCATAGTGATGGAAACCTAGCTAATATACTAGTTAAAAACTTTTAAAGAAAAGTTAAGTCACTTATATTGTGAAATAAATTCTCTGATACTAAGGATGCTGTCCATGGAAGGTTGGTTAAAGCATATCTCAAAGGTGATTTCGGAAAATAGAATGAAACATGTTCTGTCTGTAAAGGAAGAACTTCAACTGTCAGTTTTCAGTTTTTAGGTAAGGAGTATAAATGCAGTAAACATATAGTTGTAAATTCTAAAATAATTTATTGGCTTTTAAATTTTCCTTCTTTTAGTAAATAGATAAATATGCTTATGGCAATTGTATCAGTAAGTGGTCTTGTTAGAAGTCCATGTGTACCCAAGCTTGGTCATGAAGCAGAACTTAGAAAAATGATCTTTTACAAAAATGAGAGCATAGTTTAGAGAAAGGCATAAAGGTGGAATGCACCACTGCTTTACAAATAATGACACGATATCATTACTGGTGCTGGTTTTAGGAGGCCAATGGAAAGTAATAATTATCAGATCCAGAAGAATGCTGCCTCACAGCAAACCACAGAGAACAAGATAATTAAGCATGGAAGAACACAAATTAATGAATATCTGGACATTACTCTCTTTCTTCTCTTCAGTCTCATGGTTTTATCCAACTGGCTGAAACCAGGGCCAGTGGGCAAGGAAATCATTGAGATCTCCTGGGTTCTGTCTCCTGGACACAGAACAGAGTGGAGACAGATAGGGAGGGTTTTATCTATAGGGATATGCTATGCATTCAGCATAGCAACAGCAACAAAACATAAATATCTCAAAAATTACCCTCTACTAAAAGCAAAATCATTAAATGTGTTAAAATAAAATATAAAATAGTGGTTGAAATAAAGTTTCAACTTGGGCTTAATTTATTTCATCATGCATCTCTAGTATGTCCCACAACTTTTTAAGTAAGTTTGTGAAAATATTTAATCATAAATATGAAAATTACTTTAGAAAAAATCAGTCTTCTTAATGACTATGTAATAAGCCAACAGACTAAAATGTCATTGCATGGTAACTGGCTTGGTATGATGGGCCAAGCCCTGTGGGGTTCAATATGAGTGCTCCAAAGTGGAATGAAAGGATGTGGCAAGAGATAGCTTTGCAAATGATTTTAATGACCTTTGAAATTAGAAATAGATGTTCTCTGACAAATAGCTTAACCTCAATTTTCAGTTGAAGTCTTATTGCACTGTAGCTTTTCAAACAAGTTATAGTATTAAAGAAAAGTCGATTTTGTATATGCAGGCTTATTTCTTGCTAATTGTACATTACCCATAACCCATTTTCTAATTTAAAAAATCACATTCCAGAATGGTAATAGATACTGAGAAATAATGACTAGAACAACTAAGTTTCTTTAAATGTCAGTTGCCTTTAGAAAATTCTTTTTTTGCAGTGTCTTAAAATTCTTTACACTTATCTAATACTCAATATTAAGTCACCCAGAGTCACACATCAGTGACTCAACCACTAAAAATCTTATTTAAGAAAAATAAGTTACAATGGTCAGGTTCTTTGTTATTATTGGCTGACTGCAATTCTAACATTACTGCATATGTATGTAAGTATGCTTACATACTTATCACACGTTGAGGAAGACTACAGAGATGATTATTAATGTAGTTAGGAGTTGCAGTTTTCAGGATAGATTTGTGCTATAGTGAGGGATTCTTGTCTTTCTCTGAACGTTTTTTGGTAGGAGAGATATCATTAAGAATAAAATATATTTAATAGAATCTGAGAGTAATGTTGAGGTGAAGCAAAAACTGAAACCACAGACATTTGAAAAAAGGTGGTAGTCTTTACACATTTATGAAAAGGACAATATTAGAACAACCATTTTTGAAGCTTGCAATTCTGTATAAACATAAAATGGGAAACTGCAATTTTATGAAATTGTGAAATATTCCATACTATATTCTCATTTTTGTGATTTATAATGTACACTTTTAGGCCTGTGAGAAGTTTTGCTGTAAATTAAGTTTTAATTCAAACATTTCCCAAATGTGTCGTGTGTCCTAGTTTGGTTCCCTTGAAAGTAGACTCTGAGGCAGATTGGAATATGGGAGGTTATTTAGCATGTGATGCCAGGAAGCACTGGTAAAGGTACAGGGGCACAAAATGGGGAAAGCGGGAAAAACACTTATTAATATCAAGAGAATTGCAGCTACAGACAGCTCAAGTTAAATCTTGATGGAAAACTCATACACATCAGAATTACCCTCCCCTTTGTCTAGGGCTGCCTCGAAGGGTGTTGATTTCCTGGTGCTTCTAACTTGTCATGCACACAGAAAAATGGACCCCAAGTGCAGGTGTAAAGACAAGTAAGAATTAATAATTAAAAGGAAGAGGTTTATTTCCACCTATGAAAAACATGGCAGAGATTTTTTTCCTCCCCTCTCTTCTAGTCAAAACATTTATCTTATAAAATGTTTACAAAATTTTTGAGACATAAAATAAACATTTGTCTACTTTTGACTTAGGAATTAATTTTGTTAAGGACCTGGTAGCCTTATGCTTGAAATATAAAGATTGAGAGAGAACTAGTACTCTGAGCTCCCAGTACGCCCCCAATTTTTTTTCCTACTTTTTTTGTGATACTGGGGGTTGAACCCAGGGTCTCATGCATGCTAGTATAGCACTTTGCCACTGAACTACACCTCCAGTACTCCCCCTCCTGGCTTCTAAGAGGCATTTAGAACCTAACACTCAGTATTCCTTTCTTTTAAGTTGTGAATGAGTTTCTTCATAAAGATAGGAGAGCTTTATATTTCATCTGGATAAAGCTAATTACCTAGCATAGATAGTCACACCACTTACCAGGTAGTTAGGATGAACTATGTGTGACAAATGGTGCTGTCAATTCTTGATTGGAAGATTAACTTTGGTTCATTTTGAAAATGCGTCTGCAAGGAGTTGTATCTGCTTGACTACACAAAATGATGAGATTCCTCTGTCTTTGTGTTATTTATAAATTGTTGACCCGTTTCCTAAGAGAGGTACTTACAGAGAAGGAATATTTTTCCATTTAGTGATGCTAAAACAAAGATGAGGTCAGGCTATACACTTACTGCACAAGTTTATTCAACAACCAGAGAATGCAGAAATGGGAATCTAGGCTCACAAACTTCTCAACCTGTTGGGGAGTATGGGATAAAAAAAAAAAAGAAAAGAAAAAAAAAATGAGGGGGAGGGAATATTCACGTCTTGTCTTTGAATAGGTGGAGATTCTCCACAACTCAAACACCACAATTTTTTTGCTCTTTTTATGGCCTGGTCTGGTGCTTCTTGTCATGGAGACTGGTTGGTGTGCCAGTTAGTATGGAAATTAGATTTTAATGAAGTTGGCAGTTCCTGGTGGTCACTGTGGCCACCATTTTGGATCCAGCTGGGTTTGGCTAGCCCACCTGAGGAGGAGCTTCTGATCTTCAGGCATCCTGTTCTCAAAGACAACCAAGATTAAGGGCCAGGTACAAAATCAGCTATGTCACCTAGGCAGTACAAGATTAGGGTGAGGTAGCACACTCTTCTTCTCTAGGTATTTTTGGGTTTTGTAAATCTAGAAGTACTCTCGTCTTCAGCCGCTTCGTCTTGCTACTGGGACTACCAGAGTATATTAGACTTCCCAATTGTCAGCATGTGCATTGTTTTTAACCAGAAAAATATTTTCTGGCTGCTCTACTCTGTTCAAGTAGACTGGAATGCCAGGGAATTAACATCTGCTTTCTAGACCCCAAAACATCCCTCAAACTATGACAGATGGGAATTTGTGGGTAAATGCCACTGATCTCAGATTTTAGGTAAGTTTAAGGTTTGTCTTCAACATTGTGTGCGAGTAAGTCTCCAGTTGACAACAGTATTCAATTTCTTTATTGACTTTCCTTCTTGGGCTCATTTATACTCCCTTGAGAGTGCTACCTGGTATCACCTTCCAATAAATTACTTTTACTCAAATTCTTATTTCAGGGTCTATTTGGACTGGGGAGAAGTGATGTTAAGATCATTGATGTAACTGGGGCTCTGGGAAATTGTCTTTGTTTTCTCTTTCCTTTTGCCCTTACTCTCCTCAGTCCTTTGGCTAGATATTATTGCTGGTTTTTTCTTTACATTTAATAATATCACCTAGATATTATTGCTGGTCTTTTCTTTACATTTAAGGAAGCCGAGGGTCTTTGTGACACCTTTCCTTAGTAACTAGAGCAGATGGTTGAATCCATTGTGATGCTCTGGAAACACACACCCTGATTGATGAAGACCCTGCCCAGCTGCAGCCTCATGCCTCCTTCTTCCCCATAAAAACCCTTCATGCCCCTAAGACGTAGAAGACAGAGGTTTGAAGAGCTTAGCCCTCTGTTCTTCAAGTGGGCCTAAATTCCTTTCTGCCAGCACTCATTTCCAGAGTATTGGAACTCCAGCATCAGGCAACCTGAACATTTCCTTTTGGTTACTATGGTACCAAATATAAGGGGTCAGTGTGGTCTCATGTTCTTGTAATCCCAGTCTCAGCTACTCTGGAGGCTGAGATAGGAGAATTGCTCAAGCCCAGGAGATCAGGGCCAGCCTAGGCAATACAGAAAGATCTTGTCTCTTAAAAAAAAAAAAAAAAAAAAAAAAANTTCCAGTAATATTATTTACACCTAGGCATCATCCTAATTCACTATAAGTAAGGTCCTAATGATGCTCTAGCATCTAAAAGATCACCATGCCAACAGGGTCCGTTGCTGGAACTAAATAGAATCTGATGATCCTTGAGATGCTAGAGCATCATTAGGACCTTACTTATAGTGAATTAGGATGATGCCTAGGTGTAAATAATATTACTGGAATTTGAGAAATATGTGGTATGGTATTAAAATGATTGTGGAATGTGTTGGTGGTTGCCATTAAGATATAGAAAGAAGAAACAGTTGCCTTTAGTGGTACAATTCTCAAATCAGTGCACAGTGGAAAAGCTACCTGGTATTTACAGAGAACTTTACCTCCTATTAATGCACTGTGTGCCCTTCTTTCTATGTTAGCACTGGAAAAGAACTAAAGAATTCCAGTGGATGACCACACTAAAACACAAACATCCCCAGAACCACAAAACAAAAAACAAAACAAAACAAAAACCCTGAACACTATAAGTATGTGATGATGCATATGTACAAGACAGCAAAAACTGAAAGAAAATTGTTCTAATTCACTGTTTACCCCATGTAGAATCCAGCTTTCCAATGATCTCATTGTTTCCTCTCTCTTTATTCTTTTCCTCCTCTTTCCTGGTTTGCAAGAGCAGAAAAGAACAGGTACTTTTTTTGTTCTCTCTTTCTTTTCTGTAGAGTAGCAAAGTTTTCTCTTTTATTGTCTTTACTTCTATAGAATAATACTTTCCTCCCCAAATAGTTTAACAAGAGGTGCATTTCCTTCCCAGTAAGGATATGGTTGGAAACTATTGAGATTAAATATTTTCCCTACTGTGCATACCTTAGTAATTACATGACACAGAGTTACTAAAATCTATTGCTTCTTTTTAGGGGAGAAAAACCTCATTGGTAATATCATAGAACCACTAGAAGAGAAGCCACATTTTATCCACAAGTGACCTGCAAATCACAGGGCATTAAAAAAAGTGTTTCTCATATCAGCTCTGGTAGAAATGTCAGTGGGATCAAAGTCAGGAATTTAAAGAAGCCATTTCACCTAGGTTTCAATATCCAAACAAAGAAACATCTTCTGGTGAATTCTAGAAGCTGACAGAACGCTGATATTTATATTTTCTCTCTCTCTCTCTCTCTCTCTCTCTCTCTCTCTCTCTCTCTCTCAGAATTGAACCCAGGGCCTCACACATGCTAAGCTAGTGCTCTACCTCTAAGCTACATCTCCAGCTATGTCAGAGCCTCTTAATGGCAAAAGTCCTATAGTCTTGTTCTATTCTTCGATATAATGAAAACTGATGTCCTGACAGTTGCCCTTCACTGAATAACTGAGGGATTACCTCTTTTAAAAAATTTATAATCAGAAACAAATACTAGAATCATTTATATATCTTCCTACTTTGAAAAACTGCAGCCAGTTTTTAAGTTTCAAAAGTGTGCTTTCAAAAAAGATTACCCACTTTAAGAGCATATAAGGCAGATATAAGGCAGATAGCCCAGCCATCATATCTGTCTGTCTTCGCTACTGGAGGGCTTTCATAATTCTCTTGTTCTTGCTGAGGTCCCTCTGCAGTCTTCCTGCCATTCCCAGTGTATTTTTTGTTCACCAAAAAATGTTTCTTTGTTTGGTTATTGAAACTTAGGTGAAATGGCTTCTTTAAATTCCTAACTTTGATTCCACCGACATTTTTACCAGTGCTGATATGACAAACCCTTTTCTCATGCTCTCTGATTTGCAGGTCACTTGTGGATAAAATGTGGCTTCTCTTTTACTCACACTATAATATTACCAATGGGTTTTTCCCCCTAAACAGAAACAATAGATTTTTTAGTAACTCTATGTCATGTAATTACTAAGGTTTGCACAGTAGGGAAAATATTTAATCTCGATAGTTTTCAACCAAATCCTTACTGGGAAGGAAATGCCCCTCTTAAGGATAAGATCTTGTTAAACTATTTGGGGAGGAAAGTATTGTCCTACAAAAGTAAAGACAAGAGAAAACTTTGCAACTCTACAGAAAAGAAAGAGAGAACAAGAAAGAGCGCCTGTTCTTTTCTGCTCTTTCAAGCCAAGAAAACAGAGGGAAAGAACAGGTAAAAGAGAGAAACAATGATGTCATTGGAAGGCTAGATTCTACGTGGGGTAAATGGTGAGTCAGAAATCCTTAATGGTGTAGAAGGCTCTAATCTAATTGAGATTTTTATGTACTATATATGATATAATCATTTGGCAAAATTTCTGCTCCTTTCAAATCTTGTTTAGCTAAAGAAGGGGAGATAATAAGATCTATGGGTTAATACCATGTGCACATGAAGAAATGCCTAGAAACTACAAGACAACAGCACCAATTATGCCACCTTTCACTTGGGAATTTGCAGAAAGTATGGAATATTGATTTCAATTGAGATTATATATATCCCAAGGCATTGAGGGACACTAATTAACAAAAAGACTTTACAGAGTTATGATGAAGAGTTTGAAACTAAATTTTATGTGTTCCTTAAGTCAGAAAATGTTTTACACTAATTTTCATAGAATACTAAAATTTAATATGTTCTTTAAAACAATAAACTGAGTTCACTTGTATTTTTTAAAAATAAACAATAAATACACTGGGAATGCCCAAAAGTTCAAGTCCAAAGTCTCCTCTGAGACTCAGGACAAGCTTATATTTTGAAAATCTGTAAAAATCAAAAGCAATTTACAAGTATTCAATATGTAAAGAGTAAATATTCCCATTCACAAAAATAGGGGCATAGAAAGAAGGGATAGGACCAAAGCAAGACTGAAATCCAACTGGGCAAACAAGTCCTGTATCTCCATGTTCAGCATCTGGGGGACATGGCATGGTGATGTTTTGTCCAAGGAATTTGTGCATCTCTTCCCTATGGCCTTGATGGTTGAAGCCCAAGTGGCCCTTCTGTTGGCTTGTCTCAGCTTAAATTCCTGCAGCCTTCCTCAGTGGATGTCCCTGGCATTTCTTAATCGGGTTCTCCACTAAAGCTTTGGCTTCCTTTTCATATCTCCATGCATATTCAGGGGTTCCCTGCAGGGACTCAGACCCTACTGCAATTTGTGTGGGCTCCCAGTCCTTCCTTTGAAGTCTTGGTGGAAGCCTCCATGACACTCTAACTCCAGGATCCTACATTCCTGCAGAACCAGCACCACATGGTTGACGCCACGGTCTGCTAACATCTCAAGCAGAAGTAAAGCCTCCAGAAACCTTAGCTGCAACAGCCTCTGAGTGTCTGGGTGGCTGAGCATATTGAAAAAACTTCCTAGTCTCCCTTGTGCAAGAAGGATGCCCCATTGGTCTATTCCCTTAAGTCTGAGATGGATAAGAATTTGCCAGCTTCTGAGATGATCTCAAACCATCTTTCTCATTGTCTCAGAGTAAAGTCTTTAGCATTTCTTTAGTGGCAGTAATGTCTTTAACATTCTTAGCCCTAGTTTTACTTTCACCTTTCAAATCCAAGTGTTTCAAATATTTCTGCTCCTGATTATCACCATAAATTTGGCTAAAAGCCACCAGCAATGTACATGACACTGTATGAATACTATGCTGTCTAGAGATTTCTTCCACCAGATTAAGAAGTTGATCACTTTTAAAATCAGCCTAATAGAAAGTCTGAGGACATGGGCAAAACACGGACAATTTCTCAGCCAGAACATAACATGAATGGTATCTAGTCTAATTACCAACAGTGTCCTCCTTTCCATTTAAACCCTCTTGAACCCTGCCTTCACAGTCCACAGTCCTATTGGCATTCTAGTCTTCTGAGCTCCCACCAGAACCAGCCATTAAGCTCTGCTTACCACAATCTAAAGCATTATGACCTGCACTGCAAAACACCTCAAAATTCCTTCCACCAATTCCAAAAGGCTCCCAAAACTTATGAACCACATGGTCAGATTAGTCACATCAACAACACCACTTCTTGGTACCATTTTCTGTTTTAGTCAGCTTTTTTACTGCTGTGACTAAAAGACCCGACCAGAACAATTGTAGAGGAGGAAAAGTTTATTTAAGGGCTCACAGTTTCAGAGGTCTTAGTCCATACCACAGCAAGCTCCATTCCTAAGGGCTTGAGATGAGGCTGAACATCATGGAGGAAGAGTATGGTGGAGGGAAACAGCTCACATGATGATCAGAAAGTAGAAAAAGAAACTAAAATTGCTTTTATATTAAGATTTTGAAAGATTGGTTCTTAGTTTTTATTTCACTTTCTATGCGTATTAATATTTATTCCTCATTTACTGAGTATCATATCTCATTTATACTTTTTACATTTGTCAATTAAATATATTTATAAGAATATACAAATATTAAATTTTCTAGAATGATCAACAATGGAACCAAAAAGGGGAAAATAGAGCTCTTAAAAACATTTCAAAGCTGAATGTGCAGGTTGCAATTTGAACATGAATATACTGCCTTTCAATCTGAAATTTAACTGATTTAATGCAGGAAAACTTTCAAAGCTTAATAAAACAAAAATGTCAATGAAATTTCTATTCTTATTCTATTTGTATTAAAAAGCAAAGTATGGGTTTAAAAGCAATACTGTCATAAGTTTCTAAGAGCTTTACTAGGACTTTTCAAACTATCCTTACAGATGGGGCTCATACATGCAGAACTTTCTACAAAGTAGAAATTTATCCCCTAAATTGAGGAAACATCTGGGCAGACTCAGATGAAATCAGAATGCCATAATCAGCTTATAATACAAACCAATTCAAATGGAAAGAGGCGATTCTCAAAAAAGAAAACCCATTTTTGAGAATAAAGGAACATAACTCAAAACCTACAATTTATTCTTAATGATGCTTCATTTTTCATTTGTGTTACAGCAGCCTTCTACCCAGGGGCAAAGATTGACAGACTATTCCTTAGTTCCTTAATTTTAGCTGTCCCCTTAACTATGACTCTGGGGCTGGAATGCACAAACAGGGCAATAAATCAGAAGGAACAAAGAACTTTAAGTCCATAACATAGACGAGGGAAGAAGAAAAATATGCTGAAAAATTCTCTTTCCATGCATCCTTAATAATTGATAAAAGATATCTGGTTTTCTGAGTTCAGTTATATATTTTTCAAGACAGATACACTTGTTCATGTTTTTCCTACCTATCTTTAAGCAAAGCAGGGCTACTATTTCATATTCCGTTGTTATACTTTATATACTTTATGATTTTTGTATTTAGCCAATTTATTTAAAATTAGGATAAATTGGATTTGGTTTTAGAAATATTCATACTTGCCATGTGCTTTGAACCTTGAAAACAATGTATGACTTTGTTGATTTGAAGCAAGCCTTTAAATATCATCTTTCAAAAGAGACACACTGTTGCATTAGCCAATAATACCTTGATCTTAGGGTTCTGCCTAGATAAATCTAAAACTTCTGAGACAAGCTTAATTTGTCAACTCCAAAACAGGACCTTTAAGCTTCTTGGATTGTTATAGATCAGATCTCACTTGTTTTTTTTTTTTTTTTTTTCCTTTCCCGAACTGACATAAAATAAAGATTCTGCTTTAAAGGAAATAATAGTTGACTCTGAGCCAGATATGAGTGACCATGGCCCAGGAATACAGATTCAAGTTACCTTGAATGATATGTTCCACTGTGGAAGAGGTGACATGAGTTTTTATAGTCACAAGAGCAAAGGAAAGTTACAAATCATTTACCAATTCCATTGGTGGGAGCATCAAGTAGTCAGCTACAGGGAATGGGGAAATCTCCTTGATAGTTTTCAGATGTTATCTTATAGTGTTCTTAGCTTTAGGGTTGGCGGAGGCTAGAGATTTACTAAGCTTAGTGAAGTTTATCTGTTAGGAAAATGCTGGGTCAGGTACAAAAATTAAGATATCTGGATATTAAAGGCCCTAAGTTATCCCAAGATGATTTTGCCTCTCAACCTATGACACTCCATCTTTCTACAATCATGACTATCTAGTCAGCGAGGGTTGAAGAGTATGCAGGATCTTTAATACAGATGCTGAAACTTCAGTTCATGCCTGCATCAAAAGACAAAGTTACAACAAAGGTAGGTTACAGACCTTAATTGGCTTGTATTCAAAATTCTAGAATTGAGACAGGTCTTACCATCAGAACAGGTCCAAAGAATGCTGGCGCTGCAATGTGGTCAGATAAACACGGACAGAAAAGAGAAATAACATGTGGAGACAGTGTAATTGCTACAGGTCCATGTTTTGCTTTGTTTATATCAGCAGGCTACCCATGATTGACTGAAGCTCAGCTGCTGTGACTAAATCTCAGCTATTTGTGGTAAATTGGGTTGCAGTTTTTTACATGGGATTAAGGTAGAGACCTCCTGAGGCTTAAACATAACTCAATACCTTATGTAAATATGTCATTATTTAACAGTTGAACTATGTTATTTGTATACTGAACTACTGCAAAGGATTTTTTTTTATAAGTAATAAGATACTGCTAACATGATGACTAGAAGCATGTCCATCAAGGTAAACAGTTGTCACACTAGCATCGATCATTACTTTATTTCTAAACATTTTATTTAAAGGCATCCTTAGGTTAAAAGGAAAGCTCAAAGATGAGGACTGATTAGAGGGATTGGGGGTCAACAAATTGACCTCGTTATTTCTGTCTCAGGTGCCATTTAACTTTATAGGGTGCTGTTGGTTTGGATGGAGCTCCTGTACTGTAGGCCCAACAGACCAAACCAGAATGGAGTTACCATACTGAAACTCCATACCAGCAAGACAAAACTAAGGTGTTTATCTGTCTTTCCAAAGAATCAGGAGGGAGAGACAGAGAAGCTAAATCCCCAAACAGGCTAGTTTTATTTAGCAGGCATGATGAAGAAGTTCCCTCTGCTTTAAGGTTCACAAGTAACTTAGAAATAACCAATCCATGCTTTGTTGCCTGTGTGGGTTTTCCTCAGCCCTTTTCTGTCCAAAAAGCCAAGCTCCTGTGCTCGGCTCACAGGAACACTCATTCTATTTTCTAGAATCACAAATAAAAGCTGAGTGAGGTCTTGAACTGATTTTTTTTTGGGGGGGGGTAATTTTGTCTTTTGATGGGATCTTATGGAAACTATAATAGGTTAGGATTAATGAGATGATCATTAGACAGACTTGGGGAGTTGGCTAAGCTTTCCTGCTAACTCAAGGCAGGAATGCTGAGTGCAGCTCTAAAAATGCTGTACACTTGTTTTAACTCTATTCAACTTGGCATGGAAACGGAACATAAGCCAGGACTATTCTCACCTGGATTTAGGTCGTCAGGGACTGTTTGTAGAGTGTAGATGGGGCCCAGATATTATGTGATAATGTATCAGTTTTCCTTCACATTATGTAGTTTCTTAAATTTTTCTTTTTTCATTCTGGTTTTCCTTCTTGCATTCATTGTGTTAATTCACAATTTTCAACCATACTTATGTGCTTATTAATATTCTAGTAATTGCATGCAAATAAATAATAAAACTATGTAGAGAAATTGCACTGTATTTTTAAGATGATCGTCCATATTTTATGTAAGGAAGGGAAAAAAGCATGTAAGCTCAAAAATTCACTTTTCATCTGTCTGTATTATTTCCTTTCCTGAAAGCTTTTGATCACATTATGCCAATCTCTAAACATTTTTTTTTCCTTTTTGTAATCAGTTTCTCCATCTTCGTTCAACAACACCCATTCTGTTACCAGATGTGCTACATCTAAAGAGAATTGCTCTGCCTTTAATTTAGTTTGGAAAGAGATTTGTTTATTTATCTTTAACACTTTTGAAGCAATTTCATATAAAATACCCAGTGATGATGGGCATGGTGATATTCAGGTGAAGCAAGAATGATTTATGTTTCCTCATTTATTTGGGAATTGGTCCTGATTCTGCAGAATTCAATTCAGTTTTCTTTGAGATAAAATATCCTTTGTGTCTTTCATATATCAAAGAATAAATCCAGCTTCACATAGAAGTAGAATGTTAACTCTACTAAAAGTGCTCTACTAACGTGGGGAGAGACTCAATACCCTGCCATCTCACTGCTCCTGACTCCTGTTGTCCTGGTCCCATCAGGGAGCCCAGGTGAGGGGCTCTGTAAAGATCAATGTAGAGGGCACAGAGGCAGGCAGAGGGTGGGCAGTGTATTCAAATGGCCAGCCACCAGTGCAGATGTGTTCACAGCAGAGTAGACATAATTTAAAAGATAATTGGTGATTTAGGAGCTAGATCTAAAGAAATTGCCCAGCAGCACAAAAGGACAGGATTTGAAAAATAGGAAATATTAGTGACTTGACCTCAACATTTAAATAGATAAGTCTGTCTTCCTTTCCTTTTCTTTATTTCTTTCGTTGCTTTTCTTTCTTTCATCTTTCTTTTTCTTTTCTTTCTTTCTTTCTCTTCCTTTCTCCCCCATCCTGGCCCTAGCTTTTTCTCTCTCTTTTTTGAACCCAGATCCTTGCACATGCTAGGCAAGTGCTCTTTGACTGAATTACATTCCCATCTCCTGCCTTTTGATTTTTTTTTTTTTGAGACAAGTTCTTGCTAAGTTGTCAAGGCTGACCTTGAATTTATGATCCTCCTGCCTCAGGCTCCAGAGTACCTGAGATTATAGGCATGCACCAAGACACCTGGGTAAGTGTTTTATTTTGGACATCCTAGTGGAATAATTACAAATAGTGGAAGTGGGAACAATATTAAAGTAGATGATAATAAAAATAATAATTATTCAATAATAATAGTAAACACACCATGTAGTACATAATGTTTCTTAACCAACTTAATATTTATAGCAAACCTATAAGTAGGTATGACATGAATCTGTTCATATAGGAAGCACACAAATATTACACATTGTAAATAAAAAATACACATCCAGACACCTCGAAATCAAACTATAAAGCACCAGATTAAGCTTAAAAAGAAAATATAGCTATAAACATAGTACTAGGTAATCAGCAAAGCTGTATGAGAAAATCATGGTAATATTTTACTATAAAAACAGAATGTTTGCCATCAACAAACTTTCACTAAAGGAGCTTTCAAATGGATGTACTTAAGGAAAAAAAAGTGATTTTACAAAGAAGGTCATGAAGCAAAAAAAAAAAAAATGGTGAGCAAACTGGTAAACATTTAACCAAATTTAAGCCAACATAGTCTTTATGCAATGATACTAATAATTTCTAATTTGATGTAGAGCAGGATAAAATTAAAACAGTTTACAAAAACAGTATGAAACTTAGAACAACTTTGACAGGAGTCCAACTGTAGACAGAGTCTTAAATTTTTTGAAAACAGGGTAAAGACTGACTTATATTTTGCCAACTGTGATAATTTCAAAAGTAATATTAAAAAGTTTAAACATACTATATACTATGCCCAGGTCAGTTAGACAGAAAAGATAAACTAAGAATCAGACATGGACAATGTCTCAGTCTACCCAACAGAAATCGGGAAAGGAAAAGAAAGTATGATAAGTAAGAAAAATAACACAAAACAAAATGGTGAAAATAAGGTAAAATATACATACTATATAAAACTATAGTACTTTTAATTATTTTTCAGTTGAAAGAGTGCTCAGATCACAGTGCCCCAAAGGATATTTGTGGGCATGCTTGAGTGCTTGGAACTGAAGGAGGTTGGAAGGACCTCAGAAGCAAGGTCTCTCTGACTTTCTCTTGTCCTCCTGCCCATTTTCTGCCTGTCCCTTGTTGCCCCCTGAGGTTCAGAGGAATCAAGAGTTCCTCTTCTTCAAAGTAGGTCATAGAAACTAGAGTTTTTCTTCTCTGAAGTTAAGTCATAGAACCCAGAAAGTTCCCTCTCTCTCAAAGACCTGTATTCTAAGGGGTCCTGTCCCTGTCCAGTAAGAGAGAATGCTACACAGGGAGGCCAGAGAGAATCAGAACAGGAGTCCTGCTGGGTTTCTACCCTCAGTCTATTACCATTAGATCAAACCCCTTTACCTATTCACATTGCTGCATGTCTGTTGCATTCTTCACTGAACCATTGCATTAAAATGGACAGTTTTCCCTGGGTCTTTGAGCTTTCATTTCTGAAGTCCCATGTCATATAAAACATGGATTCATAAATTTGTTATCCTTTGCTTTTGTTAACCTGTGTTATATTATAGGAGTGTCAACTGTGACACGTAAAATGGGCAAGGAAATGCATGATGCCTTTCTGCTCCTATAGTATTTAAACATGAAATTCAGCTACACATTGAATTTAAGAGGTATATATAAGGCTGAGCACATGCCTGTGATTCTAGTTACTCAGGGTACTGAGGGAGGAGGAGAATATGTTCGAGGCCAACATTGGCAACTTAGCAAAACCATGTCTCAAAATAAAAAATAAAATAAAATAAATTAAAAAAGGAATGCTCAGAACATGATACCCATAAAATATAGATATTGGCATGCTGAATACTTTGAGCTTAAGGAGATAGAAGAATGTCAGAAGCAAGGTCTCTCTGACCTTCTGTTGTTCCTTTGCCTGTAGTTATTTAAAAAAAAAAAACAAGACAAAACAAAACAAACAAACAAACAAACAAACATCCACTTCTGCCATTGGATTGGATTTGTTAGAAACCAATTACTAAGTCCAGTCCACCCTCAAGGGAAGGAAATTACACAAAGGTGTGAATACCAGAAAGCCCAGGTCACTGAGAATCATCTTAGAAGTTGCTTAGAACAGAGCATAAACACAACATACACGACAGTCATTTGTGGGGCAGGTTGAGAAGCAAGATTCTAAGATTATAATTTTGTTGCCAATGGCATGTTTCTGAATTGGCTGATTAAATTCTGAGTATCCATTTTCTAATGTTTTACAACTTCAGGAATATAGTGCTCTTTGTATGTATAAAATATTACATATTAATTTCAAAAGGAAATTTATTATCTTCAGAATCAAAACAACTTCTTTCTTCTTCTTCTTCTTCATTTTTTTTGTGTGTGTATGTGTGTGTGTTTGTGTGTGATATTGAGAATTGAACTCAGTGTTGCCCTACCTCTGAACTACATCCCCATTACTTTTAAAAATGTTTACTTTTGAGACAGGGTCTTGCTAAGTTGCCCAGGCTTGCCTTAAATTTGCAATCCTCCTCCCTCAGCCTCCTGAGTAGCTGGAATTACAGGCAGGCATGCACAACTGGGTCCAGCTGAAACAAAACAAACTTTACCTATGTAAGATTGACTCAGATAATTCCAGTTTTTACTGAAAATTAACCAATGTATTTCATCTGATTTATGAATCATGGGCAGGCTCTTTTATCCCTGCACACCTAGACCATCTATGTAAACTGAATTTTAATCCTATATATTTTTGAAATAAAAATTTGTTAATGAATTTTGAAGTATCATTGATTCACTCCTTTAAGGTTTCAAATATTTCATGTAAAAGACACTTTTCAACCTTTTCAATTGAAAACATTATTTTGTGGTGTATTTGAACCCATAAATTTATGTAAATGTAGGCTCACTACTTGAATTATTCCACTACAAACATAACTATTTGCCATAAATGTGACCTGTAAATATTAAAACTACTTCAAATGAAACAACTTGTTTTTTATCATTTCGATATTTAGTTCTGTACCTGTCTCCTACCTGTACCCTTTTCTGATGTTATCAGAAATATAGTTTGAAAACATGAATTAAGCTAATAACGTTAATCTATGACTAATTACCTGTTCAGTGTGGCTTCATGTAAAAATTCCAAGTAATTAATTTCAATCTTATAAAACTTATAAGGACTGTAAACCATTCCTATTAATTTAAATGCAACCATTTCCAAATTTAAAACATGTGCACTATTGAGATTGCTAAATCTTTTTCTCTGAAAAGAGCATAATTGTAAGTATCACAACTAAAATTTTATACAAATCACATATGAATTTTTAAATTAATTTATTTTTTGCCCCTCTTAAAAAAATAATGCAGTAGTTCTTTGTTTTTCAACACATTTTATTTGAATGTCTCCAAATTGGTTTTCCCAGAAAGCTGTATTGTTTGAGTCTAATTGGAGATTCTAGAAAATAAAAAATAAAATTAATAAACACATTAATTAATTAATTAACTTAAGATTAAATAACAATTTTAATTAATAAAATATATACAAAGTAAATCATCTCCTCATCTCCCAATCACACTTTCCCAAGGTAACCAATCTTAAAAGTTTGATATCTATCTTTTTAGATGTTTTCTGTGAAATTGAAAAATTACATGTGCAAGTGTATGTATTTTGAAAGTAGAGTGTACTATAGTCATTGTCGGGAAATTTTTCTTTATATGCTTTGTACATCTTTGTCTTTTATATGATCTTAGGAATATTTCTTCATTAATCACTATCTAATTGGCTGTATAGAAATTCTCTGGCTGAATATGTAACAATTTAATGATTTTCTGTTTGATGGTTATATAAACTATTTTATCATTTATTTTTAATTGTTATAAATATGTATTATTTATAATAATTATATTTATTTTATTATTTATTAATTTTTTAGTATTAGAAACTTGAATATACTTGTTGGCAGTGGAATTGTTATTCTAATTAAGATAAATTATTAGAAGCATAACTAATATATCAGAAGTATTTAAAATTTTTATTTTCTCCCTTAATTGATCATAGGTCTCAAAATTTTCACTGACAGGTCCTATTTCACTGCATTGCTCTTAAAGTGATTATGATAAGTCTTATTAAATTTGGTCCTCAATGTGAGGTTACAAATCTTGGTTTCAATTTCCATTTGTTAATTCAATAATTGTTAAATATTAGCTATGACAATTCAACTGAAATGAACAGCTTCATAATAAGACAGCTGATCTTATAAATATTTTATCTATTTCAGCATAAAATCTGTAATGTGGTAGTTTATGCATGTTCATTTTTCACTGACAGTTTTGTATGTACAATAAAGAATTTACTTTTTTTTTTTTAATAATGAGTAGCAATCACTTTAATTAATTGCAATGTGGCTTTTAAGAAGAACTTGGGGCCTAATTAGTTAGAATCTCACATGTGTGTTTTCAGCATGAGTGTTCTCTCGGAAATTACAGAGTAGTCATTCATTTTTGTTTAAAGCATGCTTGTCATTTTAGGACCCCCTGAGGGGGGTCAACCCAACAACTCCCCTGCAAGTTGTTTTTCTGGTGCTTAGGAAAGGGACTGGCAAAGAATGCCAGTTAGTAGAGGAATTTTTGCATTTTAGTGGACCTTCAATATTTACCCATTTGGGAAACAATAAAGGTGTTCAAAACAATTAGAAATTTTCTCTTAACTGTTTGGTTTAACAGTTGCTACAAGATTAGTTCATCTAAGCAGCTGCTGACAGGTATTGTTTCAGAATCTGTTTTGTTCATTTTAAGAGAAAAATATAAAACTTCAAAGTGTTCCTTGGCATCCTATTTCTTTCTAATGCAAGTCTAAAATTGGAAGCTTCTGGAATATATTGTACATCAGGACTTTATCGCTAACTGTAAACTGCCTTCTGTCCTCCCTAGTCCTTTGCTCTTCTTGACTCACCATATGGCTCCGGAAAAATCCAACTGCTGCTCTATAGAAATAGGCATGTAGTTGAATGACAACCCTCAAAATGAGCAATTTAGGGTTTATGATCTGGTAGTGCAAATTTCTATTTCCTACAGTCATCAGTTATTTTTTATGGAGAGAAAAAGAAAATGAAAGCTCCCCACAACCCCTCCACAAATAAAAATATTTGCCTGTGATTCACTAAGTAGTTCTGTCTGTGAAAGAGCTCACATTTTCCACCAACCTCTGTCTCAGCTTTTACATGTTTTTTCCTGGATTGAGCCAGTTGTCTTCAAGTTTATGTCGACCATTTACACTGAAAATGAAGTGGGAAGACTGTCATCTGTAATGTTCATTTTATTTAATCTGTTATGTTGCAGGAGGGGTATGATTTTGGCATTATACTGGAAATGGCTTGATTCTGATATTGGGGAGGTAGGTTTCAGGAAAAATCCAAAGAAAGGGTTGACTATTATCACAAGAAGGGATTTGGAAAAAATAAAATAAAATTCTGCTCCACTCTCATAGTTCTCAGAAAAAGTCAGAGAATGTTGACGTGGCAAAGAGCAGTCAGATCAGGGAATAAAGTATTCTGTAGGCTTCTCTGTTAACTCTCTTAATACAGAAGTTGATGTCAAAATCTTCCTAATTAATCTATGGTTCTTGGCACCTAATGACATGGCTTCAGGCTTCAGAATAAGCAAACCTCCAAGAATTTAAATGCTAAGAATTTCCTTTGATTAATCAAAGCCCTCACCAGAGAAAGGAACGTCTCAGCTCAGACAACACTGAACCAAAACAGTGAAGAAAAAGCAGAGGATTATCTGAGATTCTAGAAGAAGAAACCAAACTAGTTTATAACAGTATCTCCTGACACAGTAGACAAAAGTTATCAGTAATTGCTTGGTAAGGAAGATTGAAGTTTGACATCACACCAGAATCAACTCTATGTACACCTTTAAAAAAAAAAAAACCAGTGGTCGAATGAACCCAGGGACATTTTACCACGGAGCTATATCCTCAATCCTTTTTATTTTTTGAGACAGGATCTCGCTAAGTTGCTGGGGCTGGTCTTGAACTTGATAATCCTCCTGCTTCAGCCTCTCAAGTTACTGGAATTACAGACATGTGCCACCATGCCCAGCAACATCTTATCTCATCTATCTATAATTTATCTATTGGATTGGAAAACAAGGGCTGCAGTATAGCTCAGTGGTAGAGCACTGGCCTAGTACATGCAAGGGCTTGAATTCAGTCCCTAAGACACACACACACACACACACACACACACACGCACAAAGTGTGGGTAATAAATTAGGATAATTCTTACCATAACATGTGTGTCTTTTAAAATCTTATTTCTTTTTATTTATTTATTTATTTTTAGTTGTGATGGACACAATACCTTTACTTTATTTATTTACTTTTATGTGTTGCTGAGGATCAAACCCAGTGCCTCATACATGCAAGGCAAGTGCTCTGCCACTGAGGCCAGCCCTAAAATCTTATTTTTTAAGCTACTTATACTGATAGCAGGAGAAACCTACTTACTTTAGACAAAATTGTGGTGCACAGAAAGGAGGACATTAGGAAAGTATCATCCCTTACATAGATTTTTCTGTCAATGATACATATGATTATATATGGCATGATTATTTATCAATGACAAAATAGTAGCATGAAAATAGTATAATCTTAAGATACCTGAAAGTATTGTTTATTTTAATTGTCTAGCTTTTCCAAGTTCAGTGTATACAGGACAAAATGTTTTGAAGGTAACCTAATACTATTCAAAAAATTTTAATCTCAGACAGATTCAGTAAATCACCAAATCTTGAAATGAAAGTAATATCCCTTACTAGCACAATGGGAATTGTTAACTGCACTCAGGCAATTGGCTATAATTATTGGATAATCAGGTGTAATGAAGATGTCTATGCTCATCGGAAAAACCGATATTGTGTTAATGAAGAATTTTATCCTTGAAAATGTCATGTTTGCATTAAATGTTTATGTGCTTTCTTATCAAAGTGGTCGTTGTTTTTGCATTCACAGTGTGTTGCCTGGGAACTGAGTATGTAGCACCATCTTCAGGCAAAATCTGCAAATTTCATCTGCCCATGGAAAATTTTATAAAATGTTAAAATGGAGGTTGAAATCACTTCAAGAATGATGGAGATGGCTGTCATTACAATAAAAAATTATTTGAAGTGCCATCTAGTTTGCCCTCCCTTTTGTTTTCTCTCAAAGCATATGCAGTGGCCCTTTAAAGAGAACTACAGTATGTGAATTTGTTTGTGTAAGTCTACCACAGTCTTGCAGGTGGGGCTCCTTCTTGATTAGTCAGAGAGCACAACAACTATGGTCCTCAAAGCCCACAAGGATGTTTTCATTTTTTTGTTGTTGTTGTTGTTTGTTTGTTTTTAATAATCAGAGAAAAAAAATGATTCTTAGGTTAAAAGAAAAAAATTAAATTTTATTTTATTTTTTATACTGGGGATTGAATCTGGGGCAGAGGATCTACCACTGAACTATATGTCCACCAGCCTTTTTAAAAAATATTTTATTTTGAGATAGGTTCTTGCTAAGTTGTCCTTGAACTTGTGATCCTCTTGCCTTAGCTTTCCTCCTGAGTTGTTGGAATTACAGGTATGTTCTACCATACCCAGCTTAAATGTTTTAACATAATATTATTGTATTCATCTTTATATCAACCCAAATAAAATTTAAATTTTATTTATTTATTTTTGGTCCTGGGGATTGAACCCAGGGCAGGCCTCCTGCATGCTAACTGTGCATTCTATCACTGAGCTACATGCCCTACCCTAATTTTTAATATATTTGAATGGAGGAGAGATACCTGAAGACAAGAGTGCCTAGGGCGCTAATATCATATGGCTCTCACAAACTGGGGTGCTGAAGAACTTTTCAGGGCGGCCATGAGAAATAGTTAATTGAATCCTTTAAAACTACTTAGAGCTCATTCAGTCTCTAATT
>NW_026000142.1:7945887-8018330 GCF_001458135.2 Marmota marmota marmota
CAGCCCAATACCAGAGTTTGAACCCAGGGACCTTTAAACACTGACACTCTTTCCCAGCCCTTTTCATTTTTTATTTTGAGACAGGGTCTTGCTAAGTTGCAGAGGCTGGATTTGAACCTGTAATTCCCACCACCTCCACTCCATAACTGGGATTAAAGGCATGTACCACTGTGTCTGACTCAAATTTTACTCTTTTTATCTTAGCTGCTTTCAGTCTTTTTAGTCTAATTCTTATTAACTGTACTAGAGTTCATTTAAGATTTATGTTCTCTGATTTTATCATATATTTAATTCATAGTATTTAATCAGGTAATCGGGGCTTTTAAAAAGTAAATTCTTTAACTCAGTAATCATTGAAAAACCTAAAGCCAAATAAAATGTTTACATGTAGACATTTTTAGCAAATAAATGAACAAAAAAATCATGATAAACCCCAAATATGTTGGACATTTGTTAGACAGCAGCCTTTGTGGAAAAATTATTTATAGAACTCTCATTTTAAATTTAAAAATACCCAGTGACCCAGTGAAATAAATATTATTTATCCCTCTTTTTACAAAGGAAGGAAGTCAAATGTACAGGAAGGTGAAGCTCTGTGTGTAAGTCAATATCTGGGGAGGGGGGAGCCAGAATTTAAAGTCAAACTGAAACCCTGTGCATTTTTGATGCAAGCCACAGCCCAGTGGACTCTGCCACTCTCAGGCCTCGGGTCCTCTTTCTGGATTGTGCTGAGTCATACCTCTCCATATGGATGCTGGAACATCCACAGCTAAAATAAATAAGGCTACTGATCCAAGGATTCTTTTTGAGGTGTGCTTCTTTTAAAACAGTTTTTCCCAATAAGTTAAATTCTCTTATTTTAACATACATGGTTCTCCCCCACCCCCCATAGAACCATAATGTGGATGGGAAGGATAAATGAGATATTCAGGAGGTTGCGTTGAGAAAATATTAAATGGTTTTGAGCCATTAAAATTATTGGTTTTGTTTGTGAGTTTTAAAAGATTATACTCTGCAGTTGGGGAAAAAAGCCCTCTGTGGTCAGATAGGCAAACTTTCAAATACAATAAGTGTAATATGTAAGTAGTAGGATATTAAACAATTGATTTCTCTAGCTTTTGGTGCCTTCATCTACAAAATGGGATTATATTTGCCTCAAAAATTTTAGGAAGTCTAAATGATTAATATTGTTAAAATCCCTGGCATCATGCTCAGTATACTTCATTTTCTTTCCTCTAATTAGCCTAATATCTTTCCTCTAAGTAAAAACACATAATTGGGTATTTCCAATCAAGAAGACACTTATGATTCTCTGTTTTCTTTTTCACTTTTTGTTATGCTGGTGATCAAACCCAGGGCCTTGGACATGCTAGACAAGCACTCTGTGGCTAAACTACACCCTCAAACCCTCTCATAGTGTGTTATTGAATGACTAAATATAAAAGTACATGCTGAGCAGAGGTGTCCTCATATCCAACAGTATCTTTTGACAGATGTATTTGTTCACATAATTTTTAGTTAACCTGCTTTATAGAAATAACTAAAAACAAAAAAAAATCCCATCTCACTAACAATCAGGGTCTGGCTAAAATTATTGTAGTTTATTAAGACTAGGGACTCATTCTGGCCTAATGTTCACCTTAGTTAGTTTCAACATCACAACAGCCAAGCTCTGGAAACCATGACATACTGGGAGTCTCCTGTATTTAAAACAGACACATGTCCAGCTGAAGACATGAACTTCCCCATTCTCTAATAAACAGCTCCATTCACCATATTATTTTGCTGTCCTCATCATGGCCAATTGCTTTGGGATAGTTCCTGGCTCAACCAACTTGATTCACTGACTGATCATTATCCTCTGAGATTTTTTTTTTCTTGCTTAAGACTTTTGAAGTGAATGACATGTCTTCTAGCTAATTGGTGGTAGTTTCCAGAACTGAAAGACTGCAGATCTGGTAGTCATGTTGGATCCTGAAGAAAACCCATAAAAGGCAGTAATGGGCAAAGAGGATTAAAGATTTACAGAGAAGCCAAGAGACAATTCATGCAGCTCCAGAAACAGGAAACAGTGGGTCTAGGGTCTCCTGTTCTGAGTGCTTCCAGGTTTCCTTTCAACTCAGCTTCACTTCCTACCTGGATTGTCAAGACATTTCCATCAACCACCATTCTCATTGAGCTGAATTGAACAAATACTCAACTTGATGACTGCTGCCTGAAAGAAGGGACATAGTTTCCACTGAAGTGAGACTCTTCAAAGAGAGAGAGAAAATGAGGCAAACTGAGGGCAGTTTCCCACTCTTTAACACCATGGGTAGGGAGCAATCCAACACACTCATATGAAGCAAGCTCTAATCAATCCAGGCTATTGTGAACACAACTGATTAGAGGAAGAAGAGTGTAGAGGATGCTGACCAGAGTTTTCAGCCTCAGGAAAGAGTTTTAAGGGATTCTGTGAAGAGGTCCTTGAGAGGTAAATTGAAAACAGGGAGAAAAACCTGATAAGGATAGTCAACAAGGCCAGTTTTTGCAGCCTGTTTTCTGGGATGAAAGGGTGAGTTTCATAAAAAATGAGTCATCTGGGAACACATTTTATCAGTTTATTATTTATTCAATGTTAAATATCAGCACAACTCTTACCACTGTTCACAAATATTTAATCTACTTTATCAGATAAGAAAATCTCTGGCTAAAATTATTGTAGTTTCTTAAGACTAGGGACTCATTCTGGCCTAATTGTTCACCTTAGTCAGTTTCAATATCACAAAAGCCAAGCTCTGGAAACCATGACATACTGGGAGTTTCCCATATTTAAAACAGAAAATCTCTTTAAGGTTTATGCAGTTTTTGAAGACTTTGTCAGAGTGAGTTTTTCCCCATAAAAAACAAGAATTGATATTTCTAGTATCATTTACAAATGGTGATGGTAAAAATATCAGATGTTGTGCTATGCAATACCTAGTACGTAACAATGAATATATCCACTCAGATTTCCTACTTTGCTTTCTATGAACAAATGATGATTCCATTTCTTTCTTTTTTTAAAAAAGAATAGAATCCTATAATCCTGACTTCTACAGACTTCTTCTTTGTAGTTTATAATAGAACAGTGTTTCTTCTTTCAGATTTTATGCATTTCCTGTGTTTCCTCCTACCTAAATTATTGTTCAACATTTAGGACTCTTCATTTAGGACTCCTCATTCACTTGAGTCATTAGCCTTAATAAGGTGTGTTCTCATATAAAACCAACATGCCATACCACCTCTTTACTGTTAACATATACATTAAACATATTATAAAATGGATAGTCTACTGATTGATATTTTAGTTGTACCTGGAGATTCTCATTTTAGAAGGAACTGGCATGTTTATCATGAGGAATAAACAAATTACTAAGTGACATAAAAGGCAGAATATCATATTAATTAAGTTAATACCAACCTGCATGATTTGAACTTTAGTACATAAATGCCAATTACATAAATTATAATGGTGCTTTTTTGATTCATTATACTATATACCATGTATATATATTTCCATTGTGAGTCCCAAATGTCCACAAATAGTTTTAATCTGAAATTTAAAATTTTATTTTGTATGTTACAGGTACACTAAGTTTTATAATTTGTGAATATGAAAATTAAGATAAATTTATAATTCAATCAAAAAGAATAATGATACTTTGATATTTCAGAATAGGCGTATTCTGAAGTTTAGTGAAATGAAGCTCTTTATACAGGTCAAAAGAAGTTTAGGAATAGTTGATAATGCAAACCTTTTGTTTCATGTTAACATGGAAAAGCACAAAGAAGTGAAAAAAGGTCTATGATTTGAATTCCTTTTGGAAAATGATTTGCAAATAAATCCTTGAAAATTATAAATTTTAAAGAACTTTTGCCCAACTCCTTAAACACTCATTATCTTCAAAGTATTTTCTAGCTTTTAAATGAAATACTTTTAAGTTAATCGATGGAAAAAATATCACCAAGAAATAAACAAACAAAAAAAATTCAAATTACTTGTATTTCTAAACTTATGTTGTATTTCTAAAACATTACTTTCATTTCCTTGAGACACTGACATTCATAAAAGTTGTTTTTATATAAAACTTAAAAGCTGTATCATTTCTTCACTATTAACATATACAGGTCCATTAAACATATTATAAGATGGATAGTCTACAGGTTAATATTTTAATTGTACCTTGGGATTCTTGGTGTGAATCTAGGAAGTGTTTATGAAAAAAATTAATGTATTAGTTTAGGTACCTCAGAATATACCTTGGAACAATTACACTTTTTTAGTCATAAAAAAATTACATGAAAAATCAATTTAGTAAGAGTCCTGATGGAATTACCATGTTTCATACTGAGAAAAGTTGGCAGAGATTTTAATGTAAAAATTATCCTGTAATCCCAGCAGCACCGGAGGCTGATGCAGGAGGATGGCAAGCTCAAAGCCAGCCTCAGCAATGGTGAGGCAATGAGCAACTCAGTGAGACCCTGTCTCTAAATAAAATACAAAGTAGGGCTGGGATGTGGCTCAGTAGTTGAGTGCCCCTAAGTTCAATCTCTAGTACCAAAACCCCCCAAATTATAACCACTTTCATAGCTGTGATTTCACTTCTAATTATTAACTTTAAAACATTATTCATTTTTATCTACAACAGCATTTTTCCTCTGTTATACTCATATTTTCTACAAGATCTTTGAAATTTAAATATACATCAAGTTTTGAATGCTTATTTTGAATTTGTATTTCTGAATTTTTGGTAACATAAAATAAAATATCATGAAACATTTTATATTCTCTTTAGGAATCCTTTAAAACTACCTCTCAACAAAAATAAAATGATAAATTAAAATCTCTTTAACTTTGACCCTGGATGCTATTCCTTAAAAGATCATTTGCAAAGTTAGTTGTAATTTTATTCTAATCATGTCTTACTTTATCTTATAATTTACACATGGCTTAGGAATTTTCAGTTTGTTTAAAAGAAAAAATGAATTTTATAAATTTACATAATTTAAAATGGTTATAGTTAAAATATTTTTTGAAAAGGTTGAGTTCAAATATGAAATAGTCAAGAAAAGGAGGATATATAATCCTCACTAACTGGCAATTACTTGTTTCTCTGAAGCAAGTTTCAATTATATGTATATTCCCTGTTGACATTAGCTACTTCTCAGCAATTTATGGAATGTAATTTTGCTATTCTTAAGCACCACTACAAATTTGTTTTTTTTTTTTTTTTTTTTTGTTTGTTTTTGCACCAGGAATTGAACCCAAGGGTGTTTAACCACTGAGCCACATTCCCACCACCCCCGCCCTTATTTTTTTTTTTTAATTTAGAGACAAGGTCTCACTAGTTTGCTTACAACTTTTCTAAATTGCTGAGGCTGGCTTTGAAAATTCTCTTTTGATATTTGTAGGATTTGGTTTTGTGATCATCTCTCTCCACTCCTACACTGAAATGAATAATTGCTTTTCAACTTTCTGTCACTATAACAAATACTTGAGATTAATAAACTTGGGAAAACGTTTATTTGGGCTCAGGGTTTTGGAAGTTTCCATCCATGATCTGTTGCCCTGTTGCACTGGGCCTGTGGCCCATCATGATGGAAGTGTGTGACACAACAAAACTGCTCCTCTCATGACCAGAAAGTGAAAGAGAGGAAGAGAAAGGGGTCAAGGTACCATTATTCCCTTTGAGGGTGTACCCCAAACACCCAAGGACTCCCCACCAGGCCCAGCCTTTTAAAGTTTTCACCACTTCCTGACAACTCCAAGCTGAGTGCCAAACTTTTTAGCACCTGGACCTTTGGGGGGGGCACTGGTCCAAACCACAGCACTTATGATATTCATACCACACACATGTGGGGTTCTTTTCACACATAAACACAATGAAAGTAAATATTTTAAAACCAAAAAAATTTATTTCTTCTACCCTTGCCTGGGAATGGCATATAGGTCAGAACAATAAAAGACTGGAGTGGAAAAAAACAAACAAACAAAACTAAACATGATGTTTTTACCAATGAAAAGTGGTGGCTTTGACCTCTGGAATATAGTAAAAAACAAGGAGATGAAGAATTCTCAGCATGTCTTGTGTCGGCTCACTGATGGTCCACAGCACCACTCCATTTCTTTCTGAGTATAAAAAGCATAAATCTTCCCATGATCCCCTTCTCTGTGTTCCCCTAGGTTAGAGTTTGCCAATAAGAAGAAATTACTGGAGAGTTATAGATGGAGATGAAGAGGAAACCATCATTTTTCCACAGGTGTGTTACACCAGGTGAATGGATAAGTGGAAGATTCACAGTGGCTTCCTAGCACATTTTTGAGAATGATCTACTTTGCCCAAGAGAGCTGGTGTTAGGTTTTAAAGATTCTCAAGTATTGCAGCAGGTCCAAGAAAGCTTCTGAAAGGTAACTGTTTGGTGCTCTAGGCTGGAGCCTTCAGTGCCAGCCTCTCCAAATGTTGGCGGCTGCTTTTCTGACTCTACCTCCCCATTCTAATCCCCAGTTCCTTCAACAATCCTGAGAATCCCCTATTCTGCATGAAACACTGTATATATGAGAGACATCTATTATGATGACTCACCCCTGATGATATAGAGACAGTCACAAGAATGGAAAAATATTCAGTTAACTAAATGTTACAAATGACCAGAATATCCAATATATCATCTTAATGCATAAATACTGAATCAAATTTCAAAGTCAATTGTAGGTTAACTGAATGTCATTTCTTGCTTTTCTCTAACATTGACGAGTCAGATCATTGTATATGCTATTAGTTTCTTTGATCTTCTCAATGATGATCAAATAAACTTTGAGTCATCTTCATCTTTTTCTGAATGAAATATTTCAATTCTTAACATATAGGCTTGGAATTCATATACTTGATGTTATTCAATGATGTTTTATCTGCAGTAAGAAGAGGGAAACAAGTTCAGTGATTAGTAGAAAATCCTTTAGCCCTTGATCTTTATTTTCTTACTCCTTCCCTCTGACTTAATAGAGTGCTTCCAGTTTTATTTGCCACTACACTATTTTTTGTTTTCATAAGCCTGGGATTTAATCAAGATCTTATTTAAAGGTCAGAGAAATTGTAATGAATAGGACTTGAATATGATTTGATCTTGGCAAAGCATTCCATTCAAGAAATAGGTTTTAACCCATCCCCCTTCCCAATATCCTTTGTGGAAGACTATATATTCAAAATGCATTTTAACATTTTTCTCAATTCTCATTCTCAATCCTTTTCCTTCACTACCTCTCTCTGTTCCTCTATTCAATGTGATAAACTATTGCATAGTGTTTGCTACGTACTAGGTCCTGTACAGAAATTAGGAATTAGGAGAGAAAACATATCTTTTCTATTGATATTTGTAAATTTAAGAGTAGAAGCCAATATCCCATATTAGAGATGATGTAACTGAGGTTCAGGCAAGTTAAATAACTTGCCTAAGCTCACACAGTGAACAAGCAGCAAGGTCAATTGGAAGTACTCCCAACAGCAACGCAGGTTATGACATTTCTTAAAGCTTTTCATCAACCTGCCCGCTTTAGCACCTCTATCTTCCTTAGTCTGTTTTCCTCTTGCTCTGTGTCTTTTGTCTCTAGCCAAAAATTCCCTATTTAATTAAAATTCTAGCAATCTAATTTGCATCCTCCACTTTTTTCCCCCATCCACTCTCCCAAGGTGCTAGAAGAAGGACCAGGGCTATTAGCCAGCTTGAAGTCTCCTTTAGAAAGCTGGGAGGAGAAGCAAGGGAAGGCTTTAGGGAAGGTTCTGTGAATACCCATGGGTCATGGATGCTTTTATCCCTGCTAAAGAGAATTATTTTTACCCTCTGTTTAAGAGCCAAAGAATATTAAAAACATAACTAGGAACAGTGGTGCACGCCTGTAATCTGAGTGACTTGAGAGGCTGAAACAGAAGGCTCACAAGTGGAGACCATGCGCAACAGAATGCCAGAGTGAGGACTGAAGCTAAGTACCAGGGAGAGTGGGTTACAGTGATTCGGACACGTGGTCCTACTCCTTCTCACTCTCACTCTTTCCTTTCTCCATGACCTTCTGCTCCTTTTCCCTGGTAAGACTCAAGGTGTCATCATGGAAACAATAATGGGGGTGAAGATGAATTATTATTGATCATATGAGGAAGGACTCAGAGAGCAAATAAATACAGAAAAAAAAATAGAACACAGAGAAGCTACCTACTTTAGTATTGTCAAAGTGGAGTAAAGAGCTTTTGAAGTTATAGGGTTTTCTGTTCCATCAAAGGTTCAAATAAAATTAAAGTAAAATACAGTGAGGCTGTCTTCAAATCCAGAGAACTCAAGCTTTTATGTTTGTTTTTCACAATAGTATCTAATAAAATAAGTACTCAATAACTTTTGATTTTTGATTTCCAGTCCAGAATCCTATTTTGATGTTTTTTATTTTATTTTATTTTTTTTCTCCCTGGACCCATATTCTTGCAGGATAAACAGCAGTGCTAGGAGAAAAACATACATAAATCTACTTTGCTTCTAAGTCAGACGGATTCAGTATCCATCTTCAAGAAGAAAATTTATTATCATTTTTCAAATTATAATATTCTAGCACACTTTGATATTCATGACCCTTGGGCCTTTTGAAGTGCTAAATAACATACAATCATTTTTTTTAAATTAAAACTCCTGCATTTAGCTTTAAGAAATCATTGCTTTTGCTGTGTGTGTGAAGCAACTCTGGTATGTGGAGGAATTAGGAGAAAAAACATATCTTGTCCACTGACATTTGTAAATTTAAGAATAGAAACCAAACAGAATGCAGTTTAGTTTTATATGCAGAAATATGATCAAGGGAAAGTTTAAATAGGTGATTCTAGCACTGGCTTTACAAGTAAATGGTGGACAATTTCAGCAACTCTAAGAAAACCTCTGTTCTTATCTTGGTCCCTTGATTCCTGAAATACAAAGAAATCCTACTTCTAATGATAGCAAGAGTTTCTATCATTTTCCTAGAAATGAATTTTAACAGAAAGCAAATGAGAAAGCATTTCTGTCAGGGAAAATAGTGAGAATAGATAAAATTTTGTGTCACATGACCCACTGAAAATGTTTAGGGCCACCACCAAATCAATAGTGATTCACTAATTTAAAAGTAGTGGAGTTTTTTGAGAGAGATAAGGGTGGTCTCTTGATATGGTATTTGACCAAAACATAAATGAGTGATGTCTTATGTCCATATTTTGGAATATTTGCTCCATTGTCATGAAATCCTGCATTATACTTGGCAGTTGTACCTATACTCTGAAATTCTCATATCAAAATTTTGTGTGAAAACTCTAAGATAACACTAGAATGATTATTTTTAGTTTTAGAGGCAAATATTCAACCTCTATACATTAGTCATCTTTTCATCTCCATGACCAAAATTCCTGACAAGAACACCTTAGAAGAGAAAAGATTTAGTTGGGCTTATGGTGTCAGAGCTTCTCTGGCCTGCTACAAGGTTTCACGGCAGAAGGGCATGGCAAAGAAAGTTGCTCAGCTCCTGGCATGGGTGGCGGAGTGGAGGCGGGAGACAGACTGACAGACAGAAGGGGGCCAGGACTAGAACAGATAGAGTCCCCAAGGACATGCTCCCCACCCCCCATGGCCTACTTTCTCCAGCCATGCCCCATCTGCCTATCTTTTTTTTTTTTTTTTAAACCACTTTCTAGTACATCCATTGAAATTATTAATCCTCTGATGAGGTCAGACCCTCATGATCCAATCTTTTACTACTGAAAATTGCTGTGTTGCCTGACACATGGGGGACATTCTAAATGTTAAGCATAATACCTTGTATGCTTTTTATTCTGGAAATAAAACATTAACAGGGTTAATTATGTAGAATATGTAGAATAGATATGCAGATGTTATATCTAATATTTGCTTTCTTTTTAAAGTTTTAAATACCTGTACTTTCTTTTCACATTTGACTCCAGAATATCCAGTCCGGCAAGAACACACATTGGGAAATGCACATCTGCCTCCATAAAGACATTTTTGATTACAAATTGCTGCAATACACAAATTTTTATAATTAACATCTTTTGATAGTGAATGCTTGTGACATATCCTGTTTTAGGGGTTTAAAGATATTTGATCAATTGTAGTAATGGCCATTGATACAGTCATAAGAAGCTGTCATATTACACATGTATACATGTATTGAAACATAATATGATACTTGCTAAGTGTATCAGTTAAAAATATATAAAATGAATGACTGTTGACCATAAATATAAAAATAATGTAAGCAAAATATGTATCCTTAATTTTTCTAGTGATTATATTAACAGAAAATAAGCAGGTGAAAATAATCTATTAGTTAATCATCCATGGATCTCTCACACACACACACACACACACACACACACACACAAAAACCACCCTAAATTCAGACAATATTTTTACAATTCTATAAAGGTATTATTGAAATAAGCCAAATTTCTTTCATTTTTTTTTTCAGTACTGGGGGTCGGGGGTACTCAACCATTGAACTACACCCCCCTCCCTTTTTCATTTTATTATTTTTTAAAATTTGAGACAGTATTTTGCTAATTTGCCAAGACTAGCCTCAAACGTGTGATCCTCCTGCCTCAGACGCTTGAGTTACTGGGATTACAGATGTGTGTCACCATGCCCGGCTTTACTGGCTACGTTTTAGAGTACTTGAAATACATGTTTTTTTTTTTTTTTTTTAACAAGGAGTTCAAATAGAAGATAGTATTTATAACTTTCTTTTTAACAGCTTGGAAAAAATTTAAAAGAGACAATTCAGGACTGGTTTCTGTATGAAAAAAACCAAAATTTTATATAATATCCTCGACTGTTTAATGTATAACAACTGTTGGAAACTTAAACTTATGACACTGTACTAGAAATTTCTTTCTTGAAATATCCTCCAAGGCCATTCTAACCACACACACACACACACACACACACACACACACACACACCAATCTGCCTATTTATTTTTCTATCATCTATCTTTAAAAAATGTTTTTCATACTTATAAATAATTAAATGTGCAACATAAAGGGAAATATTAAGTAAATTATGATATTTATATTATGGAACCTAATGTGTGGTTTAAAATTATGTTCTTTTAGGACCTAGTAAACGTTTTGAAGTGATATTGAGTGAAAATGAGCAGACTATAAAATGACATACAATACAATTGCTTTTCACGGGAGTGATACTACTTCAATGTTTCATAATAAAAGCTTAAACATTTCAAGAATAATATTCCCTTTGATATAAATGCAACACTGACAGCTATGTTTTCATCAGGGCTGCCATATATAGTCAGCTGGGTTGTGTGCTGCACAAGTCCTCCATAGCTAAGGAGGCACTCTTAGCCATCATACATGGAAATAGTTATTACAACAACTTTCCAGCAGATGGCAGTAACACACATGTTTAGGTAACAGTCAATATATTTAAGACAAATTTCTGGACAAGCAATTTTGAGGAAGTTGATGTTAGTTTGTTTTAAATTTACATAAAGATGCTTCAGTGTACTTGAATCTGTGCACAAAAACCTCAATCTATGATCACTCGGGTCTATTTCTACATCCCTGTGCTTTTAGCATCTTCTCATCGTTCTCATGATCTGCATAGACCACTCTCCAGAATGAGCAACCCAGGTTGAGGTTGATTGTTCTTCCATTCTAGCTATTTATCGTGTCTAACTTCCAATCACAATTATCAATTTTTGAGCACACATTTCTTATGTAAGTACTTGTCCTCAATAGTACTTTGATATATTTTCTAAATAAGAAATAATAAATTATAGTAACAATTACAAATACAATTACCACTAAGAGTCATTATATGCAAAATTTCTGATGCATGAAAACCATAGTGTGGTTCATAAGACATTTTCTTCCAAAGAGATTTATTTCGAGTAAAAGGCATAATTATGTATCAATTATAAATTTCAATTGGCCAGCAAATTTGAAATTATGTAATTATTGATCTTTGAAGGTGTTTTTGGAGGCCTTCATGTTTTTCCCATTAAGTTAATCTTTGTTAATATTTTAACATGTTATTTAAAGTTTTCAGAAATTTCAAATGTGGATAAATTTTATTTTTTCTATAGCCTAAGATTTACTCTATGAATAAATATGGATGGGAATACACAAAATACTAAAAAAGTAACATAAGATAATTCTGGGTGGTGAAATTTGGAGTGATTAATTTTTTGCTATTTTTTCCATAATTTCTAAGATTTCCATTATAGATATATATTTATCCTATAACAAATAACATTTGAACTTCTGCATATTAAACTTTCCTTAGTCCCATCTAAGGAAACTGCACTGGCAACCCACAGACCATAATTTGAAACCATGCCACAAAAAATTATATATTATATCATACTTTCTTTTTTATAAGTAAATATAAAATTGGATAATTTTTTTTTTTATTTCTAAAGTCACTTAGGGGGATAGTCCCGGGGCTTGAACACAGGGTGCTTAACCACTGTGCCATATCCCCCAGCCCTTATTTATCTATTTATTTCATTTTGAGACAGGGTCTCACTAAATTACTTAGGGCCTCCCTAACTGCTGGGGCTGGCCTTGAGCTTACAATCCATCTTCCTCAGTTTCCCGAGTCACTGGGACTATAGACATGAGCCACCATACCCAGCTGTAAAATAAATTTTTTAAAAGAATCAGTAATCTGTAGTTTTTTCCATTATGGATTTCTCCTAAAGTCATATTTAATTATTATAATGGGTTCCAATATGAATATATAGTAGAAAAAAATCCTGTGGGCTTACGTATTTGACACTGCGCTCCTTCCCAGGTGGGAGGACAGTGGCAGATGCTGGGGGCAATGCACTCACCACCGTTTTTACATTTGTGAAAGCAAATAGCTACAAATAGAAATATAAACAAGTTAAAATTTTACATTACTACTCAAATCTTATCATAAGCCACATGAATTTTAATTAAAGAAAAACAGTTAAAAGTCATTAATTAATGGATATTTTATCAAACAACACTTTCCAATGTTACTATGTAGTCCTAGAAAATGTGATTTTAATGGTTGTGCAATAATATACATTCTGTTATTTGAAAGTATTGTGGTATGTTTCCTTCAATTGTTGGACATATATGTTAATTCTCATTTTTCACCTTGATCTATGCACTATAATTGCTCCTAATTTAGAGTAATTTTATAGAAAGGATAAAAGGAAATATTTGAATGAGAAGTGCCATCATCTCAGGTACTAATCAGTCTGAGAGGCAGTAGGATCTCTCACTTGAAAAAAGTCTGAATTGCATGGTTTCTTTTGATGCCAAGGAATCCGCAGTTTTTTAAACTGCCCACTGAGCCCTACTTCAGTTTAGGAGAATATAATATAAAGACTTTGTTATTTATTCTGGGCAAACAAACGGTTGGAAACTAGGAAATACAATGTATGACTTCCTCTGCTGACCTGAAAAACTAGGTTCAGAGAACTTCTCATTTTATTCTATTTCAAAGATATCTTCTAATCCAGGAATGAATACGCCAAAATTAAAACAAATAAAAACAAAGAAAACTTTTTTTTGTCTTATATTTTGCTTAATATTGCCACAAAGGATGTAGACATTGTTTTTTTTTTAAGTATCTATCTTTTTTAAAAATGTTATTGTATTTTCTTATACCTTTATTTAATTTACTTATTTTTATTTGGTGCTGAGAATTAAATCTAGTGCCTCAAACATGCTAGGCAAGTGCTCTACCACTGAGAAAAAACAGCAGCCCTGACTTTGGCATTTTAAGAGTATTCTTCTTACGTATATTGCATCTTTTCCCACTCCAACCAGAAGAGCAGGAGCAAATGTTTGGTCCCACACATTTTCCTCCATTCATGCACATGGGATCACAGATGCCTTAAGGGGAAACATGAAATATTAGCTTTAAATGGCAACAGTTTTATTTGCTTTACCTGTAGTCTGCATATAGGTTTAGTAGTGTCTTACTTTTTTGGCATCTCCTACCAGTGTATCCTTCACAGCAGACACACACATTATTTCTCATGCAGTGGCCACCATTCTTGCAGGGAGGGTGACAGATAGCTAAAAAACACATGGCAGCAATGTGTGAATATTACATATTCAGTTATTATATATTGCATATTGCATCCTGTGCTTGCTATCTATGGGGCCATAAGGCAGAGGAATGTGCTATTAAAATAAAAGATTACAACTACAAGTCATTAAAACTGTCCTTTCTAAATCATAAAATATGATGCTTATAGCCATAAGCTGCTAGTGGGTTACCACAATTTGAAATGTATGGGAGTAGTATTCATAAAAAATGAAGTCCTCAGTATTATAGTATATATATTATGAACCTTCACTTTCGTCTGGTCTTACCACACTGTGAAGTAAATGAAGCATAAAATGATCAGGACACAACCAAGAAAATAAATCAGAACTTACCTCAAAATACGAATGTTTTGCTCTCTTGGAAATCAGAAAAATCTGTACAATTTGTCACATATCACAAAAATATATCCAAAAAAACTTTAACTTTTGAATACTTTTGAGACAGTTTAATATGACTGGCTCTTGTGAATCCTTGATAAAATCTTTTGACTATAATTCTTAGTGGTTGTTAGGAATATTTCTTAAAAACTTATAATTTACTAGTATCTTCTATTTTTAGGATTCTGTCTCATGAAATTTAGAGGTTGAGTTATTTTATGAAAGGATTAACTTAGTGTAGGTTTTTCTTTTTTCTTTCACTTCTTTTTTTTCCCTCCTGGGAATCAAATCCAGAGCTGGTACATGCTAAGCACATGCTCTAACTCTTAGCTACACCACCACTAAATGCAGTTATGCTTTTCTCCTTCTTTCCTTCCTTCCCTTCCTCTTTCCCTCCCTCCCTACCTCTCTTCTTCCTTCCTTCCTTCCTTTCATCCTTTCTTTCTTATTAATATGAGACAAAAATGCCTGGAAATTTTTAAATTCAATTTTCCCTAGAATGATAGTTAAGTGTATTTTAGTTTGTATTTTTAAAATTAATTTCAAATTGACAGGTTTTAGTAATGGGACTGTCATTACCAAAAGACTGACTTCCAGTTTGAATTAGACCCACCTTATTAGCTGCTTTCTTCACTTCTAAAGACTGTAAGAAAAATCTCACTGACATCAAATGGATTTATAAATAAAAAGCAATTCAAGTACAAAAAACAATATAAATGGATGCTTTTAGAGAATGGATAGTTTCCACTATGTTATACTGACCCTTTTCTAGCTTATGCTTAACTCTACTTTCTCTGATATTTTATGAATACTTTCTTATTTTTTAAAGCATTTGTTCAACAATCTTTATTGAAGCATGGAAAAGAAAACAGTGACAGTAACCTGTCTTTAGCTATGACACGGAGTTAGGTTAAATTATAGATTATTTCTCCCAATTTTTCACTCCTGTTTAGCCATGCCTTCTTCCAGGTGACTTTGTACCCACCACATTGGAGGTGGGGTTTATTTTCTCATCCTGTAGTTATTGGGTTTTGCCACAGGACTTAATTTGACCATTGGCCTGAGAGCAGACATGATATAAGCAGACGCTCTAAATATTCAGGGTAGTTTGCCTTGGCATCTTGCTCTCCTGGTTTTTGCTTGAGAAAGGCATACACCAGATAGATGTGGGTCTCTGGAGGAAGACAGACAGGTGAAGCAGTCTACAGTCAAGTCCAGACAACCTGTATTGTTTGTGAGTAAGGGAAATAAATGCATATTGCTGGACACTAAGATTTGGAGGATTGTTTGTTACACATCAAATACTGACTGATAAAAAACCTACACATGGAGAATTATAAACAGGTATATGTTATGTTTTATTAGTGGTAGAATGTTCTTATGTGTTCTCTTTCCCATTCTTTACATAATTTAATATGATTTCTATTTATTAGAAAAAAAAGGTCTTTTTTTTCCACTACAGAAGCACCATAGTAAATACCTATGATTGGGAACTTAACACTAAAATAAGAAACCCCAAGTTGCTTATGGTATACAGCCTTATAACAATTCACAAAGTCTTGAGTGTAGAGACAAATACATCTATACAAAAGCACATATGATTGAAATAATATATATATATTATATATATTATATATATAATATATATAATATATATATATATGGAATAAAATTTGAACTTAGTCATCTAGCCATCATCCCAGGTTAGAAAAGGAATTTTAGGAGAAAACCAACCCTCCTACCAGATTCTTCAGGCCTCAGATGGTTCTCCCAACAATGCCCAGGTTGAACCAAGTAACTGAGGATTTTAGGAGGTGAAGGAAACTGGAAGATGTGGTTATACATCTGCAGCCATACACTTTAACCCTGACCTTTTTTTTTAAAGAGTAGTATAATAATATTGTGATGTTCCCAGCTAAATTTTTGTCTTCCTCTTTTGAAATTCTATTGTACAAACAGTCCCTCGTATTTACTTTTAATCACATTTTGCCTAATTTTATTCAACTTCTTTTGATGTGTGTCATCTTCCCTGCCCAACATTTGGACTCACAGTGGATATAATGTAATAGTGTTTAGGTCAAACCTGAAAGCCAGGAAATATGAAGCCTGAAGATTTACAGGAAGTTGTCAAAGTCTATGCCAGCTAGGAAGTTGCAACAGGGGGCAATTCTCATACTTGCTCTTATCTCATTATAGCAACCTGCTGTTGAAAAAGGCATATGTTCCATAGATACTTTTTAGTTCAACTAAATTACTTAGAGATTCCCTCACAGTTGGCATATAGTTTTGAGAAGAACTTTTCTATGTCTTACATCTGAAATTAGCAAGGCACATGTAAGCTTTTCATTTCTCTCCTTATTTTTTCTACTCAGAATTATACTTATAACTCTTCACCATGGATTTAATTGCAATCTCTTAGCTTCTAAGATTTGCCTACTTAGTCTTTGCTTCCTCCATTTCACAATGAAGGAAATATGGATGAGAGGATATGTTCTCTAGGCCCATATGTCTTGTGTTTGAGTGATGGTTTCTTCTCTACTTCAATTTCATCTTAAGAATCCTGGCCAACTTCCAAATTAAAAAATAATAAGAATTGGAAATCAAATTCTATCCTGGCAAGGAAAGTATAAATTTTATGAATTAAATTATGATGATGTGCTTATATGTTCTGTACTAAAAAGTTAGCTCTATATTTTGTGTAACTCAAATATGAAGATATAGAAAATATATTTTTAAAAATTTATTGACATTAATTCCTACCTATACTCTCACCCTCAAGACATTCCCATTACTCTGAAGAAAGCCCTACAGCATTAACTATTTGAAGGAAATAATGGGCCACAAAGAATATGATGCATTTTTATGTCTTCACACCATCTTGCAGAGAGCTGTGCATAGATGACTCTTCATAAATGTTTAATGAAACTAAAGTCAAGAGAGATTGTGGGAAATCAATAGACAGTAGCTTATAAATCAAACATTTTTGCTATGATGGCAAGTAAAATGATATAATTTCACTGGAAACTGCATGAAAACTTTGCTTATTGGTTTCATATCTTTGTTCTACAAAGCACTGACAAATGCCAAGGTTGTAAGCCTAACATACATTGAATAAATAAAACCATTTTACTTAATAACTCCAATACCCTTTGTATGAGCTGGTCATTTGATGGCTAGACCTGCAGCATCATAATATATAGAAGAAACAAATAGCATCTTCCACTTTCAAACTTCTCTAATGTTTTCTCAAAGCTCTATTGATGTCTAACATTCCATTTGACTTTTTGACTTATCAAGAATCATTACCATTCTGACAGTGTGCACCAAAAAATCCATTCAGGCAGAGGCAAGTGTTTGGTTTGTAACAGGAGCCACCATTGAGGCAAACAGGGTCACATAAAGCTAATGAACAGCAAAAGGGAAAGAGACCATAAAAGTATTATTATTTTAAAAATGAAATTTAAAAAGGAAAGCTGCACCAAAATGGAGCTCCATACAAAATGGAGCACCTATAATTAATTAGACTTTGCCAAACATAAGAGGCATGAAATAACTGCATAATAGCTTTCAAAGTGTATTCATTAAGTTTACAAATAATATTAAACTAAAAATGTGGAGTGTATGAATAGAATTTAGAATGCCCTTGTTAAGCTCAAAAAAAAAAAAGACTGTAAGTTAAGAGAACATGATTCATTCAATAGCACTAATGAGATGACTTGTAATCTGTTGGAACCAGTGGGGCTAGGTGTACCTCTTTGTCTCCTTCCCAAATGAAACAAGGACACTGCACTCAGGTCCCAGCACTCTCAAAAACATTTCTTTGTATTTACTCCATTACCTTTGTTTTATTTAAAAAGCACCCCATTCCATTTTTCAGCGTATTCCAAAGTCTACTAGAATTTTATTTTCTTCCAAACTCCACTTGCCAGAACTGATTTCCATCTTTGCTTTTAAGTAACGATATTACTTATCATAACCCTACTTGTCCTGGTCTTGTGTTTTTTACAGCTGCATCCCAGGTCTCCTTCACTATCAATATTCTACTTGAAATGAGGGCAAAATCAAATTGGTCTTTGTTTCCCTTTGCATCATGATTCACATACAGTTGGCAAACTATGAACGTTGAATTAAATTTTCATTGAGAAAAGTCATTAGAATAACTGACAATTAATTAAACATGAAAAACTGCAAATATTGCTGCCAAAGAAGCAAATCTGATACTGTGATAAATAAATGGAATAACAGGAATGGTTGTCTGTATAACTAAGAATTGATTGGACGTTTAATGAAATAGGGTATATGCTGTGATTTAAAAAATTAATCTTAAAATAAACCTCTAAAACACAACATAGTAGATGTTTTGAGTCCATAGTAGGGTGATATTTATAAAGGCAAAAAAAAAATACAAAACATTGGTTGGATAACAATAAAGCTATAAGACACAATCCAGTCCAGTATAAGAAGATGGAAGTTACTTATCAGATCAGTTTCATTTCTTAGATGCAAGTCTTTAGAACATTGGCACATTTTAAATTTCTTTTAATGAAACATTCATTGCAAACAACTCTGATTTTACCTGTACTACAGGTGGGTCCATACCAACCAGGCTTGCATTGACAAACATCTGGTGCGAGACATGCACCTCCATTTTCACAGTGCCTATTGCAAACCACTAAGACCCACAGTGAAGATAAAAGAAAGACAAGTTAGGCTAAGAATGCTCACCACCATTCTAACTATTATATAATTATCTCATGACTGCCAAATGTTTTTGCTAATGAATAAAATGGGAATAATTTATACTTTGGCTTTAAATGCTCTTCCCTTTTCATATTCAGTTATTTTCTCACTAATAGAGTTGGGGCTAGAAGAAAACCATTGAACTGAATAGTCAACAAAATTGGCTCTTAGGGGAAATTATTAGCTACTGGTGAAAATGACTATAGACATAAATGAAATGAGATAAATTTATCTGCAAATGAGCACATTTGAATTCATCTTATCTCAAAGGTGGGTTTAAGAATAGTTATTTCTTAGAACAAACTGCTCCCAATGCTACCCAGGATGGGAACTGTCATCATATATCATGAAAGACTGTTTTTTACTTAGGGTTTGGGTTCATTCCATTTAGTGTTAAAGAAAAGTTTATCAAAGCAGCAAGTTCATTATAGCAGATTGCAAGGGGAGATTGGCTTACTTGTTTCACACCTCGATCCCACAAAACCATAAGCACAAGTACAGAGATTGCCAGGCAAGCACGTGCCACCATGTTGACAAGGTGGGCTACAATGTTCTGCAGGAACAGATTACATTATTAAGTAATTATTATTAATAATAATCGCAATGAATTATCCATTTATATTTAAGAAGCACAGTCACAATAAAGCCTATTGTAAGAGCAGTTTATAATGACTTCAGTTCTCTTTGACAATGAGATTCAGTTCTGTGGGACTGACTGTGTGGATTCACACTCTGAAACATTCACCAGGTATCAGCATGTTTGGGTTTATAAAATAAATCTAGAAAATGCAACACAGACAGTTGTGTAAAAGGTTTATAAAAATTTGGTTAACTGAATGGAAATATATCATCTTAGGCTTCTTCTGTAAAATGAATCTTGGACTTACATATTTCTACCCTAAAAAAAGAATATTTATATCTTTACATGGTTATCACCACAGGCTATTGTTGAAAGTTTCAGTTCAACCCAAAAAATTTAGTTTGTTAATTTGTTGCTTGCCTTGTCATTAAAGCATTTAACATGACTCAGTTTATTAGTAATCATATGTACCATCTAACGAAATACATTGTTTTTAAAAAAAACTATTTTGAAAATAACAACTAACTCATTTCTTTAAAGTATTACCTAGCTTTAGGAATTCTATTTCATACATTCTCCACTTAATATTTCACCTAAAGTCATGCAAATTATATGGCTAAAGATGTATTTTTAAAATTATTTTTAAGTTTCTTCTTATTACCACCTTATATCTTCTTATTTGTAGAGATATGATACCCTAAAACCAAATCTTCAAAAAATTTCAGAAGATAATTTCACCAAAGAAAAGCTACTATTCTTTGGATCTCTGATTTCTGAAACTTAAGTTTTTAAAATTCTCAAATGAATTGTTTTTTAGTGAACACTTAAAAAGTGGGCTCTTTCACCAATATTAATAACTACATATTAGAATATACACAGTGAAACTGAATTATCTTATAAAAGCATATTAGAGAAAATAACAATTTGTTTTAACCCTATTAGTTGATTTTTTAATTTGGATTACCACCTTCATTGCACGTTGTTCCACCATATCCTGGAGGACATTTGCAGACATTAGGCTTCATGCATTTCCCATGGTTTTTACAAGCAGGCTGACATACAGCTGTATAAAATAAACCCATTTAGAAATATCAATTATCAAATAAAATTCATTTTTCAATTTAATGAATGATAAACCTACCAGTTTGGCAGTTGGAACCGGTATAACCTGGTCTGCATTTGCATATGTTTGGTGCCACACATTCCCTGCTCCTTCCACATGGATGTCTACAAATAGCTGCAAAAATCAAGGAGAAATGGCTGAACCATTGACATGATATATACGTGCTGCTCAATTATTTACTTATAATGAAATTTACTTATTTACTTATAATGAAATTTAAAATTTCTCAAATTGGAACATTTTGATAAGGTATTAAACAATGACCATTCACCCATAAAATGGTCTTCTTAATATTTTTAACCATTAGAATGACTGAGGAAAATCATTTTTAGAGTAAGAAAGAAGTGCCAAGTGTAGTAATTACTTCCAAGATGGTGCCTGTTAGAGGTAGAACCTAACCCTACCTGAAATGATAGTCTTTTTTCAGGGGGCAATGAAATTTCAGATATGAATCAGCTAAATGTTAATAAATAATAAGGATAATCAGATTTTCAAAGAACACATCGTGAGGTTGATTCCTTAAGCTTCTCTACTACCTGATATATTCTACTGGACATTTAACACTTCCTGCGGTATCTAATATACATGAAAGTGTTTTGTTTCATTTGTTACATTTGTTAAGGAATTCCTATAGGTATTATATAATGTAAGTATTGAGAGTTATTATTCTTATGGAAAAAAAAAGAAAAACAAATTTCCTTTAGGTAATATGGGAAACATAGGAATATTCCAACAACTGTCTCACTTAATTTTGGTCTCAAATAAAACAAAACACAAAACAAAACAAGAACATCAAACTCATATCAACAGCAACAATAAAAACCAGACTCTGAATTATAGGACTCAAAAATTTGATTTGTATCAGAGAAAACAATGTTAATAATTGTGGAAAGATATAAAAATACTTGTAAAATTAAAATGATGCAAAACTTGTTTAAGACTCCAAAGAATTGGAAATAGACACAACTGTATAAGTTGCAAATAAGTAAATAGACCAGAATGAGTAATTTAAAATGGTAACTGTGTATTTCAAACTAAAAATAACTCAGGCCACAATGTTAATCAGATCTATATTGACATCCTTGTTTTTTTTTTCATTACTTGTTTAATAATAGGACAGTCAGTCCCTCAAAACTCCACTATTTCATCTGTCTATTGGGAACAATAACACTTATTATATGGAGTTGTTGTTTGTTATATATAATTGATACAGAATGTTTCTGAAGATCTTGGGACAGAGTAGGTACTCAATAAATATATTTATATATCATATAGTTGGATAGTATATAATATTAACACTTTAAAAAAGTAACTTAGAAAAACCCACTTTTGCTTCTTTTTTCAAAACATGTTGAACAAAGTGGAAGGAAGAGAAATTAGTAAGTGGAAACGTGTATCTTCTTAGTTACTAAAACTGGAAGGTAGTTTTCTCTGTATCTTCTGAAAAATTTTCATAGTACCTCTGCAATTGACACCATCTCCATAATACCCAGTGGGGCAGCGTCCACACTTGAAGTGGCCACCTGTGGTTGGCACACAGGAAACACCAAGAAAACAAGGCGACTCAGCACAAGTTGATATTTTGGTTGATCCAAACTTCTGTGGCAAAATAGTGACTGCTTTAGTAACTGATGCTACAAACTCATCTTCATATTGTGTGTAACCTTGCAAAGAACTGTTTATGAGAGAATGATATTCTCCTGTCTCTATTTGGATGGTGCTGTAGAAAATATCCCTCCCTTGGCCACGAGAACTGTTGGGATTAATGCTTAAAGAATGACTGTGGTTTGTAGGATCTTTCAATTCATCCACACTGAGATCTGCACTGAGAATATGATCCACATGTTCATAACCAGGTATCTGTTGAGAAACAGACTTCTTTGAATTATCCATCTGAGTCGTAATTGATTCTGGTGACAGGTAGGAGATGTTCATTGTACTCAAGAACCTTTTGAACGGAGGAGGACTAGGGGTAAATCTTGCACCAGTTAGTGAATGCTCTGTGGAAAGTGGCTGAAAATTCAAGTCTAACAACAAAAAAATATATATAAATGTTAGTCAACAGCATTTATTAATGTTCTGCTCTATCCACAATATTTGGCATTAAGTTCTTCATGCCTTCATTTAGCATCTACATGTGTAACACTATACGAGGAGTCACAAAGTAAAGGGAAGTCATGACACTGTTCCTGCCTTCAAGGATCTTATATGGCTACTTGTTGGGGCACTCAAGATAGCACAGAATAGTAGCTAGCGTGAAAGTTAAAGTATAATAATTAGTAAGATTTTCTGAAATCACCTTAAATGATACTATCATTTGGTTGTTATATGACATGAGTGAATACATTTTTCTAGAATATGATCCAGAGGATTCAATAGACTAGCAAAAAAAAAAAAAAGTGAATACATTTGCCACTGTATTTCAACTAAAATCACTACTACTTACTAGAGGCATTTCTGCTTGTTGGCTTAATGTCATTTTCTCCTTGTTTGGCACTTTTACCATCCTCTTCCATAATTACACTTTTGTGAGACCTTGTGAGAACTGCAGTTTGTGTAGTAAGTTCATTTAAAAACTCTATTTCAGCTATAAGTGGGTACACAAAAAAACAGAAATCAGAATAAAAATATCACAAAGCCAAAGCATCATGAATAAAAACATACAAGAACATATAAAAATATATAATACACATGTCACATGGAACTCTTTTGCTTCTTAAAGAATCAACTTTGATATTCTCTCATTAGCAAACCCTCTGGTATAGACTGAATTGAGTGCCTCAAAATTCATATGTCAAAGCCCTAACTCTACACGGCTGTATTTAGAGACAGGACCTTTATGGAAGTGATTAGGTTAAAGGAGGTTAGAAGAATGAGGCTCTGGTCCAATAGGTTTGTTGCCCTATGAAGAGGAAAAGACTCCAGGAGAATACACAGAGGGAGGGCCCAGTGAGGGGGCAGCTTTCTGTTAGCCAGGAAGAAAGTCTCAACCCAAACCAGCTAAGGCAGCAACTTCATCTTGAGCTTCCTGTCTCCAGAACTATGAGAAACAAAGTTCTGCTGTTGAGATTTACCACTCATTCTGTGGGATTCTGTTATGGCAGCCTGATCTGAGTAAGAAAGCTTTCTTCAGTAGTCCCAACATACCAAATCCATCTGGTCCACCTAGGTTCTTTCACAGGACTGTCCTTTGTGCTATTGACTCTTGTGCATGCCTTTCTCCTACTGGTTAGCAATAACCTCAAGAATACAAATCCTGCTCTACTTACTTTGGGGGGTGGGGGAGGTACCGGGGATTGAACTCAGGGGCACTTGGCCACTGAGCCACATCCCCATCCCTATTTTGTATTTTATTTAGACACAAGGTCTCACTGAATTGCTTAGTGCCTCATCTTTGCTGAGGCTGGCTTTGAACTTTCAATCCTCCTGCCTAAGCCTCCTGAGTCACTGGGATTACAGGCATGCACCACCACACCAGGTTCTGCTTATTTTTATATTCCTCAAATTCTGGTGCCTGCCATAACTAAGTAATCACCAACAACCAATTCTTCTGCAGCATTAAGCATCTTTGTGAAATACACAAATATCTCTGACAAGGTTAAGAAAGTTCTGAGTCACTCATGTGTAATGGGATTTTGTTTAATTGTCACCTTGATATAAGTTTTACTGAGGGAACAGTCCTCCCTGTTTGGAAAGGAGGGATGTTAATCAGAGAGCAGAAAGTGTTAAATTAGGAACTGGATACTGAAGGAGAAATGCAAGCAGTTGAAGTAGTGGGGAATCCTCTTACCCTCTGCCCTGTGTTCCTCAGAGCTGTCATCTCCAGTGCTAGACACACTCAACCCAATTTGAAGCTTAAGGTGATATTATGTCATTAATATCTATTTTTCATCAGAGTAGATCTCATTCAATTACACCAAATAGGTAATTCATTGATTTTGTTTTCTATAACTTATTTTTCTCTTACTTTTAATCTTTTAAAATATTGAGGTCCACCTTTTTTTGGTCCTCTTTCCTCCATATTCTCCCTGGGTAATGTCATCTCATAGCCCATGACCATAATAACTGTATATTTAACTTAGTCCTCTCTCCTGAGCTTCATATGGGTATTCTATTGTCCTTTAGTCTCTTAGTAACTAAACTGAATTCACTATAATTCTTCTCCAAAACCACTACTTCTTCCTGTATATTTAATCAGATCAACCTGCCATAACAAAATACCATAGACTAGGTGACCTAAACAACAGAAATTCAGTTCCTTACTGTTTTGGAGGCTGGAAAGCTCTGGATAAAAGTGCTGGCCTGTTCTGTGTATGTGAGGACCCTCTCCATGTATTGGAGATAGATATGCTCTCAATATATCCTTACCTGGCAGAGAAAGTTATCTGGTGAGCTGGGCATGGTGGTACAATGCAATAAGGCCAGCTATCTGGGAGGCTGAGACAGGAGGATTGCTAAGTGTGAGAGGGCAGCTTGATCAACTGGGGAGCCCTGCCTCAAAATAAAAAAAATATATAAAGGGTTGGAGATGAAGCTCAGAGACAGAAGGATCCCTGGTCCAATCGCCAGTTCAATCAAAAAAAAAAAAAAAGGAGAGAGAGAGAAAAAGAATTCTCTGGTGTTTCTCCTGGTAAGACATTAATCCTATTGGATTAGGACTCTACTCTTATCACCTCCTGTAACCTTATGAACTTCAATGTTGGAATTTTAGTGGAATGTAGTTCAGTCCACAGCAATGTGAGTGCCAATTCCACATACCATTCACCTAAATCAAATACCTGCAACTAAATGACTCTTTCCTACGCTAATCCAGTCGCTGACCAAGCCAAGTACTATCAGCTTGCTTCTTTAGCATCTTTCATTTCTCATTATCTTACCTTAAGAGAGAATATCTTCATCTCTCCCCTACATATTTGAAATACTATTTTGGCTTTGCTTTTCTTCCCACCTTCAGGCTTTCACATTTCTTTACCCACAGATGGTCTATTGTCTATATTACTTGAGTAAATTTTCTCAAATATAAGTCTTAACATGTTTCTCTCTTATTTCAAAATTTAAGGGACTGCTTCTCGTCTACATGCTGGCTACCTCTCTAGCTTCAACTCCTGCAGCAGCTCTTCGGGCCTGTGGTCCTCCAGGCACACTGAATTGTTCAGGGCTCAGGGTGTGCTGTGATGTTACATGGTCCTGGGCTTTTGCTCAGGCTATTTCTTCTTCCTGCAATGCTTTTCACCCCCTTGATCTCATACATTAGATTCAGCTGTTGTATATCTACTATAGTCTAGATATCTCCTTTTTAAAGTTTTTCATTATTCCTCCAGGTAAACACAACACATTGTGTAAGATTCCAGCTAGTCCCTCTTCTATCACAAGACACAGAATATTATATTGTACCAAAGGATTAGTGCTATTGCATCCTAACCCCTTAAGTCTGATATATCTCTGCATCCCATGCATCTAGTGTATTGCACAACACTTAATGCATATATACCAGATGAGTGTGTAAGAAAGAGAATGGAATTGAGTGATTTGAGCTAATTAAATGCAGCAGAAAACATATCACAGCAGAAAATAAACTTTTACCATGACAGGTTTTCCCATCACCATAAAATCCTTTTGGACATGAACCACAATGATAGGAGCCAAAGGTATTGAAGCACTCTACTCCTGGAAAGCAAGGCCCAGATGCACACTCATCAGCATCTTCCTGGCAGTTTTTGCCTAAACAGAATATAGATTAAAGAGTTCAAGTGATTTATTTTGAAATATGTCTATCAGGTTCATTTTTTTGGTTTCTTCTACTATTTATTTAAGACCTCCCAGTCCCCACAGAGAAGTCATGCATTGTGAGGACAAAACTGTGCTGTTTTTGAAATTTACTGTATAATCACATGTAAGGTCATTGCTTAGATTTCATTTATGATTCAACTTGACCCTTCAAGTACATAAAAAAATTGCCTATAAATAAGATGACTTAAAAGTCCATTAACATTTAAAGTAAAAGGTTATCATATTAGAGAATTCATTTGTAGTTCATTTTAAAACTCAGTGACTTTTTTCTTAAACAATGAAAATGGTTGTTTAGAATGGTTTTCGCCTTCGCTTAATGACAACTTCTTTTATCCACTTCTTGCATTGTCTGTGAAAACTTGTGAAAAGTTTCCAATGTGTTAGAAAAGTCAGTCTTTCCTCAGTAAAACAATTGGAGATGAAGTTGTGCTCTTTCAATGCTTAACAATTTATTTGAATGAATAAATTCCTATCATTAAGAATAGTAACCCTGATTGTGCAAAAATCCCGGGTGCAATCAATACTTGCATTCTTTCAACAACTCAGTAAAAAAGAAATTTATATTCATAATTCAAAATGATAAAATATTCATTTAAAAGAATGAAGAAAATTAAAAGACACCTAAATATTCTGCTACCAGTTCTCTTAGTTGCTTTCATTTTTTAAACATTCTGAATAATCAATTCTACTCTAAGAAAATATAAAATTAACTGACAGGTGCAGACCTCAAGTTTGCTATTAGAGTATAAAAACACTTTGGATACAGCATAAAAGACACAAGCAAATTTGCACTGCCCAGTCAGGATGCACCTCCTCTTCCATCTTAAATTACTTCTGTGTTGATCATCTCACTGCTTGCATGTGCTTGTAAGCTCTCCCGCTCCCTCTCTCTCTCCTCCTGCCTCTGAACTCTTGTCTCTTTCAGCCTCACTTTCTACCCCTGCACCTCCCTTTCTCTTATTTTTCCTTTAAGATACCAGTTACATTCCTCATTTGATTCCCTAGAATTTGATTCAGCCATCAATCATACCAATTTCCTATTCCTCTGAGGTCTTTCCAGTGGCTGAGTTCACAAGTTAGTAAAGTGGCTGTTTCAGGAGATAGGGAGAGTTCCCTTTAAGCTCATGAAACAATTTAAACTATATTTTTATATCTTCTTATGTTTAAAAAACTATCTGTCTTTCTTGCCCACTGGCTTAATAAATGAATAAAAAGCCACACTTCATCATATTGGTCACAAATACTCTGCTTGTGTCCTTGGTGCACTGTTGCCAAGAGACTGTATTTCTGGCTCCTGTTCTGCCCCTGTATATCCTTGTACAGACAGTTTAATTTATCTGTTCTAATTTCCACAACCTCAATATGATGAGGTTAGAAACAAGATATGTTATGACCCCTTATATCTTTGAACACTAAGGCTTCCTACTGAATCAATTATATCATAGTCACTAAAAGAGACACTAATTCAGAAGTTATATTGCATTTCCTTGTCTCTTGCACTGATTTCTTCCTTAAATTTCCATTGTCTTCCAAAAATATTTCATGAGTCTAGCACCTAAGCAGTAAATCATCTGGCAAATGATCTAATATAGTAATGAAATTTACACATATAATGACAGTTTAATAGTATCATAAAGTGCTATATAGGTTTTATCACTCAGATAAAATTATATTGCATCAGGGAATAATCATGTCCCATTGTACTAATAATGTCTGATCATCCTATGAGGAAAGAGAACTTGGGCACCCATGTAGAATCATATCTAGTTGTGTTTAGGAAAGTGAAAAGGTTACCTGGTATATGGTACACAATGTGGAATGCTGTTTGGATGAAATGAAAAATCTCAATATTATTTGTATACAATATTATACTCATGACATCACAGAATAGTAGTGTTGGAAGGCACTTTATAGATAATTAAGTCAAGATATCTTATTTAATAAGTGATAGGTGCATATCCTCTAGAACTTCAATAGTTAAATGATTTATCAGAAAACTGAACAGAATTAAGGCTAGGAATAAGAAATGGTGTGTAACTGAACTAACAAATTCCATTTCTTCAATTAATAATTCACATTGCTGGGGCTGGGGTTGTGACTCAGTGGTAGAGTGCTTTGCCTCGCATGTGTGAGGCCCTGGGTTTGATCCTCAGCACCACATTAAAAAAATAAATCAATAAACAAAATAAAGGTATTGTTTTCATCTACAGTTTAAAATATATATTAAAAATAATTCACATTGCTTTCCCTATCAAATATTAAAATAAGTATCTCATATTCTATTTTGTATCATTGTTATAAAAATTATTTATAGTCACATGCCACTTAATTACAGGCATAAGTTCTGAGAAATGCACTGTCAGGCAATTTTGACATTGGGTTATCCAAAGAATGCTTACCAAAAAAAAAAAAAAAAAAAAGCAAAACCTAAGTCAGCTATGACATCACTAGATGACACATCTTCTGGGTCTACCATTGTACTTGCACACTGTGTAGACCAAAATGACATTATCTGGTGCAGGACTGTATATAAAAATATCCTCTCAATTTATAGGTTCTTGTAAGCATTAAGAAAGATGCTAAATGAAATACAGTGTTTATTAACCTTAAGCACATTTATGTAACTTGTAGTTTAAAAGAATCTAGTTTAGGGATGTTTGGATAAATAAGAATAACTTACTTTCTAAAAATGACCAGGTAAATTTTGAGATTTGGGATCTACAGATCAAACAAGGACTGGTAGGATTTCTATCCCCTTCAGTGTAGCAGAGTCCACGGATAATGCAAACATTCTCCTAGTAAAAATTTTTTAAAAAGGAAAACATTAACAAACAAAAGTTGCAGTTAGTGTATAAAAAACCTGTACATAAACTGATAGCAGCATATATATTTATGATTCCAATAAAAGCATATAATAACAACTCCATTTTGATCAGATAACATTTTTTCACACCTCATGATCACAAAGCCAGGTCATAAGACAAATTATTTCCTGTCTGCTTAAATGCCTAAGAAACTGATCAACTTGTAGGAATAATAAAATGCATGTAAGTTGTATCTCTGTGCAAAATTATGCCTTATAAATAACATGGGGAAAACCTCTCTTTTCTTTTTGTCATTTTTACTGCTAAAATTCATGCTGGAAGTGCTTTATTAATGAAGAAATCAGAGGTGGGTGTAGTGGTGCACACCTGTTATTTTAGTTAGTTGGGACGTGAGGGGGATCAAGATCAAGGTCTATGTAACAGTAAGACTCTATCTAGAAAAAGAAAGAAAAGAAATTTATTTATTTGACTACTTTTCATTTTTGCACATCTTTAAAATCACATTAATTTATAGATATCTTCCTCTTCCCCAGCAGCCCATTATACTAGACCATACATCCAAAGCATCATTATTCACACTTCATAATGGGTATCATTAAAAAAATAGTTGAAAAAATGCTGTAATACAGAGAAAGGACAATAAATATAGCAATAATTTTTTAACTTGGGAAATAGACAAATTTTTTCAGGAGATATAAACTTTGTTCATTTAAAAAATTTCCTTTGATATAATTTTGAAAATTAGAATAGTTCTAAGAGGATAAGACAACTTTGAATAACAATGTTTTTTAAAGTACTTAAGAACATGTGGAAATGAAATATTTGATGAAAAATAAAAATCCAATAATTTCTCAACAACAATAAAAACTTGTTATTGAAATAATGTGATCAATCTCAAGGAAAAGGAATTTAAATTTAGAAAAATATACTTTTTAAATATTTATTTTCTGTAATACCATGGATTGAACCCCAGGGCTCTCTACCACTGAACTACATCCCCAGATCTTTTATTTTTTAATTTTGAGACAGGTCTTTCTAAGTTGCTCCAGCTGAACTCCAACTTGTGATTCTCCTGCCTTCACTCTTGAATAGCTGGGTTCACAGGTGTGCACCACATACTTGATATGTTCCTTGGTTTTGAAAAGTCAATTGATATTAGTTAAAGGTTTAAGCAATGCACATGGGAGAAAGCCCTGTTGATAAACTCAGAAGTCTTGATATGGATAGGTTCAGAGGGTGAGGCTATAACAACCAGGTTTAGGTTTGCTATTATTCTATAATTCATCAAGTGGTAGGCTTTTTGCATAGTCCAAAGAATTTAGTTGCCAGAAAACTCTCTATAAAAGTGCTAATTTTATACACTTTGCAAACTATACTCAAATGTATAACATTTGCCACAAAGAGGATTAGGTAATCACAAACCACAAAGAAATATCTTTCTTTCCTTTCCTTTTCTTTCTTTTTCTTTTTTTTTAATACTGAGGATTGAACCTAGGGGCATTCTGCCACTGAACTACATCCCCACCACTTTTATATTTCATTTTCAGACAGAGTGTAAGTCTGGAATTTATAATCCTCCTGCTTCAGCCTCCTGAGTTTCTAGAATTAGAGGCATAAGCCCCTGTACTGGACCATAAAGAGATATCTTTTGGAAACTGAGAAAACAGTGAATGTAGAAAGGAGGAAATAATTAAGTGCAAACCTCCTCTTTTGATTTTTTTAGGAATAAGCAATCTGCACTCCAAAATGTTAAGGAAGAAACATCTTTTTTCACCATTTCAACAAGAGTTATAGGAAGAGTAAACATTTCAATTAATGTTAGGTGCATTTGAAGAAGATTTTCCCTATTAGTCTTTCTGTTATTAAGGTGAAAAGAAAACACAGTTGATATGCCAATGGCATGGGAAATTAAAATACCTATGATGTAAATGTGAAAATAAGTGAAAAGATACATACCTTTATAGTACATGAGTTATTTTTGTAGAGACCACAAACTTGACAAGCACCATCATATATGATCATTGTTTTGGAATTACTGAATTTATAACCATCATTAGATACCTGTAAGATGTAGTTCTATAATAAGATAACTTGTTCTAAATGCAGCCTCATAAATTATGAAAATCTGTATATAAGAATTTGCTTGGCTTATAAACATGAGGTTTAATTTATAGTTATCTTTTACCTTTAATTTTTTTTTTACCTTTAATTGCCACTTCATAATTGGTTTCTGATCCATCACATCCATGGTATCAGACTGCTGGACATCACTGGGCAGCTGACAATCAACAGTTCTGCTGTTCTGAAAAACTGCCAGTGTATAGACAGGTTCTCCAAGCACCCATTTACTACTATTATACTGAAGGCAAAATGGGAAAGCAATTAACTTCTGTTACAATTATGAAAATATTTCAGTACTGAATTTCATATGATCAAAATACAAATTTTTAAAATATAATCCTAATATAATGGAATGTATAGTAAGGAAAAAAAGTCACATTGGGAGTGAGTTTTATTAAGAATGATAAGAAAGTATGCATCTTATTTTGATGTAAAGTGTTCCTAGGAAATCATGAATTTTCTGGTAGTTCAAATCAAAGGATTTACCAATATTGGCCACACGTTACGGATCACTCTGCAATAACTTTTGCAGCAAGAAAAATTATCATTTGACATTGAACTTGAGGCAACAGATGGTTTTCCTTTCCAGAAACACCCTCATTTCCTCTGCAAAAGTACCCACCTTCTCCATCTATTTGAAACTGCCCTTTCTGCCTCCTGTCTCTGATGACTTGAGATTCAAGACCTGTTGATGGTCATGTTTTTCTGTATGTGGAGAAATCCAGTATATAATAAAATGGGGTGGAGAGGGAATCAAAGAATAGGAGAACTGAGACAAACAGCTACACACATATCCAAATGTGCACATGCTAAGTCTTCATGTTGTCTAAGTCCCAACTTCAAGTTTTTTTTCTGATAATTCATCTACATCCTTTTCCTTAATTCTGTAAAAAAAGTACCATCTTCATAATAAGTATTATTTTGTTAAAGCTTGTTAATGTAATTTGAAAGTAAAATTTTAGCCAGTTCATCCCATTTAATAGATTATCTCATGCTTAAACTACACTTTAAGTATTCATTTGCATCATTGAAAATACATTGCTGTCTAGGGAGGAAAAGCAAGAATAATTTTCTGAGTACTGCTAACTACACAGAAAACTAGAATGACATATTTTGTTGCCAAGATGTATATTTTTGTAAAAGAATTCTTATTGTAGAATGCTTCCAACCATTCTGAATCAGCCATGCAATATGCCGCTGCTTCACTATTGTGGATTTGCAGGAAAAGAAAAGGAAGACAAGAACACTCTTGTCTATGGCTCCCAGAAACTGTTTTGAAGACGTATGGCTGACAGAGTGACCCATAGTACAAAAGTGCATATTTATGGATGTGTATAGATTTTCTGCCAGTAATTTTCCTCTAGCAGAAGGATAATAAGAATATCTAAGTTGTCATGATACCTACTCTTAGAGGATATAGGGTCCCTTGGTTTCTTGTGTGGAAATAGATTCCAGCCAATGACTGGGGATTTAGGGATAATTTCCATCCCTCTGAGGAAAGGTCTACACCAAGTAAGGAATAAATAGGGTTCTACTTCTTTTCCACTCATCAATAGTTTCTGATTATCTATTATGTGCTGAGGATATTCTGATGAATAGATCAAAGGAAAAAACATAGATAATTTTATTATCACTATAACTGAGATTCAAATAAGGTATAATAAGAAATAAGCCATTAAATCTAAATCTATCAAGCAAGGTTTAAAACAAAGTGTGGGGGATTATATTTCTCTTCCTGAAGTAAAAAGGAGACTGACATGTGGATGCTGGAAGCAGAAATAGAGTGATTTAAGATGGCTGGAGAAAACATTGTGTGAAAATTCATGGCTGCATGGAACTGGAATAGAGCATGAAGAGGAAGGCCAAGCCTGCTAAAACAGGCAAGAACTGCCTCCTAAAGGCCCACATGTTTATAGGATAACAACTTGGATTTAATCCTACAAGTCAGCAATTTAAAAACTGGATTCTGCTTTTAGCAGAAAGAGTAAAGGATATGATTGGGTAGCTGGATTTCTAGCTAAGCATTTGTTAAAAATTACTACTGGGTATATATACACATTGGAATATTTCTCAGCATTAAAAGAGAATAAAATCATGACATACACAGGTAAATGGATGGAGTTGGAGAATATCATGTTAAATGAAGTAAGCCAATCCCCCCCAAACCAGAGACCAAATGTTTTATCTGATATGTGGATGCTGATCTATAATGTGGGAAGGGAGCATGGGAGGAATGGAGGAACTTTGAATAGGGCAAAGGGGAGGGAGGGGAAGAGAGGGGGTAAGGGGTAAGAATGTTGGTGGAATGAGATGAACATCATAAATCTAAGTACATGTATGAAGACACGAATGGTGTGATTCTATTTTGTGTACAACCAGAGAAATAAAAAGTTGTGCTCTATATGTATACTATGAATTGAAATGCATTCTGCTGTCAAATATAAAAAATTAGAATAAACAAAGAAATTTTTAAAAAATTACTACTAAAAATTTAAAAATGGCATTTATAATATACTACCCTTTGTGTATGAAAAAAAAAGGAGGTATGCTGTCTGTTCCTTTATGTCAATAAAACACATTAATGGTAAACCAGGAAATAATGGCTGTGGATGTAAATATTTCAGGCCATGCAAGAAAACAGGAAGGAAATAAAGGGTAATAGCAAGCTGGTACTAGGGATGAGAAGAAAGTGACAGTTCTCTGTGTGTACCTTTTGTATAGAGCCAGTTCTCAGAACCACATTTCACACACCCCTAAATAATTTATACCTAAAATAAACCACAGTTTTGTTGCAAAAGTAACACATAACCACTCTGAAAAGAGAGGGAAAGAAAACAGCCAACACAAGTTACTAGGTAAACAATAGTTGCATGTAAATTGTGATCTCATTTTGCAAATTTCACTTTCACAGAGGCATGGTTTAAAATTTCTAAAATTGATTTGCATATATTAAAATTGATAAAATATGCTATACAAATAACAAGAACTAGTTTTTACTTGTGAAGAAGGAGTAAAAGGACAAGAGAAGGCTGAAATGAACCTTATACATTGCAATTAGAGGTATCAGTATCAGTTCATGAAGATAAGAGATAGATAGATAGGGATAGGGATAGGGATAGGGATGTATGTGTGAGAAGATATACATGTATTTCCCAGCTTCATCCATTGAGAGGGACAGGAATCAATAACTAGTCTGCGATGATGAGCACACTTTGCACCCAAATCATCAAATCATGGTTTTTAAGTAATATTATTTAATAAATAGAACAGAGTTCTTTTGAGAAATGGTTGATTCTATGGTTGGAGTAGAGAAAATGCAAGATGAGTCTGCAGTATTGTGTGATGAGAATGTGAGAAATTATACAATAAATTATGAGTGCATAGTAAAGGGACATGAGAATCTACTTCAAAGAGCTCCTAATGTTCAAATCTGGGATAATTTAAGTAGCAAGCAAAATAAATAATAATAGCATCAAATAAGATAAAATAAGTATTCTTCATAAAATAAGTATCTTAGTCCATCTGATACGAATAAATGAATGAACAAATATGAAACAAGGAACAGCTTTCCCTTTCAGTACAATTTCAGATAGTAAATATACGTAGAAGAAATGATGGAAATAGAAATTGCCGTTGGTAATTACCACAGTAATGACTGTTGCAAGCAAAAATTATAGTTGAATGCTAAAATCAGGGAGACAAAATATAAGAAGAAATCATATTAGCATTGTCTATAAGTGTCTTCTTATAGCATATTAATTACAAAAGGAAATACAGGAAATCTGCAGTGGAGATTAATGGAAATGCCACCTTAAATATGTAATTAAAATTTATATCAACAGTAATTACAAACACTCATCATGAAAAGATGAAGGAAGAATGGCGTAACCTCTATCTTAAGAAAGAAACATTGTACAAAATAACTGGCAAGCACTCTTCAAAAGTGCCACATTCATGAAAGACAAACTATATACTGTCACAATTTGAAGAAGATTGAAGAGACATGACAACAAAATGCAATATGAAATCTTGGATTGGTTGCAGAATCAAATTGGATGCCTGGCAAAATTTGAATAAGGCCTGTAAATTATTTAATTTTATTGTACCAAGTTGAATTTTTTGGTTTCCATAACAGTTTTATGGATGTGTAAAATGAAGATACCAGAAGAAACAGGGTGAAAAATTATTGGGAACTCCTCTGTATTATTTTTACAGCTTCTCTGCAAGGTTCAAGTTATTCCAAAATACATGTTTTAAAAAAAAGCACTTGATAAAATGGAAAGAAATAAAGGGTTTCTTGTGATATTAGTTTTAGAAAGCTAGATTTTTAAAAGAAACCCATCTTCAAAGGGAACTGGAATTCCAACTAAAAAAGTGAGCAGAAATCCATTCATGTTCACTGACCAGGAACAAGGAAGCTAGTGGAAAAACTAGTACATTCCAAATAAACCAAGCACAGGCCTCCTGCAAGTCCCAAGCGGTGAGGTGGGGAGTCTTAAAGCAGTGCCAATTAGACTTGACTCAAGGAGTGAAACAAATGGTGCAAAAGCCAGAACCCAGCATTGGGCAAGACCAGGGCCAGGGAAGACGGCTGTAATAATACATATAAATACTTGATGCACATTCTCATCTTGGTTTTAGTAATTAAGCACATTCATTTATTTCTATAGTTCTGCAAAGTTTGTTAAAAATTCCATGATTTTGGAAGGGGGAAGCAGTGTGAGAGTAAATCACAACCAGTAAGTGGCTGAAAATAAGTACTAAATTTACCTTCCAAGAGAATAGAAATCTATAAAATTCTCTTCTGGTAAATCATTTAATTGCATTGTGATGTCATATAATTTACTCTGTCAAGACCAAAAGCATATGGACTCTCTTGGGTGATGTTGAAATTACGCATACATCTGTCTATTGTGTGTTTTGCTACTTCATTGGAATTAGAATAATTTGTAACTTATTTAGAAAGACTCTATCCATAATATCATGAAAGAAGCATATTTGTTATGCAGAACCCTATGACAAAACACATGCAAAGATTATTTCCTCCAGTAAAGTCTCAATCTCAGAACCACATCTGGATTTATCAATTTAGAGAAAAAGAAAGAACAATGTTAAAGTACTATTTACTATTTTACTACTTTAACTTTCAGCTTATCCACATAAAACCTTTCTAAATTCAAAGAGCTGTCCCTAAAATAAAATTTCTACTTGAATAAAGAAAAGGAAGGTCATATAAACAATCATAAAAAATAAGCTATAATTTGCTATGCTAATGTTCAAACTGAGATTCATGTAATGTAAGAAAGAAAAATGCTAATTTCAAGGAAGAAACAAGCTAATGTGGTGGAGGGTGGTACTTTCCAATCTGAAATCCATAGTAAAGGAATACAAAGGATGAGCACAATTAGCCCTTGTTTTTTGTTTTGTAGAAGGGAAACATTCACATCCCTGGATTTTACAGTTCATGCAGGATGTCTTGGCTAAAATCCATCTCCACTATTTGTGGTTTTGCAATTTAAAAAATAAAGATGCCTCAGTATTTCAAGCTTGATCGTCTTTTACTTTTTTTTATTATGAATGAAAACAGTGGCCAATACCTCAGTAAAAATAATATAAAACACTTCAAAAAAGCTTACAAATGTGGAAGTTTTCAAGGTTAAGCAACTTAAATCATCTTCCTTCACTCCCTGTGGACCTTACACCCTTTGGGATTATGTGGCCGATTGAATTAATTAATTCAATACAGAATTAACTTGAATAACTTATAAATTGTTTTCCATAATGTCTCAGAAAGTCTGTAATTAACATACCTGCAGTTTAGTAACTTCACAGTTAATGGAAGGTGATTCTTTGAAGCCTTGACCAAAAACTCTCACCATCGTACAATTATGCTTTTGAACATCACAGAATCCAGCATTCTTAAGCTCTGTGATTTCAGGAACTTTGTCTTTGGAGAACAATTATAACAAATAGAACATGTTTTTTTAATTCCGGAAAAAAAACTACATAATTATGCCTCAAAGCCCAAATGAAAAGCATGTGTAAAATAATACTTCAAAGTACACCCCAAATACTATTTACATTAATTAAACCATTAAATGTTAAGAGCATTCTGGTATTAAATGTGATGTTAACCTACCATTAAACCTACAACAATGTCAATAATGTCATTATACTTGCTACTGGTGCTGTCATTAATGTTTTAAGATTTGATTATGAGGTTTTGTGAAAAATATTTATTCTGAATGACCATGGATGGATTTTCTGATAATGTGACACTTGAACAGAGAAATTAAAAAGGTTAGTCCTGAAAGCTGTGTGGTGAAAGAATGCTCCAATAAGAGAGCAGTAAGTACAAAGGCCCTGAGGTAGGAGCAGACCTGTAAGAACAGCAAAGCAGCCAATGTGGCGGAAGAGCAGTGAACTTGGGGAAGAGCGGTTAATGAACTGAGAGTGAGGGGGAGCCTCAGATTATCTGAGGTCCATGTAAAGAGTTGTGGATTTTATTCTGAAAAATAGGGCAAGCCGTTTGAAGGATTTAAGCAGAGAAGCAATGTGACCTGACTTACATTTCAAAGGGGTCACTTTGGCTTCTGCTGCATAGAAAATAAGCTTTGAGAGAATCTATGATGATCCAGGTGAGAGACAGTGGTGATTTGGACCAAGGCTGTAGCAAGGAAAGAAATGAAATGCTTTGAAGCTAGAACTGGTCTTGCTGCTATGGAGTTAAACTTGAGGCATGGGAGAAACAGAAAAGTCAATACCTGCAAGTTTTTAACTTGGGCCATCAGAGGGAAGTTTTTGCATTTACTGAGATAGAAGAGACTGTAAATGGAAAAGGGAAGGATGGTGGTTGTGGGAGGGAAATCAAGAATTACTGGTTTACTGGTTAAATGAACCAAGTCAACATTTAAATTTTTTCTTTCTCTAACATTTTGAGACAGAACAGTTTACACTATATAACAAAGGAGCATGATTAGCAAGATAATACAAACACAGTCCTTAAAACATGTTAAATTTGAGTCCTAGGAAAACAATTATTCTCTACAGGTAGAAGGACCAGTTAGTTGTAAGCAAAGGCCAGGAGACAGGGTAAACCTGGCATTTCAAAAACAGCAGAGACTAAAGTAGCTGTAGTGGGATGATGAGAAGGTGACAGTTGCAGGAGATGAGTCTGGAAGAACTCTGTGTGCCTTATAGGTAATTACAACAACTTCAACTTTTCTCTGAATGAGATGAAACACTTTGGGGAAATTATGTGTCTTTTATCACTATAGGATCTTCACAAGCCCTAAGATAATTAAGTCAAAAAAGAACAAATATATTTTCATAATCAAATTTCCTGCACAACATTAAAGTTTAAGAGTGTTTACTTACCATACCAATCACTGCAGTCATAGGAGCTGAAGCCTGGGAGACATGCACATCCCCAATCCATACACTGCCCATTGCCACTGCATAAATTGGGACATTTTAATACCAAGAGAATGTCTTCAGTTGACTTGCCATATTCTTTTGTGTTATATTTCCCCTCTTCCAAAATCCTCTTTTCACATTCATTTTCTAGAAGGGCCACACCTGCTTCTGCCCAGCTAACATCATCTTTCAACAGAATGTCCTTAACACACATATCTACAACATGGTCTAGTCTTTTACCAAGAAAGTCAAAACAGAGCCTGCCTATGCTGGAATTGGCTAGAGTACGCTGACAGAGTTTCAGGCTGCTGTCCTGGGTAAGGCCAGAGGGTGTGGGCCACTGGGGGACAAACTCTTGGTGGATATCCTCAGTGTGGTCCTCAGGGAAAAAATAAGTAAACTGTTCCAGGTTGGTCTGGCTGAGACTTTGGAAAGCAAACAAAGGAGGAAACTCATTGAAATGTTGCCGTTTCCATCTGTTTTGTGGATTCCACCTCATTTGTTGTCTGTGGCGACCCTGGTCCTGCTTATGTTTCTCCTTGTCTGAATATTTTGGTGCATCTTGTTTTTCATTCCCAGGATATTGTAAATGTACGTCCCGTTTTGTGAGGTCTATGTACTTCTTTCCTTGCAGTAAGAAATTCAAATTATTTTCTTCTCTAGATGTATGCTTGTTTATCATCCCAACCAGAGCTTCTGAATTAATATATTCAGAGGTGACATCTAGTTCTGGTATCAAAGAAGAGAATCTGACATGTTTGAGGTCTTTGCAACCTGAAGCAATTTCTGGTTGAGGAACACCATCCAGATGATTAGAAAACGGGTACCTGGAGGCGGTATCCATTGAGCAGCTACAATAGGATAGTTTTGCAGGCAAAGTCTGAGAAATTGGCATCTTGTCAAACATGCTTCTCCCTGGTAAAATCCTTCCAGATTAAAAACATAAAACGAAAGTTATTTGAACCAGAACATTTTCCCCAGGAATGTGTTGCCAAAGCGAGAGACTCTTCACATTTAAGTCTAATATTAATACAATCACAAATGAAAATTAGTTTCTTACCTCCATTCATTAATAAAAGCAGCACAATTATTAAAATGTTGGTCAATTTTGATCCCATTTTTATCATGGAAATCATTTTCTGGGTTCTCATCAAAGGTTCCACAGAGTCCTAAAGTGTTTTTGTAATCTGAACTGGATGCCCTAATGGTTAAACTCATGCCCCATTCACTCAAGTCAGCACGAATAAATGCTCCAGAAGAAAATGAAATCTGAAACCAACACATAAACAGAAGATGTGAAAGCCATATTCAATACAGATTAAGAAAAAAGTGTTATTTAAGAAATAAGAAGCAAACTCAGGCACTTCTCCCATATAAACAGAATAAAATACTAGGGGACAAACTCCTGGTGGATATCCTCAGTGTGGTCCTCAGGGAAAAAATAAGTAAACTGTTCCAGGTTGGCCTTTTTGATTTTTTTCTCCAGGGGACAACTTCTTTTTTATTGCTTTATTTTAAAATAATAAATTTTTGCATTTTTTTCTGATTTAGAATTTGAACACTTACTGATTTTTATTGATATATATTATTTGTGACTTCTTTCCTTAAACAATTTAAACCAAAATATGATATATAATGAAAACAGTTATAAATCTTAAAGACAACATTTACCAAGTAATGATAATGTTTATTTACTTATATTTTTCCTTTTTTTTTTTTTTTTGGTGCTGGGGATTGAAACCAGGGACTTGTGACTGTTCTACCACTGAGCTATGACTTTGACCAACCAAGTTATGCTTCTGATAATAGTTATTTAATATGGAATTAGACTCACAAATAATTAATTTACACAGATTAATATAATTCGGAAGGAGTGGATATTCCTGTGGCCAATTAGCATTCTCTTGCCACAAGCTGGCAAATAGAAACCACATTAAAACCAAAGGTTGCCTGGGGGGTTGGCAATCAGAACAAGAGGTATTTATTGAATGACTAACAGCCTGTGTCATCTAACTGTGAGTACCTCTCTCTGTTACAGGAATAGCACCTGTCCCAGACCAGTCACTTGGATGTACATGAGGAAAAACTATCTCTTCTAAGAGTCAACAAAGGTATAACATCAGTGTTTACTTCTCTGATCCTTGTTCCCCTTTTAGTTTTTTTTAATCTAAAATGAGCTTTTCTTTTTACAAAACTAGAATGCGTTCATTACACAAAATGATTTCAAACACAAACAAAATTTATATTTCTACCCAAGTGGCAGAGGGAAGATGTTAATGGCTAATGCTAAGATCTTGGTGCAAATTCTTCAAAAGTCTTTTCTATATTTCATGAATGTCTTTGCCTGTCTGTAAGCATAGCCTACTCTATCATTTTCATGACTACAATGTGTTTTATTGTGTACATCATTGTAGAGTTTTAGTTAAACACTTTTTTTTTCTCTAGGAGCATTAATTTTAGTTTAAGATTTGTAAGAAACAAATTTATTAAGAATCATTCCTACTTCTGCAGCAACATGGGAGAAAGAACAGAAAAGAACAGGAGAGGGGGGACAGGTGGAGGCAGAGGGGTCCCCTCCTTCTCCAGATGCCCCTGTGACTGGAATTGGTATGGACAAGCCTGAAACAGTCTGCACATCTCCCTCCTGCAGCTGTTCCACATAAGTGAGATCCTGTGGGATCTGTCCCTTTTGGTTTTTGTCTGACTCAACTGTCCACTTTCATTGGAGCCACTTTGTTCCTGAATTCAGGGTGTGTTTTTTGGGACAGCCAATAGCAACATGGCATGCAACAGCATATTCATAGGCTACAAGCAGAAATCCACCTAGTCACCTGCTTTTGGTCTGTCCTGAATGTTGTCTTTGGTACAGGCTGCAGTCCCACCATGGGGCTGCTCAGGGCATGGCAGCTGGGAAGCAGAGAGAGCAAGGTGCCAAGGACAAAAATACTAAACCCCAAAGGAAGCTCCCAGTGACCTACACTTCCTCCAGCCACACCCTACCTGCCTATAGCTATCAAGTACAGTAGTCCTTTCAAATAATTAATCTATCAAATGGATTAATCCACGAATTAGGTAACAGTTCTGATAATCTAATCATTTAACCTCTGAATATTTCTGCATTTTCTTACACATAAGCTTTTGGGGGATACCATACCTTATATCCACAGCATAACAGCAGGTTATGGAGAATGATATTTTCTTGTTTAGAAATTAAAATATGTAGGGGGGTTCAATAGGTTTTTCAGTTAGAATCTAAAAATCTGTAATAATTTTTGGTTATTCAGCACCTTTTCATATTCACAATTAATGTATTCAATTCCTCTTTCAACTCTGAATGACTGATATTAAAAGGACGGCAGCACTTTACTTGGGTTGTGGTACTATGACAGAATGCTCTGTTCCCTAAGACACCACAGGGACATTATTAAACTTATGGGGCTCAGAGGTAGGGGGATTTCATCATAATTTCCCTGTGAGGTCCTTATGAGACTTCTCATTAGAAATCCAGGAACTCAGAGGTAGTGGGTTGATATATTCTCAAGTGATAAAGGACAACCAAGAGTCCTATGGCCAGCATACGTATCCTTCCCACAGAAGAAGAAATAAGGCGTTCCAAGATGCCTAGGTCCCTTCATGCTGCTATAACAAAATACTTTAAGCTGAGCAATTTATTAACAACAGAAATTGATTTATTGAATTTCTGGAGGCTGGAAAACTCAAGGTCAAGGTGCCAGGAGATTCAATGTGTGGAGAGAGCTGACTTTCTCCTTTGAAGATGTTCTTTTTTTTTGCTGTGTCTTCACATGGTAGAAGGGACAGAAGGTTGACTATTCCAAGCCTTTGTTGTTGTGGCACTGGTGATTGAACCTAGAGCCTCTCACATGATAGGGAAGTGCTTTACCACTGAGATGTATCCCCAGCCCCTTTTACTTTGAGACAGGGATAAGTTAAATTGCCTTAAACATGTGATCCTCCTGTTTCAGTATCCTGAGTAGCTAAGACTGCAGATGTACACCAGCACATCATGCCTAATAAATAGACTTCTGTGTGGATTTAGTGCTAGGGTTTTGTGCATACAGACAAGTCTTCTTATCTAAAGGTACACATCCCATCCATGAGGTTGGAGCTTCCTGGTCCTCTCAGTACTGTTGCAATGAAGTCCAAATTTCAACAGGAATTTTGGAAGGATACATACACTCAAACCACCATACCATTTAAATCAAAAGCCAAGGGACTTAGTCACCATGAGATGTGTCCTGTGTGAGAGGAATCCTTCGGATTCATTGGAAGTCCACTAGACAGGAACTCAGAGATTAAGGACTTGCATGGGCACCTGAGTGGCAGAGGGATGATGTTAATAGTCACTAGCTAGCAGGCACTCTCTGCTGCAGGTTATCCCCTGCCTGCAGCTGCAGCTGTGGCTCCCTGTGCTCCTGCTCATACATGAGTTATTAGCATAGAAAGATGCAAGATGTCATACTGGAGAAGCTTACTGGAGGCTTGGAAGCACAGGAAGTTTTGTGGAACTGTATTCAAAACCTGTCAGGTCCAAATATTTCCAGGGAGACAAATGGTTTTGATAGAATCAGGAGCAAACTTTTGCACAATAGCAAATACAGCTTGTGAGACATCAGATATGGAGTCTCTTGGAGACAGCTTTCCAGTCCCTGCAGCTGCCACAATGTAAAGTGACAAGCTGGATTTGTGGTTCCATGCACAGGGGCTGTGGAACCACCAGCTCCTCCAACTGCTGCCACCCGGGCTCCCAGTTGCCACCTTTGCCCTCATGGTTCACATGACCATCATGGTTCCCACTGCCTTCCTAGTTCACACCAAAAAACTGTGGTTCTGGTCACCCTCATGCTTCACATCATCCATGAGGTCTAGAGCTCCTTCAACAAATTGGCCTCCCTCTGCTTCTGCTGCTGCACCCTGCTTAGGTTCAGTGCTTCTTTCCATATACCCGCCAGCTGCAGGAGTTGGGTTTCCAGCAGTGATGCCAGAGTGCCAATACTGAATGCCACAGAATACATACTCCTGAACCCTCTCATTGATTACTGATTAATTGCAAGGTTTCCCTCTTAGCAGAAGAGATTGCAACCAATTTCCAGAAGCAAAATATTTGTAAAATAGTCTCTGAATATAGAGAAGTTCAGATTGTATTAATATATATGCCCTCCAGAAAGACTGTTTCTACCATCACTACTCTTGACAGTATTTTTTGTGAGATGTTTGATCAGCATTTTTTTATTTGATGACTAAAGTTCTTAACATTGTTATATCTCCGTTGGTTACTTGTACTTTTGGACATGTTAATGTTCTTTTTGAATTATCATTTTGTAATATTTGCTCAATAAAATGGTGAGTATACCTTAGAGATATATTTTTTATATAACTGATTGTATATAGCAAATATTTTCCCAAATTCTTTATTGGCATTTTGGTTTTTGATGATGGAATAAAAATATATAATGTTATCTTAAAAGTTATTGTTCTCTTCAATAAATATCATAAGAACATATTTACAAACACTTTTATTTAAATTTGAATTATAATTACCTGGAATTTATTTTATTGAAATATGAAAGGAAAATGAACACGACCTTAAGATACAAATTGTTAGCTCACAGACATGAAATATTATATTTAAAAAGTGTTAGTGAATATATATAATATTGAGAATGTTTCCTGATTTCTATTCTTTTCCACTTATCTACTAGCCCATTCCTAAAGCAGTAACATGTTCAATTCACTTGAAAAGTTGGTTAACTACTAAATATTTATTTTTAATTATGTCTGTAATCTAATATGCCATTTAATGGATACTGTAAAAATAGTTTTTATGAATAATGCACAAAATTGTGATACTGAAATGTTAAATAAGTCAATTTAAGTTTGACAGTGTTTCTAATCATCTTTACTTGTGTGTGGTAGGTGCAAAAACATTCATTTTGAGATCATAGTTAATCCAAATGCTATCTTCTTGATAGCATATCTTCTTGATAGCAAACCAATATTTAAAAATTATAGCTCCTGGGCTGGGGTTATAGCTCAGTGGCCGAGTACTCACCTCACATGCATGAGGCACTGGGTTCAATCCTCAGCACCACATACAAAAATAAATAAATAAAACAAAGACATTGTGTCCATCTACAACTAAAAAATAAAATAAAAATAAAAATATGATAGCTCCTAATTTAACAGAGATGTATAGTTTATTCAAAATGAGAAAAAGGGAAACTATTTTTAATACCACAAAATCATACATACTGTGACTTTTCGTCCTAAATAAGATTCACTTATCTTGATATTGCTGGATGCATCTTGGCTCTTTACAAATAAATATGGTCGTAATTCATGTAGCTGACCACTGCACATATCGAAAGTAACGACATCTCCTCCTTCTTTGGCCACAAACCCACAGTTACAGGACACAGGGTAGTGAAGGCTTCCGCAGTCCCATTGACGCACATGGACTTCAAAATCACGTGTTGTACTCTTATAAAGTACAAATGTTCCAGTCTTGAAATTATCATATACCCTATCATTAACAAAAGTGAACTGCATTAAGAGTTGGTTATAAAACATCACAATAGTATGTTATAAACTAACTTATTACATTTATTTACAGGCTTTCCATATTTTGATGTTAGAATGAGAAATCAAGATTTTCAGCACCTTTTTGGGTCATGAGCATTTGTTTGTATGCACTGAATGAAACACCTGCATCTCTCTCACTACTCTTTTCTTCCCTTTCATCACCCCAGAGAGGCTTTGCTCCTAGAGGAGGGAGGCCTTCCTAGTGGCATGCACTTGCTGTCTCTCTGGTCTTCAAGTATTTGTTCACATTACCATCAAAATGGCTTTCCATAACCAGTCTATTTTAATATAAATTACTAACCCTACTTCCAGCCTTCCCTTTCCACCTGATTTAGTTTTCTTCATGGCATGTCTCTTCCTCAGACACACGACATACTTTATTTCCTGATTGTGTTAATATCTCTTTTCCTCTGTTCAGAGGTCGGCTCTATGAGGGAATGATAATCTCTTGTTCACTGTCACATCCCCCAACACTTAGAACATGGCTTGTCACCAAGCTGCTGCACAATTAATCTTGTTGAATTAAGTCAGATTAAATACATCACCATTTCTTGATTTTTTTCCCACCAAAATTCTAAGATTTCAATTATAACCATAGAAGAAATTCTTGCATGAGAGATAAGTTCCAACAATTTCTCAATTCTTGCTCAGATCTGTGGAGTTATCATTTTTACTGAAGGATTCTACGTCTATTTTTCATATTGAATGACTTTACTGGAAATGATCACATTACAATTTTTAAAAATTAAAAGAAAAAATTACCATGCATCAGGATGAGAATTTTGAATCAACAATACAGTATTATTTTCCTTAAGGATATGATATCCCTCAGAATAGTATCACTGAGTTTAAATTTTGCTATGCAGATATTAATAGCAGTGTAACTTAGATTATTTGTTTTTGGTCATCTTGCTCAATTTACTTAAATTCTAGAGTTAAATATTCAGGCTTTTATGAAGTTGTAATTGTTTTTTCCGTGAGTATTTTCATTATAAATTAAAGCTGATTTGTTCTTTAAAAATTCTAGTGTGTTAGTTATTTTCCTAAAACTTAAAGATTATTTCATTATATATAAATTCAAAACAGTATATCACAATAAATATCACAGTAAACATCTCTGATGCAAATAATGAAATTATTAAAAACAAATACATGGCAAACAAAATGATAACTTGCATTTTTCATAAACTTCATTTCTACAAATTAAGGCTAACAACTATAACCATATATACATACACAATAGACTTAAGAAAAAAATTATACACAAATAAATTAGTATCTTCAAACAAATCAGTGATGGCAAAACATGACTTTCTTTTCTAATTTTCCAGTGAACAGGACTAAGAAATGATTGAACAGAATGGTGGTTAAAACAAAACAACAGTGAAACCAAAACAAACAACAACCATTAAAAGAAAAGACTTTTAGGAAATTACCTGCCATCAAAGGTAATTATATGTGGATCAGTAAACGAATAGCAGTAAGCTGTTGGGACATCCTTGACTCTGATCTTAAAAACAAAGATATTTTTGATAAATATTATTATTGGTATTCAGTGACAATTACTCATCACAACTGCAATGGATTTTTCATTAATTCTTGTCTTACATATTGAAAATGGAATAATTTAAAACTCATAATTATCAATAACTTTAAAATTAAAATTTACAAGATACAGTGATAAAATACACATATCATTTTAAGTTTAAATTATAAAGATTATTTTAAATTTGTCAACCTGGATGCTGTCTGGAATATAGCTGTTCCACAGGAAATCCTTATTCACTATAGGTTCTACAACAATGTTCGTAACTCTGTCTCCATCTTGTGAAAAATCTGAGACAGCGATGTAATACAGGGAAGCTTGGCCACAGGTGCCGTTGGCACAGGATGTTGTCTGGTGGAGGTCCACATTGCAGGAAGACAGTGCCAAGTTTACGCCAGGGTGTTCTTTACCTATTTAATAATAAAAAAAGTTGATAATTTTCCCAACAGTGTATACATATGAAACATTAAATAGAGTGATTACTCTTAAAGCATTTTCTCTTTCTTAAAAAAATATTTTTGAAATTTTCATCTAAGTTAAAACAAATTGGAAATACAGTGGAATGAATTTGACACAACTTTCCTATGTACATCTATGAATATGCCACAATGAATCTCCATATCATGTATAACCACAAGACTGGGATCCTAGTTAGAATAAGAAAAAAAAAGTTATTGAATCTACCTGATTTTTACAGATAATTGATAAACTTGAAAATATACATATATTTGTACATACATATACATTACTATTTATTTTCAACCAAGTTACCAATCCATATGCTCCCAGATAAAATTTAAAAGCAATAAATAACAAAGTAATGATAGAGATGAAGATATAAATAACTTTGATTTGATCAATATATTTTATTTACATGTTTTGAAGTACATGTATGTATACTTCAAGTATAAGTATATGTACAATGTACACTGTACATATGCAATTATTATGTGCTAAAAACTGTCTAACAAGATGTAAAAAAGCAATAAGCAAAAGTTGTCTTTCTTTTAAAAAAGTCATAATTATAGTACCAAGACACATAATTTGATTTCTTTTTCTATCTAACAACTGCACCCCATGTCCAGATTGTTCTATAATAAATTTTAGGGCATTTCTTCATGTCTCATACACTGGAGATTATAGTAATAGATTTAATTATTTATATAGGGTTCATCATCTTAAGAAATAGTAAAGTCAACACAAATGAAAAGCCAACCCCAGACCTGTAGTAAACTATCTCCCTTCGCCTCTCAAATGTGCCAATACATTCACAAACTCCCTCACCTAGGTAACAAAGAATGCAAAAAGATTTCTTTTTTATACTTTTATTTATTTATTTTTATGTGGTGCTGAAGATTGAACCCATTGCTTCAAATGTGCTAGACAAGCACTCTAACACTGAACTACAGCTTTAGCCCAAGAAACGAATTTAAAAAGGAAATGGTAGCAAAGAATAAAAAATTTGTATAACTAGACCAAAAAAAAAAAAGGATTTCCCCCTTAAAACTGGCAAAAACGTAGTATTTTTTATATACAATTAATGATTATAAAGTCCTTCTAGGATTGAAGGAGGAAGAAATAATTTAAAAACTCTTATCTTTTCTCCCACACAAATTATTCAGGAATGTAATTATAATGGTTAGGCACAGGTACACTGCATTGGAGTCAAAATTCAGGAAAAATTTCTTTTATGTGCTTTTCCTAGAAATATAAACTTTTCTCATACACATAAAAAAAATGGAAATACCCAAACTCTTAGCTGGCTTCCTAAGGTGAATATGGGGTATTTGGGACTTGAATACAATGACCAATGGTGGTCACTGCCAATAATCTCACCTGCCTAGTTTATGATATGAGAGGGCTGAACATCCTTCTCTTAAGCCTGAGAAAAAGCAACACTGTCTATGTAGAAATTCACTGAGACACCAACATATTCCCCATGAAAGTAGAGATTTAATAGAAATTCACTTAAATACCTAAGAAGAGGAATATCCAAAATGAAATCCAGAAATTTTCCACAAGGAGAAAGAGCGAGAAGACAGAAAAAGATACAAAGAGAAGGAGGGCAGGGAGAATTTTTAACAAAGGATAAGAGCACACAACTTCTAACATGTAGGAAATATATTTAAGGCTATCTTTACACTGGCAATGCCTGCTTTATTAAAAGACTTGAGAGCATGCAAATATATTTTAAGGTATTCTTATAAATGAAGGAAAATTGTCCAATACAATTTTGAAAAACAATAGTAGCATTGTATTCTTTCTATTTTGCCCATAAATTGTAGTAACATTTTCCTATTATGTATTCAAAAGGTAGCTTGAAGTAGAACTATGTCTACATGTCTGAGCAAAAGACCATTTTTCCATATTTCTAGGCTGTAATTAAAATATAATGTTGCTCATGGTGCTCCTGAAATCTGGGTTAGTAGCTGGGCATTAATCAAGCCTTTTTAACTGTCAAATATCTTAGGAAGACATCTCTTAATTTCTCTATCTCCTTACCCATATTTTTTCTTGGATGCACATTCTCATGAGATTGTCTCTGACCCCATTATACTGTGTGGCCTTTTTATCCTTTTGAACATGGACATTAAGACCTACAAAAATATGCATTGTACTTTTGTACTATAAAAGGTATGTATTATGGTTTAGATATTAGTTGTCTCCCAAAATCTCATGTGTGACAGTATAAGAAAGTTTAGAGGTAGAAGCCAGGCAAGGTGGCACATGCCTGTAATCCCAGCTGCTCAGGAGGCTGAGGGAGGAGAATTTCAAGTTGAAAGCCAGCCTCAGCATCTTGGTGAGACCCTAAGCAACCCTGATAGACCCTGTCTTAAAATATAAAATGAAAGGGGCTGGGGTTGTAGCTCAGTGGTAGAATGCCTGCTTCACACACATGAGGCACTGGGTTCGATCCTCAGCACCACATAAAAAGAAATAAATAAAGATTGTATCATCTACAATTTAAAAAAAATAAAAAATATATAAAATGAAAAAAAGGGTTGGAGATATAGCTCAGTATTTGAGCACTCCTGGGTTCAATCCCTGGTTTAAAAAAATAGAGGTGAAATAATTATGTTATGCTAGTTCTAACCTAATCAGTGCATTAATATCCTGAGAAAAGTCAATTGGGTGGTCACTGCAGGCAGGTAAGGTGTGGCTGAAGGAGGTGAGTCATTGGAGCATGCTTCTGAGGTAGACATTTATCCTAGGTGAGAGGAAGTCCCCTTCTTTCTGTTCTTGGTGGCCAGATCCTGACCTGCTTTCCTCTGCCTTGCCCTTCTGCCATGTTGTTCTGCCTATCTTGGGTCCAGAACAATGGGGCCAGCCACCTTTAGTAAGTGAGACCCCTGAAAACATGAGCCCCCCCCCAAACTTTTCCTCCTCTAAAATTGTTCTTGTCAGTCTTTCAGTTATAGCAGTGAAAAGCTGGCTAAAACAGCATGTGGTATGTAACAGAACTGTAATCTCTCTTATAGGTTAGGTCTATATATCTCTTACTTGATTTGATCAGAGACTTAAGGGGGAAGAGAACTCAATCGATCCAATCACTGTTCTTCATGGTTTCTCCTCTGATATTCCATCTTGTCAACACTATGAGTGGGTTTCCATTCTCTTTATATGGCTGTCACAGTGACGTACATGTGACCTTGCAATATGACATTTGCAGAATTAGCAATTTAAATGGAAGAATTTAAAGATCCACAAACTTATCTTACATTAAGAAGTGTGAAGCGTGTGTTATGAGATCCATGTTTCATAACCTGAACTTTTAGTATAACTTATCACACCTCCCTCATTGAGGATGATTTGGAAAATCTTAAAAGAACAGTTTGTCCTTCAATCTCTGAAAATAAAGCAAAGAAAGGAACAAGTAAGAGAATGAGAAGCAGAATGAAAATTAGAAGGAGAAGGAAGGAAAAGAAGAAAGGGTGTAGGAAGATGACTACAAATAGGACATTGTTCACTATTATTTTAAACGTATGCTTTGATCCCAAGAAGAATAACTAGGATTTGCTTTGGCAATCATCAGTTTGATCCAGCAGTATTAATATGATTCAGCTATAATTTGATGTAAACATGCAGTATAATTTAGTAGATGAGTATATTCCAGGTACTTTTCCTAGAGAAGAAAAAGCATCAGTTACCATTTGAAATCTAATAACAAAATCAAATGAATTTAGTATATTACCTTGATCAACAGTTTTCAGCTTTAATGAGATTTTGCATTCTTGATCAAGCTCACTAAATTCAGAACAAACAATAGGAATTGTACTCTCTATCCTCAGCTGGTATTCTTTCCCATCTTCTGATATAGTACTCAATTCAGGTTGTAACTGGTGTAGCAACATATAGAATGTTAGGTTAAAATAGAATTTGTTTTAAAATATAATTTAAAAAACACATTTTCTTAACAGCTTTTCTTTTGCTAAATGAGCTGGTAATAACTTAAGCCCTGGAATTTTTTTTTAACTAAATAAAATCAATTTAGACCAAACCAATTAAAACATAAGCAGCATGCAGAGGTATACACGGAGCTATTGTACCACTGGGTTAGAACGACATTTTGATTCTCCAACCCATGGTTGGATAAGTCATGTCAAAGCCTGCCTTGTCTGTGATGGGCACTGTAGAATGGAGGAAAAACAGAATTCCATTTTCTTAAACTTGTTTGCTCTTATTCCAATGTAAGTTTGGTTATTTTCAGGGATTTATACCCACCATCTTAATCAGAAATTAAGTTATATTTTATAGGTAGATCAAATGATTGTTGTCACCTGAAATATCTCAACTCTCAGGATATTTATGAGTTTCTGTTTTCTACAAGTAGACTTACTGAGTACTATTGCACGCTAATCCAGTTCACAGAATTTTTTTTTTTTTTTTTGAGTTGGGGAATTTGACTAGCTCTCAACAGAGATGTGCTTTAGTATTGACTATTCTGTTAGTCTAATTTGAAACAGTACTAGAAGCTAACCACTGGGCCTTGACCTTGTCTGCTTGGTGTTACCAAGCAGATCACAAGCATCCTGTGTCCTAAGTCTGTGTCCTTCCCCTCCCACTACGGGTATGCTATTCTGACGATGTGGTTCAGTCTTCTTTTCGTGGTGCCTGCAGTGTAACATGAACTTTATCTAGAAATAGGTTTTATTTTGGTCCTGAGTACTGTTCTCACAATCTGTCTTTTTTCCAACTTGTCTTCAAACTTGGAGTGACTGCAAGTCAAACTCCAATTATGTGAGTGAGGAGACCTGCAGATGCATGTCTCTTGCCTGCTTGGACTTCTTGATATTGCTCCATGCCTTCCACCACTTCTGATTTCCTTTCACCTCTGCTCACCTGTTAGACCCTAGTGCTACTAGCAATAATTAAATATATTGCATTGTTAAATTAGCTCAATCACTGCAATCCATAAAGACTAGAGCTCTGAGTCTTGGTCTGGTACCTGACTTCAAAAATGCACAATAACTCAATATTGATATGTTAATTTTTAGTTAAATGACAGACTGAATTATGGGGATACAGCCTTTACTTTCATTAGAGCTATTTCTTTAAAGATAAATCCACGAGAGCTTGAATTATGATAGTTCAAGTAGGATACTTTCACTACGTTGGTTCAAAAGTGACACACATTAGATAGAAACCACACATTGAATTTTGAGTTTTGTTCTTTTCCCAGGCTAGCAATATGCCTGTGCTCTGCAATGGCAGTGAGTCACAACTCCCAGTCACCAGTGTAATCATGAGGGAAAGCAACTAATACCCTACAATGTACTGTGTTATTAAGCTATGACATTAGGCAGGTTAGCTGTATTAAATGCATTTTTGACTTAACATTTTTCTCAACTTGTGATGAGTTCCTTGGGAGGTAATACCATTGTAAGTTGAAGAGCATCTGTACATATCAACCTTAGTTCATTAATAGAGATTCTCAAATTTTGTTGTGCATTAGAATTGTTGGAATTATTTCTCAAAAATACAGACTACTGAGTCTTACCTTTCAGATTCAGCCAGAAAACTTTATGAAAAGATCACCACTTGGGGAATTAGTTCCAGAAGAATAATCTTTCTGATTCATCCCTTCTGCTACATACCTTTATGCCTGCAAAAAATTCCTGGCTTTCGATGGCTAAACTTTGTATATGTGGATTCTCCAAGAAAAAGATGGATGCACTACAGAATATCTATAAATACAGTTAACAAATAACCATTTAGTAAAAAAAAATATTAAAAAACGTGTTAATTATTATCTTTAAATTCTTAATTTAATTTAATTCTTGGTAGATAGTGTATAGCAGACTAAAGAACTGAGTAATTTAATTACTTGCCTGAAATTTAAAAAAAATTCATCATTATAAAATATTACTCATTCAAATCTCAACATACATTAAAATGTAGTAGCCTTTTCACTTAAGATGTATTTGAAAGTAGATAAACATAATATATCATCATTGAAAAAATTAAAGCATTGTTGTCCAAAATATTAGAATATAATTTTAAAACCCATAAAAGACATACAGTTACAGAGACTCATTGATAATAATCAGCACGTTGCTAAAAAAAGATATTCATATGTAGTCACTAAGATTATGTTACTGAGTCATCTAGATATCACTAGAATTGGCACAGTTGCTAAAGGAAAAAACAGAAGGAGAACCTTAGTGTTTTCTATTCTGGGGACAAAAATCTCCTATATATTATATATATATTATATCTCATGTTTGAACAATCAATACATTAATGAAAAGAAAAACAAATCCAGTTTTTGTTAACATACCCTGTCTCCAAGTCTGAGATTTATGCCATCAAGTTCTAAAAGAGAAAATGCCTGAACTGTGGTCTCCTGTTTCAGCTCCTCTTTGATTTCTTGAGAAGAAAGCCTAGACCAAGCTATGAGAAATCCCACCGAGCTGTTTGTAGGGGAAACATCAAAAGCACACCTACAGAAGAGCCTGGACTCAATCAGCTGCACCACAACCTCTGGCCTTCCTGGAGGTGGAGGTGGCAATGAGGCCGACACCTGACCTGGTGGGAGAAGAAGCATCATTTCTACTTGAGCATCTTGAAGAATGAAATAATCACAAAAAGGCTATAACTTCAGGATTTATCTTTAAAAAAGGAAATAAATTCAGTAAAATGATTATTTTCTAGTAGTCAACAAAGCAGCACGTTCACATTGATAAACAATCACATAAGTATTGATTGACAGCAGGGCACCTTAAATCATCAAGCTTATATTATTGCATTTTAAATATTTGCTCCCGAAAAGTCTGGCTCCTGAAAATAAAAGTAATTTACAATCTTTTAGCCAATCATCTTTTTTAAAACACATAACAAACATAGTTCAGGTTTCATACATTATAATTCCTTGTTATAAAGTAGTCACTAATGTAAACTTAAATGACTTTCTTTTTTACTCTTATAATGTACTCTCATAAAGCAACTCTTCATTGTTTTAGGTTGAAAGAGCTGTTCACTGGGGAGTGATTGTGAAATATATCAAGTGCTAAACAATAGTCTTATTCTTTTCATTTTTCTGAGGCTAACATTTGAAATTTTTTTCTAGGAACTCTTCATACGAGTATATATTTATATTTTAATTCTGGGTATTTTCAAAATTAAGTTGGAGGATCTGAAAGGTTTTTGTTTTGTTTTTTAAAAAGAAAAATATTTGAGTGATAAATTTTGTTTTATTTTTCTGAGTAATAAATTCTAAAAATAGGTTTTAAAACTACTCTGAAATGTTCAAATAATTTTTGTAATATATATATTACGATATATATATATATATATATATATATTACAATATATATATATAAAATAATTTTATGACAACCACAAAAACCAGTCTTTCAACTCTGTCATTTAGATTTTGGAAAATTCCAAGAGTCCTTCTTTTAAGGTCTCTTCTCTAAAGAAAACATACTTTCAGATATTTGTTAGATATCATATTTTTTTAGATATACTATTCCAAAGTTCCAGTGATAAATGAATTATTTTCAAATTAATTAACAAATATTTTGAGAAACATTTCAAACATAAGCCAAGTCAGCAAACTTATGTTAAATATTTTCACTCAGGTGTTACTTCCCCAAGTTATATACAATTTTGTATAGTATGTATTTCCCAATTAGTTAAATAAACATTTTGAACAGCACAACAACTTGCTGAAAATTATTTTTATTGAAGGAAGAAAAGTTTTTTACTGTAAGAACATCATAAAGAAAATCCATAACTACTATGCAGATAAGCCAAATTATTATACTTGATGCTTACTGCTACTAAGGCATATTGCTTTATTCTTCTATGAATTTACATCAGAGGACCTAATTAAACAGCTTTTCATGTATAATAACAATTTATTTAGAGAATACCAGAAAAAGAGGTTGGAAAATCTATTTGCAATTAGAACAGTACCTGGAACACCAATTTAGTGCTTTATTTAATAACTTTTTTGTTTACTTATTTATTTTTAAATTTTTTATTGGTGCATTATAATTATACTTGTTGGTGGGATTTGTTGTTACATGTCATACATGCACACGACATAACAGATTTTTAAAAGACAAAGCAAATTAATTTTTAGCCCTGGCACTTTGAACATTATATCTATCCTGATTTATTTGATCTCATTATGATTTTTTTCACCATTTAAATCACCTTTGTTAGATACAGTAATTATATGACCACTTTATCTCACTAATTTGACTAGAGGTCCCATGAAAAGGCCAATGTTTGAACAAATGTTTTACTTTCTGTCCATCCTGTAGGCATATGGCATACATTTTGTTATTTAGACTATCTATTTTAGAGTGATTTATTTTTAAAAATATTATAAGTAGGTGAGTTCTTAATATTTAAAATAACTTTAAAACATTAAGCAAAAATAGCAAAGGAAAAATATGGATTGAATGGAGTTGAAAAATATTGACCACCAGTAATACCTTTGGTGTTTAACTTTCAAAACTTGTTTGGCACAAATGCAATCTTCCTAGAAAACAACATTTTTAAAAATTCTTCTTAGGTATACATAACAGTAGAGTGTACTTTAACACATTATACATACATGAAGTTTAACTTATTCTAATAAATATAACTTATTCTAACCATTCTTGTGATTATACATGATGTGGAGTTACACTGGTCGTGTATTCATATATAGACATAAGAAAGTTATGTCCAATTCATTCTACCATCTTTCCTCTTCCCATCTCCCTCTTTCCTTCATTCCCCTTTGTCTAATCGAACAAACTTCTATCCTCTCCCACTTATTGTGTGTTAGCATCCACATATCAGAGAGAACATTCAGCCTTTGGTTTTTTGGGATTGGCTTATTTCACTTAGCATGATAGTCTCCAGTTCCATCCATTTATCTGCAAAAGTCATAAAGTCATTCTTTTTAAGGCTGAGCAATATTTCATTTTGTATATATACCACATTTTCTTTATCCAATCTTCTGTTGAAGGGTACTGAGGTTGGTTCCATAGCTTAGCTATTGTGACTTGAGCTGCTATAAACATGAATGTGGCTGCATCACTGTAGTATGCTGATTTTAAGTCCTTTGGGTATATACCAAGGTTTGGGATAACTGGGTCAAATGATGGTTCCATTCCAAGCTTAGAAGACAAAATTGAACTGCAGATTGTATTGCATAATGTTATTTCTTAGTTACAATATGCCATGAATATCTACTAATATCAAAGAACACACCTCTACATTTTCATGGTGTTTGCAGAACCTCTTGTAATTACCTGCACATCAGAAATTTTTAGCCAATCAATGGTTATTATATATTTGCATCTTTATTTTACCATTATTAGAAAAAAGGCCTCTTATTAATACTGGGCATGCACATGTCCTTGAATAGATCTTGAAGATAGATTTTTTTTGAAGTAAGAATTTAAGCACAAACACATGTGGATTTTTAAAAGTGTTGAGATAAATTACCAACTTTTCTCATAAAAAGTTCTACCAACATTTTGTTTCCTTAATTCTTTGTACTTCTGCCAACTCTAGGAATGTATCTTAAAAGCACAATAAAGTGCTTTTTTTATATTTGATATGTACCAGACTGTGGCATTGTCAAATGTTAGTATATTCAACATTTAAAGTCCCAAAACATAAGTACTTTTTAAAAATAGTTTATAAATACATTATTAAACACAAAATTTTATACTCACCAACACAATCCCCTCCAATTTCTATTTCTTCTGGTCCACATGTGTGTAATTTTGCATCAGAAATAGCTGCAAAAAGTTAAGGTTTTATATTTAACTGGACATAAAGGTATAAATCTACATATATCCAAGATGCCAATTCCTTGGAGAAGTATGTTTTAATGACTAAGAGAGATTTTCTTAGTTGTTCTCTCTGGGTTTATTTTTTTCATAATAAAAATTTTCCCCCAAAGATAATATCAAATGGAAGTAAGGAATTGTATTTCAAAATAGTCATAATTTTGTATCTTGTTTTCTAAATTTGAATCTGCATTATTAAGTAATGAAACACGCTGACAATACCAAATACTGATAAGGATGTGAATTCTCACACATTACTGGTTGGACATACAAAATGGTATGGTAACTTTGAAAGAGTTTGATAGTTTGATGTATAACTAAGTATATTCTTATACTAATACAGCAATTGTGCTTCTTGGCATTTTCCCAGAGGGTTAAAAACTTATTTTTACACAAAAACTTGAGCAGGATACTTACAGCACCTTTATTCATACTCGTTCAATTTATGGGTTTTGTAGCTAACAATGTTAGTTTTGTATTTTAGAAATATTTGTTTAACCTAAGATTACAAGTATTTTCACCTGAAAGTGAAAATATTCCCTGGAAGATTTATATTTTTAGCTTTTACGGTTTTGTCTATGATAATTGTAATTTTTTTTTGTATTTTGACAATAGATGTGAACTAAGTTTCTTGCATACAAACATATTTTTGCTTGTGTTGAAAATGCAATTCTTCCTTTGTAGAATTGGTTATGTTTCTGTATTGAATATCAAGTAACTGTGTTGCTCTTTTCTGGATTTTATTCTTTTTCATTCATCTACCTGTTTATCCTGCTGTAAATATACACTGTCTACATCATTATAATTTTGGAATAAGTTTGAAAGTCAGGTAGTATAAGTTGTTCAACTTATTACCTTACCAAAATAGTTTTGAGTATTATAGGTATTTTGTGTTGCCATGTGAATTTTAGAATGAATTCGTCAATTTCCACAAGAAAGATTATTGACATATTTATTAGGACCATTCTGGAACTACAAATTAGTTTGTAAAGAACTAGCACATTAAAATCGAGTCTTTCAATCCATAATATTTTCTCTCTTCATTAACTTAGGTTTTTATGTTTCTCAGCAATGTTTTATAGTTTTCCCTATACAAGTCTTGTGCATCTTTTGTCAGATTGATTCCAAAGTGTTTCATGATTTTTGGTTTATAATTGGTAAGTTAGATGAAATTTCTGAATATTCATTGCTATTATAAAAAATGCAAATGATTTTCACATGTTGATCTTTTTTCCTTCAACATTGTTAAACTCACCTCTGGTAGCTATTTTATAGATTCCACTGGAGTTTTTTGAAAATGGATGATCATTTCATCTGCATTTATATTCATGAGGTTATTGTTCTAGAGTTTCCTGTTCTTGTATATCTATGTTTGGTTTAAGTTTTAGAGTATGTTGTCCTCACAGAAGTTCAGAAGTAGCTCCTTTTCTTTTATGCCGGAGAGTTTATGCAAAATTGGTATTATTTCTTCCTTAAATGTTTACAAAATTCCCGATGACAACCATCTGGGCCAATTCATCTTTGTGGGATGAATTTTAACTAGAAATATAATTTCTTTTTAAAAAATATTTATTTTTTTAGTTGTAGTTGGACACAATACCTTTTATTTCACTTATGTATTTTTATGTGGTGCTGAAAGTTGAACCCAGGGTCTCATACATGCGAGGCGAGTGCTCTACCGTTGAGCCACAATCCCAGCCCTAATTTATTTTTTTAATATTTATTTTTTAGTCATAAATGGACACAATACCTTTATCTATCTATCTATCTATCTATCTATTTATTTAGAGTAGTGCTGAGGATCAAACCCAGTGCTTCACACATGCTAGGCAAGCACTCTATCATGCAGTCACAACCCAAGCCCCTAGAAATATAATTTATTTAATAGATATAAGACCATTAAGGTTATAAGTTTATTTTTTAATGGTTTTTGACTGTCAGCATATTTTTAAAAATTTGTCTATTTCGTCTAAGTTGTCAAATGTACTGGCATAGATTAGTCCATAATAATTCTTTTTTTGGTTTTAGCTTTTGTAGTTGTAGAATTTGTAATTTAATCACCTCTCTTATTCATGGCACTGTGTTTGTTGTAATTGTTATTGTTTATGTTGTTGGTGGTAGTGGTAATAGGATGTGCACGTATAGTGCTGAAATTGAACCCAGGACTTTGTACATGCTAGGCTTTATCACTGAGCTATATCCCCAGTCCCAATATTGTCTTTCTTTACTGATCAAACTGGCCAGAGTTAATTTTATTGAACTTCTCAAAAGATCCATCCTTTTATTTTATTGCATTTTCTTTATTGTACCTCATTGCTTTCTATTTTGATCATTTCCTTTCATCTTTTTGCTCTGAGTCTCATTTATGCTTTTTAGTCTCTTATTATATAAACAGATACTGAATTTATGACTCTTCTTGTCTTTCATTATAGATGTTTAGTGGGTTTTAACACTAATTAGCTTCAATTTTTTCTAGTATTCTAATTTTCTCTAATTTTCTTTTCTAATTTAGAGCTCAGAATTTATTTTATGTGCCAAATGCTTCATATCCACTTGTAAAGAATGTTTGTGTGAATGAAGTCTTCTTTAAATGTTATCTAGATCAAGTTCATTGACAGAGTTGTTCTAATCTCCATTTTTGCTGTTTCTGTTTTTATATGCTCAATCAATTATTGGCAGATGGATGTTAATTTCCAATAATAATTATAGATTTGCCCATTTCTGTTTATAAAATTATCAGTTTTGCTTCACGTATTTAGAATCTGTCATTAGGTGCATCATCATCATACAATGGAACTGTATGGTCCTCTTGTTGAATTGATCATTTTATCCTTAGGAAATGACCCTTCTTTTCCCTGGTAATATTCTTTGGCCTGTAATCTACGTTGTCTAATATTAATATAGCTACTCTAGATTTCTTGTGATTAGTGTTACTTAAGTACATCTTTTATCCTTATATCTTTTATTTAAAATATATTTTTAGTTGTAGATGAACACAATACATTTATTTTATTAATTTATTTTTATATGGTGCTGAGGATCTAACCCAGTGCTTCACAGGTGCAAGGCGAGCATTCTACCGTTGAGCTACAACCCCAGTCCCAATCCTTATACCTTTAAACCCATTTTTCTTTATATATGAAGTATTTCTCTAGATAGCCTATAGTTGGATCTTGCTTTTAAATCCAATGTGGCAGAACAAAATGCAGAGGTCCCTCAATGATCAGGCCTTGCTGCTCTTTCATACAGGTGTCTGTGCTCTGCCTCACTCACTGGATCCAACATCTCTGTCCTGCTATCAGTCTGTGCACAGCACACTTACTGCTTTAGGGCCTTTCACTTGCTGTGACTGCTGTTTGGCATGATTTTCCCCTTACAGTTTGACCATGAACTGTTTACCCTCCAGCTCTCAGCACCAATGCCATTTCATCAGAAAGGCTTTCTCTAGTGACATGGCATTGCAAATTACATTCTCCCCTTACCTCCATTTCTAATCTTTCCATTCATGCTACTAATTACAATTACTAACTGTACAAATATTTTGTGCTGTGAAGTCAGGGACCACATTTATTTTGTCTACCCCTCTATATTAAGGACTTGCCTTATTGATTGGAAAATAAACGATTCCAGTAAAAAAAAAAAAAAAAAATATATATATATATATATATATATATATATGTGTGTGTGTGTGTGTGTGTGTGTGTGTGTGTGTATTATTGTAGAATATTATTATTGTAGAATATTGCCAGTAAATATCTGTTTGAACTAAAAAATTTTATGTCATATATTTTTTATCTTATTAGCCAACACTATATTTCTATTTTTTCAAGCTAGAACTACTACTGGGAAATTAATGACAAAATAAATATAAATTATTTCATTTACTAAAATTTTTTTATGTATTCCCCAAAACAAAATAAGAATATATTTCTCTAGCATTATCTTCATAAATCAGTCTCTATTCTTGTGTAGACAATAATGCCTTATTTCCTTAGAAGTTTTGACTAGTGATGATATATTCACAAGAAATTTTGAAAATAATATGGCAGTGAAAACATAATGGGAAACTGGGATGTTTGACATTGTTTTTATGGAAAAAAAGAGTTACAAACCTGCAAAATATTAAAACTGTTATTTTTGCACTGCCAATACAAATAAATACTTAAGAAAACTCTTCATGCTGGCATTAAGAAATAGTTTTTCATGAGGTTAAAGATGATAGAAACTTTAAAGAAACTCTTTTTCCTAACAATACTGGTTCATATTCTATATCTATAATGAGTAAAATGATTTTTTTGTGGGACCAGGGATTGAACCCAGGTCCTTAGTGCATGCTAGGTGAGCACTCTACCAGCTGAGCTATATTCCCAGCCCAGTAAAATGATTTTTGAGATTGGACATTTAGTATGGCTAATTTGGTTATTAAAACTCAAAATAAGGGTTTATTTTAACTACTCTAATACTTGAATAACTATTTTATTTGTTTTTCTGCATGTATGTTATTTAGGGTTTGTTAGTTTGGGGACTCTAAAATATTTATGTGTTGTGTTACTGACATAATTAAATACTATTTGCTGAATCAAATGTTTACATAAGTTGATAACTCTGATCTGCAATAGTATCTCCCAGCATTTCAGTCTCCCACATGTGATATGGTTGGGCCCAGATAACACACTGAAGGTTAGTTTCTTTTCCAAATCAGTGATACATGAGAACATCTATCCTTCTAGAGAGAGTACAGGATAAATCCCCAACTTATTGGTTCATCATTGTCTAACCAATCTAAGCCAAAAAAAAAAAAAAAAAAATCCATGATGTAGTGTCTTTCTGTTTTGAACTTCTTGCATCTGAAGGGTTATGCCACTAGTTCTATTAAACACTTTTATCATTTGTTGAATCTCTTTTTTATTCAACATACCAAGTCATGACATCCTGATGTAAAGAACACATTATCTCTTTTAGAAGAGTTCCTAAGTCATAATTGAGTAGAGAGAAAAATGAAACAGTGTTTCATTAAGCTCAATTATCTTTGGTGAGCTTTACATTAGTATGTTCTGGGCACTCCAAAAAGGATCTCTATTTCACAACATCCTTAGTGAACATCATGGTCAGAGTCAGACTCATGAGTCAGGTGTGAATTCTTCGTCTGGGAATGTCATGTCTCCTCTTGGATAATAGACCAAATAGAACTTGTGAACTCTCTTCACAATCTAATATTTGCACCCCAGCCTTAGTAACTCAAGCAAAAATCCTAGATTCTTACTGTCTTTGATTCCTCTGTTTCCTTCTCCCATATCCAGTTCACCAGGTCTGTCTGAAAATGACACCTAGTCTAAGAATTTCCACCCCTGTCCCTTTTAAGACACCACCATTTCTCTATGGAATGAATGCAACAGGCTACGGGCATCTTTCTGCAGGAGTAATGTCATTTTAAATTCAATCCCAAGAGCGTATTACTCACCTTTTTAAAAGTCCCTAAAACTTTACACTGTAGTTATGACTCAATGTAAGTTTTTACCATGAACTGAAGACCCTAGAGTTACTACCGCCACCTTCTTGCTTCTCTGACCTCATCTCCTAAGACAATCCACTTGCTCTGTGCGTGGCCAGATTTCCTCCATCAGTTCTTTGATTTCCTCCATCAGTTCTATCTTCATACCCATCTGAGGACATTTGCATTTGCTGTTCTTTCTACTGAGAATGCTTTACCCCCATATTTTTCTTGACTGCCATTTGCCTCATTCACATGTCAGCCCAAACTCATCAACTGTTCAGAGATTTCCACAGGTATCCTTTATAATAGCATCCCTATGTCAACCCATTCCTATTGCATGCACCAGTTTTCTTTATTTTATACCATATTAATTTCCAAAATAGTTTTATTTTTGTTTTTTGATCAATGTTTTAGTTTAGAATAACTTTAGAATCTCACAAAACAAAACATTTTAAAAAGTAACCTAGAGTGGCTAAGGTTGTGGCTCAGCAGTAGAGCACTTGCCTAGCACGTGAGAGGCCCTGGGTTCAATCCTCAGCACCACATAAAAATAAATAAATAAAACAAATTATGTCCAACTACAACTAGAAAAGAAATATTTTAAATTTTTTTTAAAAAAGTAACCTAGAGCTTTTCTATACATCTCTTATCTATGTTCTGCAAATGTTAACATATTACAAAACCATGATACATTTATCAAAGCTAAGAAATTGACTTTAGGTTTAGCCTCTTAAATAAACTGAAGACTCCTACTGATTGCCCTTTCTTTCTGTTCAGGATATCATATTAAATTATATGTCATGTTTTACTCTAATTTATGACAGCTTCTCACTTATTCTTGGTGTCTCATAATTTTGACATTTTAAAAATATACTATTCAGGTGTTCTGTAGCATGTTCTTTAATGTGAGTTTATATAAATTTTCTCATGATTAGACTTGGTGTATGGATTTGGTGGAAGAAGACTAAAAAAGAGTAGCACCCTTTTTAATGACTGTTATCAGGAGATACATGATATCCACATGCTTTATCACTACTGATGTTGACTTTGATCAAATGTAGGACCTGCCAATTGTCTTCACTGTAAAATTATGATTTTTTCCTTTCCATACACTATTATTTGCAAGCAAGCCACAAAGTGTGTCCCACAGTTAAAATGAGAATAAACAAGCTCCATCTTCTAAGTAGAATAAAAACTAAAAATATTATTCACAATTCTTCTTTAAGAAAGCTGTGTCTTCTTTCCTATATTTATTTCTCTAATCATATACTTGTATAATAAATGAATATTTGTAGTAAGTGGATGTTAATTAATATAGTGAATGGCTATTCATTTTATTCTTTAAGATATACCCATTTTATTTTTATATATTGTCTGAGGGATTTCAGAAGAATATAAGTTTCATGAAGACAAAGATTTCATTTGTCTTATTCAGCACTGTGACCTTACGGCCTAAAATACTTGCTGGAACTGGATAAACAGTCAATAACTATTGGTGAGAGAAAGATGAAATGAGATAAAATCCAGATTTTAATAACTCAGCATCCTCCATCCTTTAATTAAAGAGGGAAAGAGTGCAAGAAAAAAACAATGAATTTTTAACACACTCAATAATTATGTGCAGCGGGAATAAGGTCAGGAGCCTTCTTTGATACTTCCACATCAGTATATAGTTTTGAGCACTTTAACATCTTGGCCAAGAATCCTAAATGAACCTGGCCAAAGTAAACACCAAATTTAGATTCAGTTTTGTGAAAATGGTAGACAAGTCTGTTACTGCGATTTGCAATAGCTCCATACCACCCGTCCAGAGACAAGCACAAATGCACCCACCCACAGTTCCATGATTAGCAGCTCATGTGTATTACCGCTGTTTTCTTACCTTCTGCACAATAGCCCATACATCCCTGAGTGGGTTGTAGTAAGTACACATAAAATTGCCCACAGTTTCGTACAGACACTGGGATTTGAAAGAGACAGCAGTCTTGTGTAGTGCTAAACAAAAACTGCCACGTGACACAAGCTGTCAGTTGCTTTATCTCCCCAGGAGAAGGCAGTGTTTCTGAATCTCTTAGAGAAAGCCAGATGGGGGCCTGAGTTCCACAGTGGTTCATCTTTTGCATCAGAGAAAACAAAAATTGAAAATACAATTTATTTTCATACAGATACAGCAATTACTTTGCATTTCTTCTAAACAACATTTAAAATATTAAATTCTCAATCATTTAAAAATTAATTAGTTGTACCTATACGACACAAGAAAAATTAATTTTAATTTACTACAAATACTTTGATTTACTGCTTTAATACTAAATTTGAAACAAATAGATTGATTCTATTTGTTACATTATTGTAAAAAAGAGAAATTCTTTGTCAGAAAACTTACTAAAATAGCTTGATGAATATTCTAAAATAAGGTAAATCAATCTGAAGTAATCTTCACAAAGAAAAATTGATCTTGGAAATTTCTTACAAAATAGATGGAAATATTATATGTAAGAGGCTGATGCAGACTTCAAGATGCAACAAAAATCAGAGAAGAAGGAAGACATTGTTCTAAATCTAATGATGAACAAACTATTTCGTAATTTGAGAAAAAAAGTGAAGCAAAAAGCTCACATGAAGCCTACTGTATAAATTACTCACAGGTGGAAAAATAGAAAACTAATGAAGAAGAAATAAGAAGAAACTGTATATTATTTGGGAAGAACTTACTGAACTCATGACCTTGGACAAGACACTCAACATCCTTCTCTTTTGTATGAAGGAATAGTAGTTCCCATTCAAAGTGCTATAGTGAAGTGTAAATGAAGCAATGTAATCTAAAAATTCTATGACCATAAATACACAATTCACAAAAAATAATACAGATGTCTAATGCATTAGAATATTTGGTATTGGAAAAAGGCATATCTATCTAGTTCTGTGGGAATTAAAAATTAGCATTATGTTTTATTCATATATTTATATATTTTTTATTTAGGTGCTGGGGGTTTAACCCAGGGTTGCTTTACCCCTAAGCTTTTCATTACCCCCAACACTTTTCATTATCTTGAGACAGGGTCTCACTAGGTTGCTTAGGACCTCAATAAGTTGTTGAGGCTGATTTTGAATTTGTGATCCTCCTGTCTCAGCCTCCTGGATCTCTGAGATTATAGACTTGTACCACCATGCCCATCAACATTATGTTTTAAATAACTGTATATATCAAAGCCTCAAAAAGACATTAGTCTTCATTAATTTTACATTTAAAAATAAATCGTACTAAACACACTAAAATGATGACAAGATTATATGTACATTTGCTAAAATTGTAGAATTAATTATTATGGCAAAATTCTCAATGTGCACATATAGGACAATCACATAAGTGCATATAGTATGTCCTTATTACAGAATATTGCTTTAAAACTGATGTAAAGATTTTATAAATGGAACATTCTAATCCTATGCTATAACTAAAAAAAGCATGTTACACATTTGAACATAAAGCATGACCTACAAAACAATATATGTAAAAGAAAAGCAAATGTTAATGATAGTTATTAATGTGTTGATAGATTGTGAATAAGCGCTGTTCTATTTCTATCCTTTCTTTATTTCCTTAGCATTCTAGAATACACATGAATTATTTTAAATTCAAAAATAGAAATTTATTTAAATAGACTTATATTTTCCTGTAAGGAAAAATAAAATACTATTGAGTCTTAACTTGAATGCTCTAAATCCTTGGTTCAAAAAGGGAATAAGAGGTTGGGACAAGGAACTCTTCTCCACAGGGCACAGGAAAACCATTTTGTTTTTACAGTTGGGTGAGATTCTGTGATATACAAATGACCATTTCAGCCAAAGAAAAAGAGCACAAATATTTAAGAATGTAGTGAAGTTCATCCAATTTTCTTAAAGGTTATTTTTAAATTCTGACTTTCTAGCTACTTGTAAATTAAATGTCACAAAGTGACAAGCAAATAAGCAAAAAAGAGAAAAGAGACTTAGATACAATGGCATAAGTCAAAATAGAATGTCTTTAAAATATGAATGTCTTTTCTGAGGTTTTTTTACATTACAGCTTAAACAGAAACAGAATTTCTGCTTCTGCATAATTTGCAAAGTGTATATACTGATAAGCAAAACAAATCTTCTTCTGAGACATAATCCTGAATGATATGGTCTCACATCAAGTGTTAAACAGTAGCTTCATGTCCTCTAGATCAAACTAAAAATTAACTTTAAGAATGAAATCACACCTAATGCAGTGAAATGACATATAGGAAAATCATGAGTGATGAGAGCACCTTTAGTAACTTGACAAGTGTGACATGGATGCATTTCTTGAAAATTAGAGAGTCTGTCTTAGTTACCTATCACATCTGAACACTTGCTTATTCCTGGACTCTGTTGGAGGCTTGTGACAGGGAAAAGGGCTCATGCTGAGGGAGATACTGCATATTGTACAGCCTCCTCCCAGGTAATGACTTCAGTTATGTGATTCAGACTCTGCCTGTGTGCACATCTTTAAAATGAAGTAACAAAAGTAACCTCAAAGCCTCAGTGGGAGATCAAGTGAGGTTACCTAGGTGATCATGTCCACCAGTGCAAGAAATGCATGAGCTGCAAAATAAATGTCAGTTTCAAATCCTTCCTTTCCATTTTAATCCTATAACTGGGGAGGTTGGGGTAATAAGTTCAGTTTTAAGAGATTCAGACTTAGTCTCATGCCTTAGATCATGTGGTTAAAATGTGATAGCATAGTGAAAGTTGAACTGCAAGTCTAACTGTCAAAAGTGTCATCATCAAGTAGAGATGATGTCTATGTCATAATAGCATCTTCAGCTGAATGGAGACTACTGATAAATTAGGGGAAACTTGCATTTGAAAATCACAATTTACACTAACTGGACTTCTCAGTGGAAATTCAAGGAAGATCATGACAAGGACTGAAAGTTGACTGAAAAACACCTAAGACATCCTGCCTTTGGAGTTTATTTTACTTGTGCTTATTCTTTGAGACATTTTGGAAGAAAACGAGTTTGTAAAGTAAGTCATTTTGCTTAGATCATAAACAAGACACTGTCAGGATGAAAATCATATCATGCATTCAAGACAGTAAATTTTGTGAAAAGTTAAGTTGCAGAAAATTAGATCTGGTGTGACTGAATGTAAAAAAAAGTTCAAAAACAGACAAAGTTAAACAGGATGTGCTTAAAAACATATACTTGTCTGTTCATAAGTGAATAAAAAGGAAGTAAGTTGGACACACCAATTGTGGGCTTACAGAAGAAGTCACAGTGGGATGAGGCCAGAGGCCTCTGTGTATTCAATTTGCTGCAGATGCATTGTCTGCATGTTGGGTCAGGAAATACTTGGAGATTTCACTGCCAAGCTGGTTCTCTTCAGTTTGAAATAGGAGGTAGTAAGCTTATTAATTTCAAGCCAGCAGAGTCAAACCAAAGCACAAAAACATACAAAATTTACTGTTTGCAGGTTACCTGTGGTTAAGCAGAGGAGCCCTATAGACTGACTGACTGCCTATGTTCAAAGTTTGGCTTTGAACTGGAAACTGTTAACTAGGTGACTCTAGAAGGATTATGCATGAGAATATCTGTGTCCTAAATAGTTTGATGAAAAAAATAATTACTGGTAGATTGTAACCTGGAGTTATGAAAATTATTTAAGATATTGCAGACTGCATGGAGCACAACATCATTACCATTACTATTATCTTTACACTAGGCTATGCCTTCAAATTACCTCAAGCTAATAATTAAACTAACATTTCAGCATAGGAAATAAATTGTAAATAATAAGACTCAATCCTTATATGAAAATGCACATAAGAGGTGTGAACTGAAGTACCTCAACACATTTAGTTGGCATCTCAGCAGGTCTGTCAAAGAGGAGAAATCGATACCATCCAGAAGAAAGGGAATGATCACATATCATCTCTTGAGCAGCCAACTGCTGGAGGTGCATCGAGTCAAAATGGATACTTCTGTAAGGACTCTGAAGAAACCTGTGGCCCCCAGGAGAGCATTCTGGAGATAGACAGAAAGATAGGTGAGCATTCTGGAGATAGACAGAAAGATAGGTGTTCTTTGTGAAATGTGTTTTGCTCATTGGCATAATTCAGTCTTAAAAAAAAAAAAAAAGCAAATAAACTCACTTTTGCCCATAGAGACCATCTGAAATCTCAGGGTCTCTTAAAAAGTCAAAGGTGACTTTTCTTGAACTTTCTATAAACACAATAAACAAATCAAGAAAACTAGAATGTATTGTTGAGTTACTTAAACCTTTCAGAACTTTATTTTCTTTTAATCTGAGTAAGGCAACAGAACTAATTGCTCTTGGATTAGAATATGTTTATTATGTCCATCTCAAGTCACAGGCCCTACAATGTCATAATGTCATTATGACCCTCCACAAACAGCTTTCTTCCAAAGTAAATACAAAAATCTCAAATCCTACCTCTGCCAGATCCTGAAATGCAACAAAGTGAACTAATCTTTTAATGTGGATTCCATTTTTGCAATTTGTGAAGCACCTGGTACAGGAAGGAATATAGTTTTAAAGGTCAATCTTCCTCCTTCCAACCCCCATCCTGGGGATAGATAGAACACAGGACCTTGCTCAAATTAGGCAAGGGCTCTACTATTGAGTACATCCCCAACAACTGAGCAACCTCTCCAGCCTACCCATCTTCTTTTGGTCTTTCCTTCCCTCCTGCTTGCCTCCCCATCTTCTTCCTTATGTCCATCCTATTGAAAGTACCATTTTACAATGAAGCACAAGAAAATGAATGGTTGAACGAAGAAGGTTGGAAGAAGAAACAAGAACATGGAGGAAGAAACAGTTCTGATGTTCTTCTAGGGAACCTGTTTTCTGAGCAGTCTTTGCTTGACCTGGAAGATACTTTTTCTGCCAAATTCCACATAGGCAGAACACAAAGCTCCTTTCCTCAGCAGGAGGAAAGGAGAGAACAGCAGGCAGAAAAACAGTCTTCCTGTCTGTTTTTGTGCCAAAATCCTGCCGTTTTTGTTACTATAGCTCTGTAGTATTTAATGTCTGATGATGCCGCCCTCATCACTTTTCTCGATAAGGATTGCTTTGGCTATTCTGGGCCTCTTGTTTTTCTAAATGAATTTCATGACTGCTTTTTCTATTTCTGTGAAAAATGTCATTGGAAATTTAATAGGAATTGCATTAAATCTATATGGAGCTGTTGGTAGTACGGCCATTTTGACAATATGCATTCTGCCTATCCAAGAACATGGGAGATCTTTCCATCTTCTAAGGTCTTCCTCAATTTCTTTCTATATTGTTGGGTAGTTTTCACTGTAGAGGTCTTTCACTTCTTTTGTTAGGTCGATTCCCAAGAATTTTATTATTTTTTGAGGCTACTGTGAATGGGATAGTTTTCCTGATTTCTGTTTCAGCTGATTCGTCATTGGTGTATAGGAATGCAATTGATTTATGGGTATTAATTTTATATCCTGCTACTTTGCTGAATTCGTTTATGAGTCCTAGAAGCTTTTTGTAAATTATTTACTGTCTGTAAATAATTTTTGCATCTATGTTCATGAGGGCTATGAAGTTTTCAGGCTCTTCTAAATAAAGAAATGTCATTGGCAAATAGGGATAATTTGAGCTCTTATTCATATCCCTTTAATTTCTTTCTTTTGTCTAATTGTTCAGACTAAGGTTTCCAGGACTATGTTGAATAGAAATGGTCAAAGAGTCATCCTTCCTTGATCCAGTTTACAGAGGGAATGCTTTCAATTTTTTTTTCCATTTAGAATGACGTTGACCTTGGACTTGGCATTGATAGCTTTTACTATGTGGAAGTATAGTCCTACTATCCCTAATTTTTCTAGTATTTTGAAGATGAATAGATGCTCAATTTTTGTCAAATGCTTTTTCTGCATCTATTGAGATAATCATGTGATTCTTGTCTTTAAGTCAATTGATGTGATGAATTATGTTTATTGATTATTCTGAATGTTGAACCAATCTTGCATCCCTGGGAAGAACCCCACTTGATTGTGATGAACTATCTTTTTAATGTGTTTTTGTAAATGACTTGCCAGCATTTTATTAAGAATTTTTGCATCTATGTTCATGAGGGCTATTGATCTGAAGTTTTCTTTCCTTGATGTGTCTTTGTCTTGTTTTGGTATCAGGGTGATACTAGCTTCATAGAATGAGTTTGGACAGGTTCCCTCCTTTTCTATTTCATGGAATAATTTGAGGAGGATTGATGTTAGTTTTTCTTTGAAGGTCTGATAGAACTTGGCTGAGAATCCTTCTGGTCCTAAGCTTTTCTTTATTGGTAAGCCTTTGATGATATCTTCAATTTCATTGCTTGAAACTGATCTTTTAAAATTGTGAATGTCCTCCTGATTCAATTGGGTAGGCCATATGTCTCTAGAAATTTGTTAATGTTTCATGATTTTCTATTTTATTGGAATACAGTTTTCAAAGTAGTTTCTGATTATCGTCTATAAAAATGGCAGTTATTGGCACAAAAGCAGACATGAAGAACAATGGAAAAGAATAGAGGACACATAGGCATACCCATATAAATACAGTTATCTCATACCATACAAAGGTGCCATTAAAGTACATTGGAGGCTGGGCACAGTGGTGCATGCCTGTAATCCCAGCGACTCAGGAGTCTGAGAGAGGAGGATCATGAGTTCAAATTCTGCCTCAGCAAAGGCGAGCAACTCAGTGAGACACTGTCTGTAAATTAAACATAAAATAGGGCTGGGAATGTACTCAGTGGTTGAGTGCCTCTCAGTTAAATTTCAAGTACCCCCTCTCCAAAAAAAATACATTGGAGAAAAGATAGCCTCTTCAACAAATGGTGCTGGGAAAACTGTATTGAATATGAATATGTATTAGAAAGAAATCGAACCCTATCTCTCACCTGGCACAAAACTCAACTCAAAGTGGATCAAGGACCTAGGCAATAGACAGAGACTCTGTGCCTACTAGAAGAAAATGTAGGCCCAAATCCATTGTATCAGCTTAGGAATCATCTCCCTCAACAAAACTCTTAAAGCATAAGAAGTAAAATCAAGACTCAATACATGGGATGATTTCAAACTAAAAAGCTTCTTTACAGCAAAGGAAACAATCAATAATGTAAAGGGAAAGCCTACAGAATGGGAGAAAATCTTTGCCATCTGCACCTCAAATATAGCATATAGGGCTGGGGATTTGGCTCAAGTGGTAGCGTGCTCGCCTGGCATGCGTGCGGCCCGGGTTCCATCCTCAGCACCACATACAAACAAAGATGTTGTGTCCGCCGAAAAGTAAAAAATAAATATTAAAAAAATTCTCTCTCTCTCTCTCTCTCTCTAAATAAAATTACATTGAT
>NW_026000142.1:8018337-8026739 GCF_001458135.2 Marmota marmota marmota
ATATATATTGCATATATATCAGAATATATAAAGAACTCAAAAAACTTAACACCAAAAAAACAAATAACCCAATCAATAAATGGGGAAAGGAACTGAACAAGCACTTCACAGAAGAAGAAATATAAATGATCAAAAAATATAGGAAAAAATGTTCAACATTTGTACCAATTAGAGAAATGGAAATTAAAACTACACTGTGATTCCATCTTATTCCATTAAGAATGACAATCATCAAGAATACAAGTAACAATAAATGTAGGCAAGGATGTTGGGGAAAAGGTACGCTGATACACTGTTGATGGGACTGCAACTTGGGGCAACCACTCTGGAAAGCGGTATGGAGATTCCTCAGAAAACTTGGAATGGAACCACCATTTGACTCAGTTATCCCAAACCTTGGTATATACCCAAAGGACTTAAAATCAGCATTCTATGGTGATGCAGCCACATCAATGTTTATAGCAGCTTGAGTCACAATAGCTAAGGTATGGAACAAATCTGGATGCCATTTTCTGAATGGATAAATAAAATGTGGTGCATGTATATATATACACACAATGGAATATTACTCAGCCATACAAAGAATAACTGTATGACTTTTGCAGGTAAATGGATGGAACTGGAGACTATCATGCTAAAGGGAAATAAGCCAATCCTAAAACCCCAAAAGCCAAATGTTCTCTCCAATACGTGGATGCTAACACAGAATAATCAGGGGAGGAAAGAATAGAAGTTCATTGGATTAGACAAAGGGGAATGAAGGGAAGTGGGAGATGGGAATATGAAAGACAGTAGAATGAATCAGACATAACTTTCTTATGTTCATCTATGAATACATAATCAGTGAAGTTCCACATCACAAAAACCACAAGAATGCGATCCTAATTAGAATAAGTTATACTCCATGTATGTATAATATGTCAAAATACACCAATTACATACATATTACTATGTATGTATACTGTTATAATACTATATTATATATTATATATAATATTGCACATAATATAAATAATTATGCATAATTATATATAATATATGTATCACAGATACACATTACTATGTGTGTATAAAACTATACATATATAATCCTATGTATGCATGATACATCTAAAAAGAACAAATAAAAATAAACAAATTTTTAAAATGTAGTGCATTCTCACAATGGAATATATTTCCATCTTAAAAAGAAATATATTGACACATGCTACAACATGAATGTACTTTGAAAATGTTAATCCATGTTAAAGAGGCCAGACACAAAATACAGCTAATTGTGTGATTCCATTTATACAAAATAAAAAGAGGAGGCAAATAAATTGAGATATCCCAATAACAATTACTTTTGACAGGGAGGTTAGGTAGACTGATGGAAGATATAGGGATTTGACAGCTAACAGTCCAGTATTTATTTCTTTCTTAATTGATAAAGTTGTTCTAAAGTTGCCTATAGTAATTGTTGCACATATCTGTGAACATACTAATGTCATAGAAGTGTACACTTTAAGTGAGCAAATTATATATGATTTATAGCTTAGTAAAGCTGCTTGAAAAAAATCAATAAATATTTTTATTCACCTCTTCTATTTCTAGACTACTAAAATAAATTATTAACTTTATCATGATATGTTCTTGATATGACCTGGAAAAAGATAATATTTACCTTCTGCAAAGAGATTACAAAGTTACTATACAGAGTCAATAGGGGTTATATGATCGAGAAGTAAAGCATGAAAGCATCTTCCTTGATTAATATTGGTCATGCTGTTGAGAAATATTTTATCTAACTGTAATAAATGCATATTTAACATGTTATTAGTGTAAATGTGCTTAAAATATTATTTATAATAGTGTTACTAGAAATTAGGAAAGGCAGGGGGGAAGAGGGATAGAGGTTGCTTGGGTAGGTACCAAAGTACAGTTTCACAAAAGAAGTAAGTCCTAATGTTCTACAGCACAGTAGAGTGACTATAGTTCACTGTAATTTGTCAAATTTTATGAAGAACTAGAAGTTCAAATGTTCTCAACGCCAAGAAATGATAAATATTTAAGGAGATGGAAATACTACTCAAATTTGATCATTTGATATTTTATGCATGTAGTAAATTGTCACATAGTACCATCTACATATGTAAAATTATTATGTGTTAATTTAAGAATAGTCCTTCATGAAGACAGAAAATCTGTAAGTAAACCAAAGAAGGCTCAGGCCAGTTTTAACCTTTATTGCTTCAGAAAATAATGAATACATTGGGTTCTAATATTCTTTTAAAAATTTTACATGAGAGAATGCATGCCCCTTCCTTTTACAAAGCAAACTTATATTAGTAAAACTGATTAAGATCAGCAAGATAAGAAGAAAAGGACACGGTAAACGGTTGTAAATATTACACATGGCCTCCTCCCCCCAGCCCCAAGGTGCAGAGAGTTTTGTATAGATCAGTTTACTTCCGAAAAACATGAGAGAACTTATAATAAACAGCAAGTCATCTTTCATTTAATGTTCCTATTTGTATTCTGGAACATTAAAAACAAACAGGAAGAGCAAATAAACGTGGCTTTGTTTTATATCAGTTTAACTTCGAGGTATTTTAAGCTGTTTTCTTAGTCATAAGTTAAATAAGTGAGAAGGGATACTCTTTCTATAAAGATCTTTTTTACAGTAGGAAGCCTGATTCTGACAGATAACATGAAAAATACCATACACAAAACTTAGCTTAGAGATTTACTACAGAAATACAATATTCACCAATTAATTATTCCCGGGATGAGGATAGTTGTGGGGTGGAAATCGTGTGGTTTGGAATTTAATTCTTCCGATAATTCTATCCACTTGCCTGCAGGGTACCAGACAGTCAGCGAAAGATTCTTACATCAAGTTAAAAGGAATTTAAGCAGAGTAATATCAGGAAAAGAAGAAACAAAAAACAGAACCGAGAGTCCAAAAGAAAAAGAGGAGGCAACACTGGCCTGGGCCCAAACTAAAACCGAAAGGTACCATGCTGTAAAGTGGCCGCCTCATAGACAGAGGTGGGACAGAATGGAGGATGGGACAGTGAGGAGTGGACCTCAGACATCCACCAAGATGCCCCCATACTTTCTTCCCATTATCCTAGAAGCCAGCTCTCACCCGCAGGCAGCGCCCCTGCGCTCCCACCCGCCAGCAACCTACCTGGCTGACCTTGCGCCCGGGCCAGGAGCACCAGCGCCACCGCCAGCGCCCAAGCTTCGCCGGGCATCCCAGCTGCTGCGGGTAGGGCCACCGGCGTCTCAACGCCGGGGCGGCGGGTGCCAGGAGGATGGGCCGCCTCGGGTCTCAGCCTTTCACTCCCAAGCTTGTTCAGTCCCTGACTACTCAGTTTTCCCCAAAGTTGGTCTTCCTTTCTCTGGGGCACCACCAGTCCTTTCCCGGAATAGCGAAGAGAGCCTTTGCGTACTCCCGCTCCTAGACTCCTCCTTCCAGCCTTGCAGCCTCCGCGCAGAAAACCACGCCCAACCTTGTCTAGGGGAACCAAAGCGCCCAGAACTCCTGGCTGTGACTCCACCACCTTGGATGTCACCCGCATTCGCACTGTCAGCGGGGAGCTCGGGATGTAACTTGGCATGTAGGTTGTCCTGACAAATGCTTAAAATTTAGTAATCTTAGAAACTGTTCAGATGGACTCCAATAAAAAGAAACCTTGTAAGCCAATGCCTTATGTCTACAGACAATTTCTTAATCGCGTAATTGGCCAAGATTATTCACTCGTATAATTGACCTTGCTTCCCGAAAGATGCTTACAACATAGGTCTCAGTGATGAGCAATGCAGGAGGGAGTAGAGATTAATTCTGCAATGATAGAATTCCTCTCCCCTGCCTCCGTAACAGATTTTCAGAAGTGGAAGGGTCTGAACTCAGGTATTACCAGGTCTATCATGTGTTTGCGGAGCCATCTCAGTTATCCAGTAGTAAACCTGTAACCCAGGATAGTTCAGCGCCTGGCCACTGACCCCCTGCATATAATATTCAATTATTTGAATTATATTTATAGGTGTAGCTGCCTCTTGCAAAAGAAGTGGCCCCTTTTTTCAGTTGTTCCTATATATTTTTTCATGTCTAGGGATGAACCCTCACTCTCCTAGAATTTCTGTGGTAGGCTCAGTCTTGAGTCCCCTTATCTGTCACCTTGCACTTTGCCCGCTCCTGAGGGGGAAAATGACAATGGTCTGCAGAGGGGCGTCTAGAGGGTCCTGGTGGCCACCAAGCTTCATATCACAATTCTCAAGTTGGAGCATTGAGATTGGACTGGGCATGGAGGGGAAGACAGGAGTTGCCTAAATGCATAAAAAAGTTGCTTTTTAAATTGTTTATAATTCTTTTTAAAATTTGGAAACGGGTCTTAACCATTTAAAAGTTTAAAACCTGACTCAAAAAGTGAAAGTATTAAACCATTGGAAAAATAAATTCTTTGTGATGCACAAACTTGTGTTTAGCCCCTTTTATTTACGCCAATGGCTACCCAATCTTCTGGGATAAAAATTAAATATAACATTTTGGTGGGAGGGGTCAGGTGATTTTCCTCTTAAAGCTTAATTATTGATGAACAATTTAATGGGGCCAGGATAAAAATCCAGAGGTTTCTTTGTGTATTTTTGTTTCAGATTATAAAGTTCTGATGAAACTGCAACAAAAATAAACCTCAATTTCTTAATCCATTTATGAAATCATCAGGAAAAAAATAATAGTTATAATCAGGATCAAATCATAACAGGCCTTATCTGAATTAGTTTTCTAGCAGTTTCTGTAGAAATGCAATAAACTTGGATAGATTATTGAAGGACAATATCACTTATCTGACTTCCATTAAACATACAGTTTAAAGTATCATAGGGTTATTTTTCCCTTCAGTTTTTGATTTATGACTACCAGTCTATATGAGTTTAGACAAAATCTAAAAACAACTTAAATTTTTTTTCCAACCCTCAGTAGTGGATTTATCTAAACTCACTCGGCTCTGCAAGAATGTACTGACAAAAAAAAATAGTCACAGGACTATATAAAAAATTTAAAAAGTAATAAAGTTGGTGTTTTGCCATGTGTCTGGTAGGTTAACCAAAAAATGGTGCAGAATTCCTTTTCTTAATTTTTTTTTATTTTTGAAAAGAAGAAAAACAACATATGCATGGTACCCTCATTACAGATACTGCGGGTGTTTGTAAAATTCAATAAATATCAGTGAGAGAGAAACAATATGAATGTCTGAGAGAAGAAATGAAACCAAGAAAGAATAAGCACATATAACTTACATGAAAATATAACTTACAAAGAAAAACCTTGCAGGAGAAACTTCAAGTGATGATTTTCCGGAAAAGGAAATAACTCTTGTCAGTTTCATTTTTTTCAAATGATGATGGGCCTTTATGATCAAAACACCACATTCAGGAGGCAGATAGGCCCAAGGATTAAGCCCACAAAACCAACACCTGGATGCTAATCCTAGATCTGCTTCCTCTTTCCTGGATGTGTAACCTTGATCAGCATACTCACCCCTTCTTATTTTCATTTTTCTGTATCAGGAGAATGATAATAATATTTACCCCATAGAGTTTAGAAATCAAAAGTGTGTGTATGTTTGTGTGTAGTGCAGGGGTAAAAGGGGGCTGAAGAGAGAGCGTGCTTGGAATAGTGTCTGATTGGGAGTGGTTGTTATGAACAAATATGATAGTTTACTGTTATTAAAACAAGGAGCAAAAATCTACATAATTATACCTCTTCTTATATCTTATTATGAAGGTATGTCATTTCTCAGTATTACTCTATTATTCTGTGCTTCATAATCAGGAGCATATTTACTGAAAACACATTTACATAACATAAATTCCATGTCTGTTTTATTAAATGAGAGATTTCTTGCTCTTTCTCTTAACCACACAAGTTTATGGTAGTTACTGACCCTACTGGGAAAACAGGTTCTCTTGCCCAGAAACAAACAAACAAAAAAAAAAAATGGTAGGGTTCCTTGTGCGGTTTGAGTTGAACACAAGTACAGGCAGAAGTAGAAGCTAAGCCTTTTTTGACTATGGGTGTAGTCAAACAGTGAAAGCAGATCAGTGGAGAGAAAAAGACAAAGCTGTGTGCCCCAAGAGAAGTTTGAGATGAAAATGCACATGAGAATAAAAGTAAATCACGCTAGTACACAGAGATAGAAGGAGAGAGGGGCACCGTAGGGAGAGAAAGAGAAATAGAGACAAACAACAGAGGGATAACCCAATTACGATGATTTTTTCACTCTATAGCTCCAAAATCTTTTGAGGACCACTTCTATTTCCTGCCCTAAAGTTCTGTAAAATATACCCAACATACTATTCATGAACTGGGTTTAAATAAGTTTGAATTTGTTTTTATGTTTAGCTTTATGTTTTTGTCATTTACAAATAAAAGAATATTGTGCAACATCATGGAAAATATATGCCCTATAAATGATTTTGTTGTGCTAACGCATTTTGATAGGGAAGGAAAAGAAATTGCAATCATGATTTACTTTTAAATGTTACAGTCATTTTTTGAGAAGGAAATAAACTACCATTTGGCCATGCAAACGATACAATAAAAAATTATTGGGAAAAGTATAGTAAAAAGAATCAGCAGATAAGCTCAATATCTTTCACAAGAAGATAATTCAATGCTTAGCAGCTTGGAATATGTTTTTATTTCCAAGTAGTCTGATGCCACTTATAAATGATTAATAATTTTATTTTGATAGGCTACAGAGGCTGTAACTAAAAATAACTACAGTAGAGACGTAGGTAAGATTCACCAATATTGAAGCTCATCAAATAAAATTTGCTAAATATATCTTATCTTTCTTTCTCATACATAGGCTGTTTTCTCTCTTGTTGCCCTTTTCCTGCATTTAAAATAGTTTCCTGTTTTTAAAATTATTTAAAAATTAATGAGAAAAAACTGGATGAATAAAGAAACAGCTTTATCTCTTAAATTGCATTAATGAAGAAAATCATTCAATAGCGGAAAAGAGGAAGCCCTTAAATCTGCATTATAAAAATGTTTTGCATATTATATGCTTACTTCATATAGATCTAGAATTATGGAAAATCATAATTTTGGAAAGGAAAATAGTTCAAGCAAGTCATTTATTTAGTTGTTCTTAGAAAGCCCCTCTAAACTTGGCTCCTTCTTTATAGTCTTTCCCTGTTCTGAAAAATGTCTCTACTCGGTCGCCTTCCTAAGAAACCAGGAAGATATCAAGAGGCCTCTTCCTTCTCTGTCCTTCACTGTTCCACCTCAAAACCATCTATTGATATACATAACCTCTGCTACCAAACTGGTCCACACCACCATCGGGGCTGTTCATTATAAGAAAACACCATCTTGGAGCTTGTGCTTCAGTCTGGCTTCACCCATTTTATCTCTGCCATACAATATCCAGGGCGAACTTTTAAGTTGTAAATCACACTATGTGTCTATCTGGAAATCTTTCACTAGCCCTCCCCCCATAGATAACATATAAAAATGCTAATAGTACTATAACCTTCAAGACCTGGCACTGCTTCATTCTTCAAACATAAATACTTTCTATTTTATAGAAATATAAATATTTTCTATTTAATTATCTTTGCTTTTATTTATTTTGCTTTTTTCCTATCTTTAATGAGGTATGATTGACAAATAAATTTTTATTTGTATTTAAAGGAAACATAATGTGATGTTTTGACAAACATATACAATGTGCAATGACTGTACTGTCAAATTAAATAACATAATCAATAACTTACATAGTTACCATTTTTTTCTTTTCTTTTTTTACTATTTTTTTATTTTCTTTTTTTTCCTTTAATTTTTATTGTTGGTTGTTCAAAACATTACATAGTTCTTGACATATCATATTTCACACTTTGATTCAAGTGGGTTATGAACTCCCATTTTTACCCTGTATACAGATTGCAGCATCACATCAGTTACACATCCACTGTTTTACATATTGCTATACTAGTGTCTGTTGTATTCTGCTGCCTTTCCTATCCTCTACTATCCCCCATCCCCTCCCTTCCCATCTTCTCTCTCTACCCCATCTACTGTAATTCATTTCTCCCCCTTGTTTTTTTTTTCCCTTTCCCCTCACTTCCTCTTGTATGTAATTTTGTATAACCCTGAGGGTCTCCTTCCATTTCCATGCAATTTCCCTTCTCTTTCCTTTTCCCTCCCACCTCTCACCCTGTTAAATGTTAATCTTCTTCTCATGCTCTTCCTCTCAACTCTGTTCTTAGTTACTCTCCTTATATCAAAGAAAACATTTGGCATTTGTTTTTTAGGGATTGGCTAGCTTCACTTAGCATAAACTGCTCTAATGCCATCCATTTCCCTGCAAATTCTATGATTTTGTCATTTTTTAATGCAGAGTAAT
>NW_026000142.1:8027880-8042102 GCF_001458135.2 Marmota marmota marmota
AGGAATGCCTTTGATTTATGCGTGTTGATTTTATATCCTGCCACTTTGCTGAATTCATTTATTAGCTCTAATAGTTTCTTGGTAGACCCTCTTGGGTCTGCTAGGTATAGAATCATGTCACCTGCAAATAGTGATAATTTAAGTTCTTCTTTTCCTATTTTTATGCCTTTAATTTCTTTCGTCTGTCTAATTGCTCTGGCCAGTGTTTTGAGAACTATGTTGAACAGAAGTGGTGAGAGAGGGCATCCCTGTCTTGTTCCAGATTTTAGAGGGAATGCCTTCAATTTTTCTCCATTCAGAATGATGCTAGCCTGAGGCTTAGCATAGATTGCTTTTACAATATTGAGGTATGTTCCTGTTATCCCTAGTTTTTCTAGAGTTTTGAACATAAAGGGATGCTGTACTTTGTCGAGTGCTTTTTCTGCATCTATCGAGATGATTATATGGTTCTTATTTTTAAGTCTATTGATTTGGTGAGTAACATTTATTGATTTCCGTATATTGAACCAGCCTTGCATCCCAGCAGATTTCAAGCATAAGATACAGTATCACTAACTACAATCAACATACTACACACCAGATCTTCAAAATTTCTTCATCCTGTCTAGTAAAGCTTTGTATCCCATTTCCCCATCCCCCAGTCCCTGGCAACCACCATTATACTCTCTGCTTCTATGAATTCAGCTGACTCTTTTAGATTCCACATATAAATGAGATCATGCAGTATTTCCTTTCCTGTACCTGGCTTATTCTACTTAGGATAATGTCACCTAGGTTTAGCCATGTTTTCACAAATGTCAGGAATTCCTTCTTTTTAAGCCTGAATAATACTTCATTATATATAAAGGTAAAATTTTTGACATACATATAAATATACATATATACATATATGTAAATATATGAATATATATAAATTTCATTTTTATACATAATTGAATATCTATAATATTCTACAGTATAATATATACATAGTATATAACATATAATATGTATTTATTATTATTAATATATTCTTTTTCCATTCACACATCAATGGACACTTACCTTAATTCAATATCTTGGCTATTGGGAATAACGTTGCAATGAACATAGAAGTGCGGATATTTCCTTGAGACACTCATCTAATTTCCTTTTGATAAACACCCAGTAGTGGGATTGCTGAATCATAGTTCTGCCTCCAACTTTTTTAGCAACCTCTATACTGTTTTCCCTAATGGTTGTACCAATTCACTTTCTCACTAATAATATAGAGTCTCTATGGGTTTTCACTTCCATGCCAAAGTGCGTTATTTTTTTTTTTGTCTTTTCAATGATAGTCATTCTAAGAGTTGTGAGATATCTTGTTTTGATTTTGCATTTGTCTGATGATTAATTATGTTGAAGATTTTTTCACATACCTTTTCATGTACATTTTCATACGTCTTCTTTTGAACAATATCTACTTATATCTTTACCATTCTTAAATTGTATTGTTTTCTCTTTTTTAAACATTTATTTAGTTGTATATGAACACACAGTATCTTTATTTATTTTTATGTGGTGCTGAGGATTGAACCCAGTACCTCACTCATGTGAGGAAAGCAATTTACCACTGAGCTACAGCCTCAGCCTCTGGTTGTTTTTTTTTTGTTCAGTTTCTTCTATATTTTGGACACGAACCTCTTATCAGATGAATCATTTACAAGTACTTTCTCCCATTCAATAGCTTGTATATTCAATTGGTTGTTTTTCGTTGCTTTTCAGAAGCTTTTTCTTTTGATGTAACCCTATTTGCTATTTTTTGCTTTTTTGCCTGCAATTTGGGGATCATTTTGGAAAAAAAGTCATTGCTTAGATTGAGTGAAATAAGCTAAACACAGAAAGGAAAACACTGCATTATTTCACTTACATATGGTATCTTTAAAAAATGTTGAAAGCACAGAGATAGAGAATTTAATGGTGGTAATGAAAGACAGGAGAGGAGGAGCAGGAATGGGGACATGTAGGTCAAAGGGTACAAATTTGCAGATATGTTATTTGAACCAGCCTAAAGATCTGATGTGTAACATGGAGACTATAATTACCATGGTCTTGTATTTAGGATTTGGACCAAAAGAGTAGATTTTAGCTGCTCTGTGCCACAAAAAGGAGTAACTTTGTGAAGTGATATACACATTAATTTCCTTACAGTTACCATGTCACTATGAATATGTATGTCAAAACATCATGGTTTACACCTGAAATATATACCATAAAAAAAGAAGATTTCCTCCTATGTTTTTTTCTAGCACTTTAAGGCCTTTTCTAAAATTCATTTTGAGTAGTTGGATTATGTCAGATTTATTATGTGTTCAATTTAATTATTCTGCATATTCATATCTGGTTTCCCAATGCATTTATTAAGAGATTATCCTGGGGCTGGAGTTGTGGCTCAGTGGTAGAGCGCTAGCCTAGCATGTTCGAGGCCCTAGGTTCAATCCTCAGCACCACATAAAAATAAATAAACAAAATAAATGTATTGTGTACAAATAAAAAATAAATATTAAAAAAAGAGATTATACTTTCCCCATTGTGTGGTCTTGATATCTTTGTCAAGTACATGTGGATTTATTTCTGGCCTTCAATCTATTCTTTTGATCTCTAGGACTATTTTCATGCCAATGACATACTGTTTTGATTACTATATGTTGAAAAATAGAGTGTGATGCCTCTAGCTTTGTTCCTCTTGCTCAAATTTTCTTTGATTATTGTGTGTAGGGATTCTATATGAATTTTAGCATTTATTGGAATTCTGATAGAAATTGCAATGACTCTGCAGCTCATTTTCAGTAGTATGTGCATTTCAACAATATTGATTTTTCCAATCCATGAACATGCACTATCTTTCCATTTATTTGTGTCTTTCAGTTTTATAGTTTTAAGTGCACAGATATTTTGTTTCTATTTTATGGGTTTAAGTGCACATCTAAAATTTCACCTCTTTGTTTACACTTAATTCCTAAGAATTTTATCTATTTTATTTTTTGATGCTATTATAAATTAGATTGTTTTCCTGATTTACTTTTCTTTCTTTCTTTCCTCCTTCCTTTCTTTCCTCCTTCCTTCCTTCCTTCCTTTTTTCTTTCTTTCATCCTTTCTTTTTCTCCCACTCTCTCTCCCTCTCCCTCCCCTTCTCCCTCTTCCTTCCTCTTCTCTTTTGTCTGCCTGTCTTTTGGTAGTTCTTTATTGGTCCACAGAAACACAACTGATTTTTGCATGTAATTTAGTATCCTTTGATCTCATGGAATTCATTTACTAGTTCTAACATTTTTTTGGTGGAATTTTTAGGCTCTCTATATAAAATTACATCATCTGCAAATGCATTATTTTACTTCTTTCTGATTTGTGTGTATTTTATTTCTTTTTCTTGCTTTAATGCTCTGGTTTGGCTTTCAGTACTATGTGTAAGAGAAATGGTTGAAATTTTTTCATTAGGCTGAAAGCGAGGTGATAGTAGGCCTGCATTCCTTCTGCAGGCGTAAGGGGAGGAATTCCTTTCTGTGCCTTTTTCAGGCTATAGTCTCCTCAGTCCTTGGTTTATGCCCCTTCCTCCGTCTTCAAAACAGTGCTGGAGCCTCATTCCTTTCCGACCCCTGCTTCCATTCTTAAATAGTTTTGATCCTTCTGCTTCCCTCCTATAAGGACAATTGGGATCATGCTACATTCATCTGGGTGATCTAAGATGATCTTCCCCTCTCAAGATCCTAAACTTAGTCCCATCTGCACAGTTCCCTTATTCCTAAAATATTTTTTTCATAAGTTGACATATTAGGATCTCTACATATTATAGAGTATAGGAATAACTATTTGATCTGCTACTGATGAGCTTTCAAAATCTGAAGCTATCTCCCACAGACACACTGAAGTGCTAGTATATAGTTAGCCCAGAAAAAGAAGCACAAATTTTATTTATCAGGAAAAAGATCAACAACAGTCTTTAAGGCATTGTTTTTTCACTAGCAAAATGAAAGAATTATACAATATGATCATTATGGACTCATTTTTTACTATAAAATTTCAGCATTTGAATGTGGCAGAATAAACCCAATGTAACCTTATATTTTGCAAAAGACAGAAAAATTACTTTTCAAATTTTTTAAAAATATTTTTAGATGTTGATGAACCTTTATTTTTAATTCATTTATTTATATACATTGCTGAGAATAGAACCCAGTGCCTCACACATGCCAGGGAAGTGCTCTGCCACTGAGCCACAACCCCACACTCAAAAATTTTAACTCAGGCATTTTTATGCAAGAAAGCAAATTTTAAAGTGGCGATTTTGGTACAGAAGTAACTTGCTTTACCTTAGTATTTTCCACAATCTGATTTTAAAATGAGATTGAAATACTATTGTTTCTTTGAACATCGTTGAAGTGGTATTTTTCCTTTCAACAGAAGTTCATATACCTCAAGTAGTACTGTCTGCACCTGGAAGTATACATTATAAAATGCCTTTGAAATTGAAATGTCTGGTTAGTAAGTGTCATGGCTATATTTTAATGTTGTTTAGCCTCTTCTAGAAGCCTTAAATGAAATGTTCTAGCAGGTGGTGAAGCTATGTGTCATTTCTGATTTGTTTATATGATTTATATATTCATCCTTTTCTAAATCACAAAGCATTTTGAGCTGCAAGATTATGACTTATAATATAATAGATAGTTTGAATTGGAAATGCATAGATTTACAAAACAATCTAAATACATGTCAGGAAATTTAGTTTTTGTACCACTGCCCCAAACAACCAACTTACTTCAATTTGAAATGTGCCAGATATTTTAGAATAGACAAACTAATTTCAAAACAGGGTTTATTGACATGTAGTTTCCATAAAATCAAATTCCTCTTATTTTTGGTCTGTATCTCTGTGCATTTTAGCATATTTATAGTGTTGTGCAAACATCACAACTTTCTAATTTTATTAGATTTTCATCACTCTAAAGAAAGATATTATGCCAATTTATAATCATTCTCCATTCCAACCTCTAATTCTGGGGAACAGTAAAACTACTTTCTGTCTCTGTCTATTTGTCTCATTTGGACATTACATTTAATATAATAATACCTTTGTTTGGCTACTGAATATTGTAGTTTGTACCTTGAACATTCATTCAAAGATCCATGTGTTGAAGGCTTGGTCCCAAATGCATAGTTCAATCAGAAAGAGTCCAATAATGGAAACTTCACTAGGTGGGGCTTAGTGAAAGGAAGTTGGATCTTGAGGGATGTGCCCTGAAAGGGGATTTTGATACGTTGGCCCCTTATTCTCTCTCTTTCCTTCCCAGATACCTTGAGGTGGACAGGCTTCCTCTGACATGTGTGTCTACCCTGATATACTTTGCCACCACAGGTCCAGCAACAAGGACAAGTGACCACACCCTGAAACCTCTGAAGCTGAGCCAAAATAAAGCTTTTCCCTTTGAAATTGTTAACTTACCTCTTCTATCACAGTAATGCAAAGAAGAACAACATACTGGCTTCTTTCACTTTTTGATATTGTCTATGTTATAGATTTGTGAGTACTTCATTTCTTTTTAATGCTTAATAGTATTTCATTTTATTAATAGGCCACATTTTATTTATCTGTTTATTAGTTGATGGACACTGAGGGTGTTTTCACTTTTTGGTCACTTTAAACAAAGCTGTGTGAACATTTGTGTATAAGCATTTGTGTAGAATTGCCATACTGCTTTCCAAATACATTTGTTTTTTTTTTTTTTTTTTTNCTTCCTGTATCCCAATGACTTTTAAGTTTGGTCTCTTTATGTTATCCCATATTTCTTGCATGTTCTGCTCATGGTTTCTTAACAGTCTTGCTGAGCTGTCTATGTTCTTTTCAAGTTGAAATACTTTGTCTTCATTGTCTGATGTTCTATCTTCTAAGTGTTCTACTCTGCTGGTAGTATTCTCAATTGAGTTTTTAAGTTGGTTTATTGCTTCCTGCATTTCTAGGATTTCTGTTTGTTTTTTATAACCCCTATCTCCCTGTATAGTTGATCTTTTGCTTCTTGGATTTGTTTATGTAATTCCTTGTCGAAGTGATCTTTCATTGTCTGATTTTGCTCTCTAATGTCTTCCTTGAGACTCCAGATCATCTGAAGCATGTATATCCTGAATTCTTTATCTGACATTCCATCTGCTGCAGATATTACCTCTTCTAAGGTTGCGTTGACCTGCATTGCTTGTGGTCCTTTCTTTCCTTGTCTTTTCATACTGCTCGCATTTTTTTCTGCTTGGTGAAACTGTTGTGTTATTGAAATTTTCCCCCTATATATTTATATTGCTCTTGTATAGTTGAAAAGTCTCCCTTGCAGGGGCGGGCAGCGGCTGTGCTCCTCCTCCAATTGGGGTGATCTGTCTACCACGCTGACAGGCCGCTGGGCCTGTTCTGCTGTTCGGTCGCAGGTCTGCCTACCTTGCAGACGCAGGCGGCAGCTGTGCTCTGCCCTTACTCCAATTGGGGTGACGTGACTACCACGCTGGCAGGTCGCTAGGCCTGTTCCGGGCGCGGGTGGCGGGTCTGCTCTGCCCCTACTCCAATTGGGGTGAAGTGACTACCACACCGGCAGGCCGCTCGGGAATGATTATTAAAAGCATGATTTGTATACATATAAAAATAATATGTTTTCAAGAAAGAATATTTTATACAAATGTAACATTCTCCTTTTTTTTTTTGTAAAAACCAAAATCTCAAAAGCCACACAAGCATGTATAAGAATATGTGAGTTTGCTGCCACCTAGGGTAAGAACAGAGTATTACAACTTTAATTGGTTTCCTGCAGTTCATCAATATTTATTTTCAATATTAAGCATTGAGTTAGGTGTGGGGCATATAGTAAAGCTGTGAGATAAACAAATAAAATGCCAGAAAACGTGGTATAGAAACAAAGTTACTTGAGACAAGAGTAGATTTGCATGATGCATAAGTGTGAAGAGTGAGGTTGAAGGCTAAAAAATTAGACACATCTCTGTGAATGGCACAATGTGCAGATTATGGGTGGCATACTATAAGTTATGTCTTAGCCATATTGGGTGCATTTGTTGACTGTATGAAGGTTGAAACTCAGAAAAATTTGAAGAAACATGTTTGTGTGTAAGAATAATAGATCCACATGAGAGTGCATGGGGGAATTTAAACACATGAGATCAATGGACCAAGAAAAGGAGTTAAAAGTACTATTTTTTAAGAATCAGAAGAGGAAGGAACTTTCATGAACTAGTTTAGGTAAGGGAAAATTATAAGAAGCTAAGGAAATTGATTTGAACTTTTTAATTATTACATCTGTGTCACAGATCTTTTTTTAAAAGTCTATTAAAAACATGTGGTTTCTTATTTCAGAGCAAACAAGCAAATGCTGGTTTAATCACATGGCAACATCAAGATAGCAAAAAGGTTTGTAGTACTTTTACTTGTCCTTGCCCCCACCCAGCAACCCTGGTTCAGGGAAGTCTTGAATGTGGCAGCCTATATTTCTAGTAGGAGGCCCTGGTCCTTGGTTCTGGAAATAGCAGAGCAGAACTTAGTTTCCATGGATAATATTAATATTGTGTTTGCATTGTTGATATGTCCTGGAGCTTCTTGATAGACAGACACTAGGTTTGTTTCCTTCGTTTCACATTGTTCAGAACTCTCTTAAGGCAGAAAAATTGCATAAAAATGTATTCCTTAAAAACATTATAAATCAAATGAACACTATGATGTTATCTGGAGCAAGAGATTTCAGTTGATGCAAATAACAGACACTCTGAAAGCCTGGGAGGAAAGCTGTGAAAGCAGTTTCTTTTGAAAATTAGGTCATTGAAAAGAATCAGTGTATGCTGGGGAGTTTAGAAAGCCACATATATTCTCAGGGAAGAAGAATGCCCAGAAGAGACCTTAGAAGACCCCAAGCTTTCATCTCTAGCTCTCGGTCCAAACAGAAAGTAAAGGATAAAGGAGAGTTGTGAAGCCTGGTTAAGCAGAGATGATTGCCCCAATGTGCAATTAATGAAAAGACTAGGATACTTCCCCCACTTTTTTTTGTCCTCTCTGTTCTTCCCCTTACTCCCTTTCTTCCTTCTTTTCTTCCTTTAGGCTTCTATGTTAATCTCTTTTAAAACACTGAGACTATGTAGACAAGGGACAAAATTTATACCCCAAAGTAATGCCCTCAAATACCTACACCCCCCCTACTTATTTAATCCCTATCAGCATATTAATGTACTGATTAAATTAAAGCTCTTATAACATAATCATTTCACCTCTGGAATTTTTTTCATTAGTACTAGATGGACAGCATGTCTTTATTTTATTTGTTTATTTTTATATGGTGCAGAACATTGAAACCGGTGCCTCCCACATGCAAGGCAAGCATTCTACCATTGAGCCACAGCCCCAGCTTGACCTCTGGAATTTTTTTGCAGTATCTCACATATGAGCTTTTGGAGAAAACTCACATCCAAAGCATAATACCAATAAAAAAGCTAAAAAACAAAACAAATAAAAATCCAACAAATAAAAAGCTCCCCTTAAACAGCAAAACAAAACCACTGGCTAACCATAAGCAGAAGAAACAGACTTCAGAAACCACACATAACGATGAATGTAGGTTGTAGATAATGCAGAAAGTTCACTAGACCAATAAAAGCAGCTCTTCAGAAAATTATAAATTAAAGCATGAGGAGCAAAAAGAAGCTGATTTGTGTTAACACACTTTAATATTCAGAATGTAATATTATGAGGCATGCAAAGAAATAAAGTATGGCCCACTCATGGGAGAAATTAACAAAAACCATCCCTGAGAAAGCACAGAAATGGACTTACTAAACTCATGTTTTCAGTAAACTGCCTTAAATATGCAGAAATTGCTAAGGAAAACCTATATAAAGAATAAAAAGAAATCAGGAAAATAATGGATAAAGTAAATGAGAATATCAATAAGAAGATGGAAACTTTTGAAGAGGGAGAAACCAAAGAGAAATTCTGGAGTTAAAAAGTAAAATAACCTGTGGGTTTGAATAACATATTCCAATAGGCAGAAAAATGAATTGGTAAACTTGAATACAAATAAATAAAAAATTGCAGTCTTAGGGGCAGAGAGCAAAAGAATATTTAGAGCAAACAGAACCTAAGATACATTTGAGACACCATCAAATGCACCAACATAAAATAGTGAAAGTATTAGAAAGATAGGAGAGAAAAGGGAAGAAAAACTTCAGAAGATAGAATGGGCAAAACTTCCCAAATGTGAAGTTTGGATTATAGAAACGCACCTTTAATGTGATGAAAGGTGTATATCTATAATGCAAGAAACTCAATAAACTCCAAGCAGGATTAATACAAAGAGAACTACATTGCAACATAGTTAAATTGTCTAAGGACAAAGACATTGAGTCTTGAAAGCAGAGAGAAGAAGTCAGCCAGTCTCAGCAAAAAAATTCAGATGCCTATGGCAGCAAAATGCATATTCAAAGTGCTGAAAGAGAAAACATCTAAACATAATGCTATATCTGGCAAAATATCTTCCAAAAATAATGGAGGAATTAAGACTTTTGGTAATAAAATCTATCACTAGTAGCACTATCCCATAAGAAAGACCAAAGTTTTCCAAGTGGAAGTAAGAGGGCACTAGGCTGTAATGAAAGCAACATGAAGAAATAAAAAACATAAGTCAAGGTGATTCTAAGGGAAATTATTACAAATATTGTATGTTTGGTTTTAAACTACTGTCTTTCTGTATATGATTGTTAAATGAATAAAATGCTGATTATACTTCCTTTGTATGTTTTTTTTTCTTTTTGGTGCTGGGGACTGAACCCAGGGCCTTGTGCATGCAAGGCAAGCACTCTACCAACTGAGCTATATCCCCAGCCCTAGACCTTTGTAAATTAGGAAACAGTGTATAAAGATGCAAACTCTGACAACTATACAAGAGAGGAAGGATAGCCTACATAGGAGGAAAAATTTTATGTATGTAAAATGATATTAATTAAAATAGACTTTTACAAATTTAAAAGGTTAGTTGTAATCTCCAGGGTAATGACCCAAAATAATTTAAAAATATACAGAAAATAAAACAAAAAAACAGTACACTGCAAAACTCAATGAAACACCAAAATAGAAAGTAGTAGAGGAATTTAAGATATATTACACACACACACACAAAAGCAAATGATAACATGGCAGAAGCTAATCTCTCTTTATTAGTAATATTTTTAATGTAAAAGTATTAAGCATTTTAATGAAAAGCAGAAATTGTCAAAATTAAAAACTGACATACTATATGCTGTCTCCCAAAGACTCATTTTTATATTCAAAGACAAAAATAAATTGAAACAAAAAGTATGTTAAAAGACATGCCTTGCAACTGTTAACCAAAAGAGATCTGGCATGGCCATATTAATATCATGCCAAATACTTTTTAAACAATAAGGAGGAACAGAAGGCGGCATAGTAGAGAAAGACTATATTCAAATTTCCTGCATGGCTCAGGATCCAAACAGTGGGAGTACAGCTTCTCATAAAATAATATTTTTTTAAATCTGATTGAAAATATCTAGGTTCTCTTTTATCCCAATGATTCTCAGGTATGGTCTTTTAATGTAGTTCCAAAGTTTTTGTATATTCTGATCATGTTCTATAATTTTTTCTCTTTATTTTTCAATAGTATCAACATTAGAAAAAAATAAACTGACCTAGATCAGGAATTTGACAGCAGTTGTCTACTATTTGTCTTGTGTGTTATTGATCACCCCAATTTGAATGGAGTGGGAATTATATTCTTTAATCATTTCTGTTTTTTTTTCTCTTCTATTATATGTATTAATCTAAAGCTGAGGACTGAATGTTATCCAATTGTATGTGGAGCCAGGTATGCTGTCTTTTGGTTGAGTTTAGTTCAGCAGCGGAGTCTCTAACCCGTGAACTTTTAGAGTCCCTGTAGATTCCCAGCATCTCACAGAATAAGGCAAAATAAAAAAAATAATAATAACAATTGTGGCAAACAATATACACCATTAATGTATATACCCAGTTTCTACTATGACATATTCAACATGAATTACCATAAAAAAACAGAAATAGTGGGTTCAAAATTTGTTAACTGTAAAAGTAATAACCATGAGTTAGATCTGGCTTTAAAGCAAACAGCAGGTGTCAACTATGTCATCCACAGCACTAATGATTGCATCATAATTAATTGTGGGGGGCAGGAATTATATAAACTGATTAGTTCTGAAAGATGGTAAAAATAATTAATTAGGGAGAAAGAAAATGGGTTAGGAAGGTAGAGAATAGTGTACAATTCAAAAAGTGAACAGAGAGAATGCAAAAAAAAATGTAGCACATGTTGTTTATAAAGTAGGATGGGGGAAAATCAGAGAAGCAAAGTAATGGGAGAGACGAAGAGAGAACAATAGAATTTGGTTGTTAGCAGGACAAGAAAAAAAGAAAGAGAAATGAATGAATAAAGACAATACAAAACCAAATCAAAATATACAAACCCAAATCCCTAGCCCTCAATAGAAAAGGCAAGGAAAATAACTACCTTTAAAAACTGCTGGAAATGAGAAAAAAGAAATATATATATATAAATGTTCATGAACCAATCAGCACAACAAGAATTTACATATATACACACACACACACAAATATACACAGATGGGGTGTGGAGGGAGGGAGAGAGAATAGATTCTTTGTGAAAAATGAAGGAAACATCTTCACTGAGGTAGTCAAAATAGTTGACCAGAATGAATGGTCACTACCTGTTTTTGTCAGCTTTTTCACCATTGTGACTAAAAGATCCAACAAGAACAATGTTAGAGGAGGAAAAGTTTAGTTGGGGGCTAATGGTTTCAGAAATCTTAGTGCATAGACAACTGGCTCCATTCCTCAGAGCACAAGGTGAGGCAGAACATCATCTCAGAAGAGTATGGTAGAGGAAAGTGGCTCTAATGATTGTATCAGAATTAATTGTGGGAGCAAAATGCAATGAAACACCAAAATAGAAAGTAATAGAGGAATTGAAGATATATATATATATATATATATATACACACACACACACACACACACACACACACACTCAAAAGCAAATGATAACATGGCAGAAGATAATCTCTCTTTATTAGTAATACTTTTAATGTAAAAGTATTAAGCATTTTAATGACCTGATTAGGAAGCAGAAAGAGAGAGCCTAAGCTCAGCTCACCAAATATAAAACTGATTATTAAAATGTTCAAAGAACGAAAAGAAGATCTAAGGAAAGAATTAAGAGAGCAAATACAGAACATAAAAGATGACTTTATTAAAGAAATAGAAACAGTGAAAAGAAACAAAGGAGAATTTTTAAATTGAAGCAATCGATCATTCAAGTTAAAAATTCACTTTAAAGCATCACTAAGATTACACAGAAAATAGAACATCAGCCCTTGAAGAAAGGTTATACGATTACAAGTACACAGAATGTAATAAAAAATAAAAATTATAGAACATGATTAGAATATATAAGAACTCTGGGACTATGTTAAAGATTATATATGAGAAACATTGGATAGAAGAGAACATAGAGATACAAACTGAAGGTATAAAGAACATTTTCAATGAGATTTGTAGAAAATTTTCCCATACCAGAAATGAAATAGACATTCATACACATGAGGATTACAGGAACCCAAATCGACCTAGTGAAATGAGAGGCTTGCCAAGACATCATAATCAAAATGCCTCACAAAGAAAATGAGGAAAAACTATTAAAAATTTCAAGGGAGAAACATCAAGTCACATTTAGAAGCAAACTAATAAGGCTCATTTATGATTTCTCAATTCAGACCTTAAAATCAAAGAGAGACTGGAATGAGATATTCCCAGCACTAAATGAAAACAAGTATTATCCAAGGTCACTATAACCAGCAAAGCTCACTTTCAAAATCAAAGGAGAAATAAAAACTATCCATGGTAGAATAAACTAAAAGAATTGATGAGCAGCAAACCAGTACTACAAAGAACACTCAATGATAAACTGCACACAGAGAAACTAAAACACAATTCACAAAGCTCCAAAATAGAATGTTCAATGGAAGAATAATCCACTAAATGACAAGCAAGACATGATTAAATACAGCAAATAATTGAAATGTTAGGAAACCACAAACACCTATCTATACTAATGATAGTGGTATCAACTCCTCAACAAAAAGACACAAAATACCACAATGGATAATTGTATATATAAAAAAAGATTCAACGACATGCTGTTTTCAAGAGACTCCTAAGCAAAGATGACAGACTGAAGATAAAAGGATGGGGAAAATATTTCATGCATATGAGCCGCCCAAAAAAGCAGAAGGGGCTATTCTCATATTCGACAAAGCAGATGTCAAGCAAAAATTAATGCAAAGAGACAAAGAAGGCAACTACATCCTGGTAAAGGTTATAATCCAACAAGAAGATATAACAATAGTAAATATTTATGCCCAAATGTCAATACACCCAATTACATTTAAAAAATACTCCATCTCATTAAATTCCAGATAGACCCCAGCACAATAATACTGGAGGATTTCAAAACATCCTTGTGAACAATAGACAGGTCATCAAAACATAAAATCAATAAAGGTATTTGTAACATAAATAACACTATAAATCAAATGGACTTGACATTACATAATACTTTAACCCCAAAACAGTTGAATTTACCTTTTTCTTTTTTCTTTTTCCAAATTCTTTAAAATTCTTTTTTGAGAATACATGCACAGAAAAATTTAAGACTGCTATTAAAGCTCATAAGGACAGTTCTACAAAAATTATGGTTCTAGATAGTTGCTGTAGTCTATACAGCCTCATAAGAGATCTCCAAGTCCAAGGATGGCTGCCACGGAGCAGGGGTGGTCCCTTGTAGCAAGATGGTCCACAAAGAACAGCCAGGCTGTATTTCACAGAAAATCTTCTTTCTTTTGGTTTTCTTCTTCTTTTTTAAATTTTATTGTTGGTTGTTCAAAACATTACATAGTTCTTGATATCATATTTCACATTTTGATTCAAGTGGGTTATGAACTCCCGTTTTTACCCCGTATACAGATTGCAGAATCACATCGGTTACACATCCTAGAATCAACAAATGGGACTTACTCAAACTAAAAAGTTTTTTCTCAGCAAAAGAAACAATAAGAGAGGTAAATTGCCGCAGTCCGGCTGCAGCAAAATAACCGGGGGCGGGGGGGGGGGG
>NW_026000142.1:8042115-8079543 GCF_001458135.2 Marmota marmota marmota
CAGAGTATACAAAACTCGAAAAAATTAAACAATAAGAAAACAAATAACCCAAATCAACAAATGGGCCAAGGACCTGAACAGACACTTCTCAGAGGAGGACATACAATCAATCAATAAGTACATGAAAAAAATGCCCATCATCACTAGCAGTCAGAGAAATGCAAATCAAAACCACCTTAAGATACCATCTCACTCCAGTAAGATTGGCAGCCATTATGAAGTCAAACAACAACAAGTGCTGGCGAGGATGTGGGGAAAAGGGTACACTTGTACATTGCTGGTGGGACTGCAAATTGGTGCGGCCAATTTGGAAAGCAGTATGGAGATTTCTTGGAAAGCTGGGAATGGAACCACCATTTGACCCAGCTATTCTCCTTCTCGGTCTATTCCCTAAAGACCTAAAAAGAGCATGCTACAGGGACACTGCTACATTGATGTTCATAGCAGCACAATTCACAATAACAAGACTGTGGAACCAACCTAGATGCCCTTCAATAGATGAATGGATAAAAAATGTGGCATTTATACACAATGGAGTATTACTCTGCATTAAAAAATGACAAAATCATAGAATTTGCAGGGAAATGGATGGCATTAGAGCAGATTATGCTAAGTGAAGCTAGCCAAATGTCTTCTTTGATATAAGGAGAGTAACTAAGAACAGAGTAGGGACGAAGAGCATGAGAAGAAGATTAACATTAAACAGGGATGAGAGGTGGGAGGGAAAGGGAGAGAGAAGGGAAATTGCATAGAAATGGAAGGAGACCATCAGGGTTATACAAAATTACATACAAAAGGAAGTGAGGGGAAAGGGAAAAAAATAACAAGGGGGAGAAATGAATTACAGTAGATGGGGTAGAGAGAGAAGAGGGGAGGGGAGGGGAGGGGAGGGGGGATAGTAGAGGATAGGAAAGGCAGCAGAATACAACAGACACTAGTATGGCAATATGTAAATCAGTGAATTTACCTTTTTCTAAGCTGCTCATGAAACTTTTCCCAAAACAGATCATACTCTAGGCCACAAATAAAATCTTAGCAAATATAAAAAAATGATATAATCCCACATTTTAAAAGATCATAATAAAATGAAACTAGAAATCAACAGCACAAAAAATAGTAGAAACCACATAAACATGGTGACTGAGTGATACTCTCTTAAATAAATAATGCATCAAATTAAAAATGAGAATAGTAATCAAGAAGTTCTTAGAAATGAATGAGAACTGAGATACAACATATCAGAATCTCTGGGACAGTATAAAAGCAGTTCTAAGAGGAAAATTTATAGCACCAAGTGCTGAAGATTAAAGAAAGAGAAAAATGGGGCTGGAGATGTGGCTCAATCGGTAGCGCGCTCGCCTGGCATGCGTGCGGCCCGGGTTCGATCCTCAGCACCACATACAAAGATGTTGTGTCCGCCAAGAACTAAAAAATAAATAAATATTTAAAAAAAAAGAGAAAGAGATAAATAACAATTTAATAAGCTTTTGTTCACTTTGAGGCCTTAGAAAAGGAAGAACAAACTAATAACAAAACCAGTAGAAACTTATTGTTCTCTTATTCTCAATATTGATTTTGGCTCTGATCTTAATTATTTCCTGTAATAATTAAGGAAATAATTAAGATCAGAGCCAAAATCAATATTGAGAATAAGAGAACAATAGAGAGCATCAATGCAATGATGAGTTGTTTTCTTTGAAAAGATAAATAAGTTTGACTAACCCTTAGCCAAACTAACAAAGAAAGAGTGAGAAGACCCAAATCAATAAGATCAGAGATGAAAAAGGAGATATACCCTTTGCAAATCCATAGGGTTATCAGAACCTATTTTGAAAATTTATACTCTAATAAACTTGAACTCATAGAATACATTGACCATTGAAAAATTTCTAGACACATATTACCTACCCAAAATGAATCACAAAGATATTGAAAACCTAAACAGACCAATATCAAGTAACAAAATTGAAACAGCAATTAAAAGCCTTGCAATAAAGAAAAGCTCAGGACTAGATGAATTCTCAACTGAGTACTATCAGACTTTTACAGAAACACTAATACCAGTCTTCTCTGAAATAATTTAATAAAATTGAAAAGGAAGGGAACACTCCCAAATACATTATATGAAGCCGATATAACTCTTGATACAAGACCAGATAAAAAAGCAGCAAGGAAAGAAAACTATTGACTAATATCCCTGATGAACATGGATGCAAAAATACTTAATAAAATATTAGCAAACTGCATTCAAAAACACATAAAAATATAGTACACCATTATCAAGTGGGTTTCATTCCAAATATGCAAGGTTGGGTCAACAAATGTAATATCATCACTTAAACAGATTTAAGGACAAAAATCACAGGATCATCTCAATAGATGCAGGAAAGGGCTTTAATAAAATCCATCACCCATTCATATTAAAAATGATGGAGAAGCTAAGGATTGAAGGAACTCATCTCAACATTATAAAGGTCATTTATGACAAACTGAAAGCCAACATCATATTGAATAGAGAACAACTAAAAGTTTTTCCACTAAGGTCAGGAACAAGACAAGACTGTTTATTATCACCACTCCTATTCAATATAGTCCTCTTAACATTTTTCATAATAACAAGAAAATACAGGGAAATCAAAGGGATACAAATAGGAAAAGAAGAAGTCACACTATCTCTATTTGCTAATGACATGATTCTATTTCTAGAAGACCCAAAACTCCACCAGAAGAATTCTGGAGCTCAAAAACAAGTTCATCAAATTAGCTTCCCTATACTCTATACAGAGATTCAGCCCTGAAAGAAATCAGGAAAACCATTCTATTCACAAAAATCTTAAAAAATAAAATAAAATACTTGGGAATTAATCTAAGGAAGTAAAAGAGTTCTAAAATGAAAATTATAGGACATTGAAGAAAAAATTGAATAAGAGCTTAGGAGATGAAAAGACATCCATGTTCTTGGACAGGCAGAATAAATATTGTCAAAATGGCCATACTACCGAAGCAATATACAGATTCATTACAATATTGATAAAAATGCCAATGACATTCTTCACCTAATTAGAAAAAAAATTCTTAAATTCATTTGGAAGAATAAATGACCCAGAATAACCAAAGCAATACTAAGCAAGAAAAGTAAAGCAGGAGGCATTACCTGATCTGAAATTACACTACAGAGACGTAGTAACCAAACAACATGGTATTGGCATCAAAATAGACATGAAGATCAGTGAAACAGAATAGAAAACACAGAGAAAAATCCATATACCTACATCCATTTGATACTTGACAAAGTTGCCAAAAAGTATATTTGGAGAAAAATACAAGCTTCTTAACAAATGGGGTACTGGGAAAACTCTATAGCTGTATGTAGAAAAATGAAACTAAACTCCTATCTCTCACCCTGCACAAACTCAAATCAAAATGGATCAAAGACTTAGTAATAACCCTGCAACTGTTAGAAGAAAACATAGGCTCAACACTCTATCATATAGGTTCTGGCACTGATTTTCTTAAGAAGACTCCCAAAGCACAAGAAATAAAATCAAAAACCAATAAACCAAAAAGCTTCTGTGCAGCAAAGGAAATTATTAAGAGTGTGAAGAGAGAGAGCTTATATAATGGAAGAAAATCTTGGCCAGCTACTCCTTCAATATTTATAAATATCCAGAATTTATAAAGAACTCAAAAAACCTAACATCCCAACACACACACACACACAACAACAACAACAACAACAATAACAACAACAACAACAAATAACCCACTTAGTAAATGGGCAAAATATCTAAACAAAAACTTCTCAAAAGAAGAAAAACAAATGGCTAACAAATGTATAAAAAAGTTCAACATCTCTACCAATCAGGGATGTGCAAATCAGAATTACACTAAGATTTCATCTCCAGTCAGAATGGCTATGATCAATAATACAAACAGTATTAAATGATGGCAAGTTTTTGGTGGAAAAGGCTTACTTGTATATTGTTGGTAGAACTACAGATTAGTACAGCCATTCTGGAAAGTAGTATTGAGATTCAAAAACAAACAAATAAACCAAAAAAAATTAAGCCAAAAAAATAGGTATGGAACCATCACAATATTACCCAGCTATCCCACTCATAGGTATTTTTCCAAAAGATCTAAAATTGGCATACTATAGTGATGCAGCCAATTCAGTGTTTATAGCTCCATAATTCACAATAGCTAAATTATGGAACCAACCCAGATACCATTAGTAAATGACTGGACTAAGAAATTGTGGTACATATATACAATAGAGTTCTACTCAGCCATTAAAACAATGGAATTGTGTCATTGCTGGTAAATGTATGGAAATGAAGAATGCCATGCTATATGAAAGAAACCAAACTCAAATATTGGATATTTTCTCTCAAGTGTGGAAACTAGAGTAAAATAAAGAAAATAGGGAGGGAAAGATAGGATAACATAAAAAGAAAAGATTGGTGATATAGAAGAAGATAAGAGGCAAAGTGGAATGGGTGAGGGGGAACAATGCAGAACGAATTCTTTAAAAATTACGTTATTTGCATAAATAAATGTACCTTATGAAATTTCACCTTTATTTGTAAGTAAAAACAATCAATCAAACATAAGTAGTCGAACAAAAGAAAGTCTGGTAGAGTAGACAAAGGATAATGGGGGAACAGGAGTGAGGATGGGAGGAGAAAGGGAGATGGAAAAGGGGTATCATAAACTAAAATTGAATTCCATGTGTGTATGTGTTTCTCAGGATGAACCCAACTGCTATGTATAACTATAAAGCTCTAAAGAAAATTAGAAACCAAACCAAAACCAAAACAAACAAAAATGTTACAAAAGTAAAGGACATTGTATATGGATTAAAATGTCAAACCGCAGGCAAAAATTCAATATTGAAATAAGTTGAAACAGAGTGCTAGTGATAATCATTGAAGTAGGTTATAGATAAAATGATGAATTCAGGAATATGGAAAATATCATGAAAAATCTCTATAAATACCCCCTGTAGATGTTTCAGAACCATGGACAGAGACAACTGTGGTCTGGATATTCATGTGCTGACCAAATATGTGCAAATTAGCAGAAGGTCACTAATGAGCAGGAATAAAAATGTATGTTTAGAGCTCATCATCAACAGAGTTGTGAGTCAGCAATTTTTAGAGGAACAATGGGATAAAAGAGATGTTGAGAATTCAAAAGAATGCTGACACTGTAATTTCAAACTTGATTTACAGATTACTTTCCTCAGAACCGTGACATAGAGTGCTATTTTTATGAACAGTATGGCCATAAGAAGACAGGGAGGAAAAAATTGAAGGGAAAATTTAATAAAGAATTTGGGATTAGAAGGGCTCAATTATGACATGGTATTACAGAGGACACAGAAAATTGCTAGGAAGAATGGGGATGGATTAAAGCCAATTGAAGGAAGAGTGGGAGCAACTGAAGGATCATTTGTATGGCTAATATTTTGCTCATGTAATTATCTGACTTCTTAACTTTATCATTTAGTTTTCATTCCCATCTTCTCTTAGTCTGTTTTCCTTTACTCCCATAGTCAAAACATACACATGTGCACATACACACATGAACATGCCCTCGAGCGCACACACACACTTTACTTCTACACTCTAGATAGCTTTCCAGATACAAATGTTATCCACTTTTAGATGCACTCTTATGGAATTTGAAAGTCAAGTGTGAAGCAACATATTTCTTGCTCTTGCTTTTCTGTCTTTTTCTTGTACAGAAAAGAGTGTGAAGAAGTAGGTTTTCAGTAGCAGGGCTCCATTCCAGTGCACAGTCTTCTATTTCCAGTGTATCCTCAAGCATTTGAGTAAGGGCATTGTTCATGTTCCATTCAGCAATTTCACAGTCATTGAGAACTGTGTTCGTGAATGCAGGCACGTTGGCACCTTCCTCACATCCCTGATGAAAGCAGAGATAGAGAGGTGCTCCCATATTAGGTCAGATAATTATGCTCTGAGGCTCCCAGGACTCCAACCAGAGATTTTTTTTTCTCAGATTTTGCAATGATTTCATGAGCCTCAATTTCTCTATTAAATTCCTTTCTTCTTTTCACAGTACTATTTGTTTCTTGCCCACACCTTGACTCATACAGAGTTATCACTATTATTTTTAAGTAATTTATGTATTATCTATGTTTCAGGTATAGCACCAACAAAGCTCATCCTCTGTAATTACTTATTTTCAATTTCTGAGGAATTTTTATTGCAGCTAGGAGAGGTAATCAAGAAGTTGTGTTTCTAATTTGGTACATCTCTATTCTGTTGTTTTATGATATTTTCATTAGAAATAGATCATGCTAATTTATTAAAGCAAGCTGGTCACTATTTGAAGATGTAGTTTCAAGAAAATCATTGAAAAAGAATTTTTCTGCCAAGAGCATCCAGAGATTCTCTTTTTTATATCCTGTTTCCATGTAGTGAATAATACACCTGGAAATCTAAACATAGTGATTTATATTTTCCTGAAACCTTCTTTATCTGATTCAGATAATGTTCTCTATCATTTACAAAATCCTTTTATTATAGTGCTTTGGTGGTATCTGCCTTTTTCATAACTGCATAGAATTGAAAGTGTCATTCAATAGAAACAACCTGTATGTCTAAAAAAGAACAGACAGGAAATTCAGTTCTCTGAAGATTATGAATTTTCTTCGGCACTTAAAGAGGAAGAAAGGGCTTTTCAAAGGCTTCATTTTACCTGAAGCCTATCATTAAAGTTATTGTTTATCATGACAGTTTACAAGAAGCTGCATGTTTCCTCAACATGACAATTTTTTTCCACTCTCCTTTTATTGGGAATTAAATTCATCTCGTTGCTGTTTTAATGTGTAGTTCTTCTTCAAGATTAATCATCACAACAATAATGGTGAGAATGAGGTACCGTATGGTTCACCGTGATCTGGAAAGTGGACTCTCCTATGTGATTTTGTTGAGATGCATGTTTGGTATTACATATGTGGAGAGCTATAGTCCCACTTCACTCAACCTGGGAAACTTTCACAGGAACTCATACTATCAAATGTTTTTCTTGATTGCAAGCTAATAAATTTGAGTAAAGAATTCTGATGTGTGTAATACTTTGGGGATGTATTTATGAATCCAGAAAAACAAACCATATATATATGCATATGGGGGTGGTTTAGATATGAAGTATATACCAAAAGCTCATGTTTGAGACGCTACAAGAACGTTCAGAGGTGAAATGATTGGGTTATGAGAGTTGTAACCTAATCAGTGGAGTAATCCAGTTGGAGATTAACTGGGTAGTTACCATTGTCTAGAGTATGGCTGGAAGGGGTAGGTCACTGGGGGCATGCCCTTGGGGTTTATATTTTGTCTCTAGTGAGTGGAGATCTCTCTTTGCTTCCTGATTGTCATGTCCTGAGCTGCTTTCCTCTGCCAATGATGTTCTGCCTGATCTCAGGCAGACAGTAATGGTGTTTGCCGTCTATGGACTGAGACCTCTGAAACAGTGCTAAATAAACTTTTCCTCCTCTAAAATTATTCCTCTTAGGTCTTTTGGTCAGCATAAAAACTGACTAAAGCTAGTATGTGCATACTCATACTTACCTAAGGGAGTTAATTTGATCTGTATATTTTCCATAACTCTTACCAAAATTTTAATTACTATCTAAATTTAATGATAGCTCCATTTATCAAGTGGTTCAAGCATTCTAAGAACAGGAGAAAATGCTTCTTACCATTCCATTTGACTCTTATCATAACCCCATTAGGTATGCAGTTATTCTAGTTTCATTACAAATGAGGAAGCTACACCTCTGACGTTTTTATTTAAATGTAATAAGCAACTTGAGATGTGCAAGGGCTATTAAAAGGCATATCATTCATAAGAAAAACCACTGAAAATTACTGAATATTGATAGTACTCTCAGGTGCAATATTCATATAAGTGAGAATTTTGTAGGTTAAATTTAGAACTTGACATTCCAATTTTATATAAACACAAATATTTAAGTAGTAATTTTACTTATTTCATCTAATATCAAATAAAGTGCACAGACATTTTTGAGGTATCCTGTTTTTTCCAATAATAATAGTAATAATAATAGCTTAAGATACTATAACATTGTTGCCAATAGTTTCAAAATTAAGTTATGAAGCAAAAGGGGAAAAAAAGACGTAATCATCTCTTAGTATCATTTGGGATTGCTTCCAGTCCCCCTCACTGACACCAAAATCTGTGATGTTCAAGGCCCTTATGTAAAATTGTGTATATAACTGAATTAAATTCTGCCAAACTCCTGTATACTTTAAATCATCTCTATAGATTTATAATACTCAATAATATTCAAATAATTGTTATACTGTGTTTTAAAGGAATTTGTTTGTTTGGTGCAAGAGATCAAATCCAGGGCCTTGCACAAACAAGGTAGGTACTCTTCCAGCTCTTCTCGAATATTTATGATACAGAGTTGATTGAATCCACAATGTAAAATTAACAGGTATACAGGGCCAACTGCATTTAATTTTCTAATCAAACCATTTCTGTAGACTACTGGAGAGAAGATTAAATACATACTAGGAACACAAATGCAATACTCAGATTTACTGTTATTAAAAAACAAATGTAGGAGACGGGAAGATGGCGGCGAGGGGAGTGCATTACCCCCGTGTGCTGCTTCACTGTGTGGGAGTATGACAAGTCAGGACGGCTAAAGGATATCTTGTTAGGAATTTCCAGCAATAGTGGGGTGCTCCGGAATCTGGAGGAAGGATTTCCATCGCATGAGGATCTGCTACGGGGACTCAAACGCGAGAGGTTTGTCGCACGGAGGGTAACACGGCTTATTCAGCAAATCGCCCCGCGGCTAGAGTCTGCAGCGCGCGCTGGGATAGAGACGCAGGGTTACAGCGCTGCAGTTTCTGCCAGCCGTGCAAGCACCGTACTCAGGGCTGAATTCTGGGTTCGACACGGGGGAAAGGAAGCGGTCCATCACGGTTCTCCACACCGGTCAGACCACAGAGGAGGCCAGCAGCCACCATGTTGGTAAACTGACGTCACCTTCCCTGTTTTCGACTGACCGCAGCTCATTCAGCCATAGATCAGGTAATTTCAGGCTGCAATTCGCCTGCGGCTTGCAGACAGATTGCTAGGGTTCAGTGCCTGGGTGCTTCTTAGAACCTGATCTTATCGGAGCGAACACCGAGCGCGGGGCGGCCGAGTTCCGGCTCCCGGAACCGTCCCGGAACCGCCCTGGCCCAGGGCCGCGGAGCCTGCGGAGGCTGCTTCTTGGACCCTGCTCCTATCAGAGCATACAACAAGCACTAAGCAGCCGAATTCCGGCTCCCGGAACTGAGCCCGCGGGGACTGCTTCTTGGAGCTTACACTTATAGGAGCTTACACCGAGCACGGAGCGGCCGAGTTCCGGCTCCCGGAACTTCCCTGGCCCGGGGCTAGGAGCCCGCGGAAACTGCTTCTCGGTCCGGGTCCTGCTGAGGGCCGGTCAGGACTCACCCGTTGCTTTGGTTGCCCGGCAAGGGGAACGAAATGCTGCCATTCGCATAGGATACCAACATGGCAGAGATCTGATGTCAGCAGAAAGCGGCGGAGGAGAGAACTTCATCAATACCAGCGGTGACATAAGCAGTTGGTCTCCTGGTAGGGGGGGTGAGGCACAGTCACCCGAGTCTCCTCAATTTGTCGTTGAGCCAGAGGGGAGAAGCCGGGCCGCCGCCAGCGCCCGGAGCAGGCCCAGCGGCTCGCCAGCGTGGTGACCGCGTGACCCCAATTGGAGAGGGGGCGGAGCGGAGCCGCCACTCGCACCCGCAAGGTGGGCAGACCCGCGACCCAGTGGTACATGGGCGTGGTAGGAGGGGCAGGGCAGAGCCGCCGTTCGCGCTTGCAAGGTAAACAGACCTGTGACAGCCGGGCGGGTCAGGCCCAGTGGCCTGCCAGTGTGGTACACATGTCACCCCAACTGGAGTAGGGGCAGAGCAGATCCTTCTCCCACGCCCGGATCAGGCCCTGCCGGTGTGGTGGTCACGTGACCCCAATTGGAGTGGGGGCGGAGCGGAACCGCCACCCGTGCCCGCAGGGTGAGCAGACCAGTGATCAAACTGCAGATCAGACCCAGGGGTCCGCAGGCGTGGTAGGAGGGGCAGGGCAGATCCGCCGCCCGCGCCTCCAAGGTAGGCAGACCTACAACAGACCGGCGGATCAGGCCCAGGAGCCTGCCGGCGTGGTACAAACACCACCCTAATTGGAGTAGTGGCAGAGCAGAGTCGCCGCCCGTGCCAGGAACAGGCCCAGCGTCCTGCAGGCGGGGTAGTCACGACACCCCAATTGGAGTAGGGGCAGAGCAGAGCCTCCACCCGTGCCCGAAAGGTGGGCAGATCTGCGACCGACCAGCGGGACAGGCCCAGTGGCCTGCCGGTACGACAGACACGTCACCCCATTTGGAGTAGGGGCAGAGTAGAGCCGCCGCCCGCGCCTGCAGGGTAGGCAAACCTGCAACCGACCGGCGGATCAGGCCCGGTGGCCTGCCGGCGTGGTACACTCGTCACCCCAATTGGAGTAGGGGCAGAACAGAGCCGCCGCCAGCGCCCAGAACAGGCCCAGTGACCTGCCGGCGTGGTAGCCACGACACCCCAATTGGAATAAGGAGAGAGCAGAGCCGCCGCCCGCACCTGCAGGAAAGATACGCAAGCAGTATGAAAAGACAAGGAAAGAAAGGACCACAAGCAATGCAGGTCAACGCAACTTTAGAAGAGGTAACAGCTGCAGCAGATGGAATGTCAGATAAAGAATTCAGGATATACATGCTTCAGATGATCTGGAGTATCAAGGAAGACATTAAACAGCAAAATCAGACAATGAAAGATCACTTCGACAATGAATTACGCAAACAAATCCAGGAAGCAAAGGATCAACTATACAGGGAGATAGAGGTTATAAAAAACAAACAAACAGAAATCCTAGAAATGCAGGAAGCAATAAACCAACTTAAAAACTCAATGGAGAATACTACCAGCAGAGTAGAACACTTAGAAGATAGAACATCAGACAATGAAGACAAAGTATTTCAACTGGAAAAGAACATAGACAGCTCAGCAAGACTGTTAAGAAACCATGAGCAGAACATCCAAGAAATATGGGATAACATTAAGAGACCAAACTTAAGAGTCATTGGGATACAGGAAGGTACAGAGCTCCAAACCAAAGGAATGAGCAATCTATTCAATGAAATAATACGAGAAAACTTCCCAGACTTGAAGAATGAGACAGAATCCCAAATCCTAGAAGCCTACAGGACGCCGAATGTGCAAAATCATAAGAGATCCACACCTAGACACATTATAATGAAGATGCCCAACATACAGAATAAGGAGAGAATTTTAAAAGCTACAAGAGAAAGGAAGCAGATTACATTTAGGGGTAAGCCAATCAGGATAACAGCTGATCTTTCAACACAGACTCTGAAAGCTAGAAGATCCTGGAATAACATATTTCAAACACTGAAAGAAAATGGGTTCCAACCAAGAATTGTGTATCCAGCGAAATTAAGCTTCAGGATGGAAGATGAAATTAAAACCTTCCACGATAAACAAAAGTTAAAAGAATTTGCAGCTAGAAAACCATCTCTTCAAAACATCCTCGGCAAAACATTACAGGAAGAGGAAATGGAAAATAACAATGAAAACCAACAGTGGGAGGTAGGACAGTAAAGGGGGGGGAAATAATCAAAGAGGAAAACAAACCATGTTTAGTAACAGAAATAAACAAATATGGCTGGAAGAACAACCCATATCTCAATAATAACCCTAAATGTTAATGGCTTAAACTCACCAATTAAGAGACACAGGCTAGTAGAATGGATCACAAAACAAGACCCAACAATATGCTGCCTACAGGAGACGCATTTGATAGGAAAAGACATACATAGGCTGAAGGTGAAAGGTTGGGAAAAATCATATCACTCATATGGACTTCGGAAACAAGCAGGAGTGTCCATACTCATATCAAATAAAATAGATTTCAAGCCAAAGTTAATCAAAAGGGATAAAGAGGGACACTACATACTGCTTAAGGGAACCATACACCAACAAGACATAACAATCATAAATATTTATGCCCCAAACAATGGTGCAGCTATGTTCGTCAAACAAACTCTTCTCAAGTTCAAGAGTCTAATAGACCACCATACCATAATCATGGGAGACTTCAACACACCTCTCTCGCCACTGGACAGATCTTCCAAACAAAAGTTGAATAAGGAAACTATAGAACTCAATAACACTATTAATAACCTAGACCTAATTGACATATATAGAGTATACCACCCAACATCAAGCAGTTACACTTTTTTCTCAGCAGCACATGGATCCTTCTCAAAAATAGATCATATATTATGTCACAGGGCAACTCTTAGACAATATAAAGGAGTAGAGATAATACCATGCATCTTATCTGATCATAATGGAATGAAACTGAAAATCAACGATAAAAGAAGGAAGGAAAAAGCATACATCACTTGGAGAATGAACAATAGGTTACTGAATGATCAATGGGTTATAGAAGACATCAAGGAGGAAATTAAAAAATTCTTAGAGATAAATGAAAACACAGACACAACATATCGGAATCTATGGGACACATTGAAAGCAGTTCTAAGAGGAAAATTCATTGCTTGGAGTTCATTCCTTAAAAAAAGAAAAAACCAACAAATAAATGATCTCATACTTCATCTCAAAATCCTAGAAAAAGAAGAGCAAAACAACAGCAAAAGAAGTAGAAGGCAAGAAATAATTAAAATCAGAGCTGAAATTAATGAAATCGAAACAAAAGAAACAATTGAAAAAATTGACAAAACTAAAAGTTGGTTCTTTGAAAAAATAAACAAAATCGACAGACCCTTAGCCATGCTAGCGAAGAGAAGAAGAGAGAGAACTCAAATTACTAGCATACGGGATGAAAAAGGCAATATCACAACAGACACTTCAGAAATACAGAAGATAATCAAAAACTATTTTGAATCCTTATACTCCAATAAATTAGAAGATAGTGAAGGCATAGATAAATTTCTTAAGTCATATGATCTGCCCAGATTGAGTCAGGAGGATATAGACAACCTAAACAGACCAATATCAATTGAGGAAATAGAAGAAACCATCAAAAGACTACCAACTAAGAAAAGCCCAGGACCGGATGGGTATACAGCAGAATTTTACAAAACCTTTAAAGAAGAACTAATACCAATACTTTTCAAGCTACTTCAGGAAATAGAAAAGGAGGGAGAACTTCCAAATTCATTCTATGAGGCCAACATCACCCTGATACCTAAACCAGACAAAGACACTTCAAAGAAAGAAAACTACAGACCAATATCTCTAATGAACCTAGATGCAAAAATCCTCAATAAAATTCTGGCGAATCGGATACAAAAACATATCAAAAAAATTGTGCACCATGATCAAGTAGGATTCATCCCTGGGATGCAAGGCTGGTTCAATATACGGAAATCAATAAATGTTATTCACCACATCAATAGACTTAAAAATAAGAACCATATGATCATCTCGATAGATGCGGAAAAAGCATTCGACAAAGTACAGCATCCCTTTATGTTCAAAACTCTAGAAAAACTAGGGATAACAGGAACATACCTCAATATTGTAAAAGCAATCTATGCTAAGCCTCAGGCTAGCATCATTCTGAATGGAGAAAAACTGAAGGCATTCCCTCTAAAATCTGGAACAAGACAGGGATGCCCTCTCTCTCCACTTCTGTTCAACATAGTTCTCGAAACACTGGCCAGAGCAATTAGACAGACGAAAGAAATTAAAGGCATCAAAATAGGAAAAGAAGAACTTAAATTATCACTATTTGCAGATGATATGATTCTATACCTAGCAGACCCAAAAGGCTCTACAAAGAAACTATTAGAGCTAATAAATGAATTCAGCAAAGTGGCAGGATATAAAATCAACACGCATAAATCAAAGGCATTCCTGTATATCAGCGACAAATCCTCTGAAATGGAAATGAGGACAACCACTCCATTCACAATATCTTCAAAAAAAATAAAATACTTGGGAATCAACCTAACAAAAGAGGTGAAAGACTTATACAATGAAAACTACAGAACCCTAAAGAGAGAAATAGAAGAAGATCTTAGAAGATGGAAAAATATACCCTGTTCATGGATAGGCAGAACTAACATCATCAAAATGGCGATATTACCAAAAGTTCTCTATAGGTTTAATGCAATGCCAATCAAAATCCCAACGGCATTTCTTGTAGAAATAGAGAAAGCAATCATGAAATTCATATGGAAAAATAAAAGACCCAGAATAGCAAAAACAATGCTAAGCAGGAAGTGTGAATCAGGCGGTATAGCGATACCAGACTTCAAACTATACTACAGAGCAATAGTAACAAAAACAGCATGGTACTGGTACCAAAACAGGCGGGTGGACCAATGGTACAGAATAGAGGACACAGAAACCAATCCACAAAACTACAACTATCTTATATTTGATAAAGGGGCTAAAAGCATGCAATGGAGGAAGGATAGCATCTTCAACAAATGGTGCTGGGAAAACTGGAAATCCATATGCAACAAAATGAAACTGAATCCCTTTCTCTCGCCATGCACAAAAGTTAATTCAAAATGGATCAAGGAGCTTGATATCAAATCAGAGACACGCCGTCTGATAGAAGAAAAAGTTGGCTACGATCTACATACTGTGGGGTCGGGCTCCAAATTCCTCAATAGGACACCCATAGCACAAAAGTTAATAACTAGAATCAACAAATGGGACTTACTCAAACTAAAAAGTTTTTTCTCAGCAAAAGAAACAATAAGAGAGGTAAATAGGGAGCCTACACCCTGGGAACAAATCTTTACTCCTCACACTTCAGATAGAGCCCTAATATCCAGAGTATACAAAGAACTCAAAAAATTAGACAATAAGAGAACAAACAACCCAATCAACAAATGGGCCAAGGACCTGAACAGACACTTCTCAGAGGAGGACATACAATCAATCAACAAGTACATGAAAAAATGCTCACCATCTCTAGCAGTCAGAGAAATGCAAATCAAAACCACCCTAAGATACCATCTCACTCCAGTAAGATTGGCAGCCATTATGAAGTCAAACAACAACAAGTGCTGGCGAGGATGTGGGGAAAAGGGTACACTTGTACATTGCTGGTGGGACTGCAAATTGGTGCAGCCAATTTGGAAAGCAGTATGGAGATTTCTTGGAAAGCTGGGAATGGAGCCACCATTTGACCCAGCTATTCCCCTTCTCGGTCTATTCCCTAAAGACCTAAAAAGAGCATGCTACAGGGACACTGCTACATCGATGTTCATAGCAGCACAATTCACAATAGCAAGACTGTGGAACCAACCTAGATGCCCTTCAATAGACGAATGGATAAAAAAAATGTGGCATTTATACACAATGGAGTATTACTCTGCATTAAAAAATGACAAAATCATAGAATTTGCAGGGAAATGGATGGCATTAGAGCAGATTATGCTAAGTGAAGCTAGCCAATCCCTAAAAAACAAATGCCAAATGTCTTCTTTGATATAAGGAGAGTAACTAAGAACAGAGTAGGGACGAAGAGCATGAGAAGAAGATTAACATTAAACAGGGATGAGAGGTGGGAGGGAAAGGGAGAGAGAAGGGAAATTGCATGGAAATGGAAGGAGACCCTCAGGGTTATACAAAATTACATACAAGAGGAAGTGAGGGGAAAGGGAAAAATAATACAAGGGGGAGAAATGAATGACAGTAGAGGGGGTAGAGAGAGAAGAGGCGAGGGGAGGGGAGGGGAGGGGGGATAGTAGAGGATAGGAAAGGCAGCAGAATACAACAGACACTAGTATGGCAATATGTAAATCAATGGATGTGTAACTGATGTGATTCTGCAATCTGTATATGGGGTAAAAATGGGAGTTCATAACCCACTTGAATCAAAGTGTGAAATATGATATATCAAGAACTATGTAATGTTTTGAACAACCAACAATAAAAATTAAAAAAAAAAATCATTTCCTTAAACCGATCTACAAAATTTGTGCTAGTTCATTAAATCTTAGAAATCCCTTTGCTGGGATTGTGGAAGGCACATTTTGGCACTATTGAACAGTTGCATACACTAAAAATATGAGGAAATTTCTTCAAGGTAATGGAGACTGTCTTCATGAGTTTTCAAAATGTATAATGAAGAGATGATCATTTTTAAAACAAGGTGGAAATAATCTTAGATATTCAGGCGATTTGGGGAAGTAAGGAAAGCCTTTCAAATAATTGGAAAAAATAAATTCTCTCTTTTACTCTGATAAAATAACTATCTAAATTTTTAAGAAAAGAAAATAAGTGCTGAATTTCTAATTTATTTTTTGCACAAAATAAAGTGGATCAAACCTATAAATTTAAAAAATTAAACAATAAAGGTAACAGAAATAAAAAGAAGTTTTAAAAGATTCTCAGATTCAGATTTTTCCGTATCATTAATTAAAGTTAGAAGCCAATAATGATAATATTTTCACTGTGAAAATTTTGGAAAGTGCAAACAAAACAATAAATAATATGACAATGGTTATAAAAAAAATGAGAAACAAATGCCTGCCAAATGTGAAGTTCCCAACATTTATTTATGCATTTGGAACTAAACTAATAAAAATACTAGTAAATTTGTGTCTGTGTATTGTTTACATCCTGTGCTCTGTCAAGAAAGTCTGTTGCATCTTTCAGTGAAATGGTAGACTTATCTGCATCTTTACTAAGCTCTGACAAATATAAAATTTGTCAATTCAGGGGACTGGCTTCCATTGCAGGTGACTCTGGGCTTTGAAGTTTGCTGTAGTCAGTCTGATCTCACTGACTACCATTTTCTTCAATTTGGGTGTAAAGTCTTTTGGTTCAGTGGTTTTCCCTCAAATTACAACAGCTTTTTAGTCAAAACTAATCAAATTTCCACATACCAATATTTCGAAGGTAATCTCAATTCAGGCAACCCCATCAGAATACTGCACATATGCTTCCAGACTAGGCAGAGACTATTTTTGTATCTGACAGTAATTTCTCCATGACTCTTAATGGGCACTGCAGCTCTTGTCTTTGTCTAGAAACTTGTGAATTACAACTTTCTGCTATAAATGTATGAAACCTTGTGAATATTCTATCTCAAATCCAAACAAAGTTTCTGGCATCAGGACAGACTATCAGTGGGCCTGAGTACTGGTAAAGAAGAACTTGTTTATACAATAGTGCTCTCTGATTTTGGTCCAGTCACTGCCCAACTAGAAAAGATTATCATTTCTAGAGTACATGTGGGAATAGGTAGGACTAGTTACAGGTAGAAAAAACTAGTTTATGACTTATGACCATAGCTACCATACAGAAACCTAAGGCTCCAGATTGTGTCATGCCACAACCCACACTATTCAGATGAGCTTCTCAAAGTGGAATCATAAGGAAGATTGCCCTAGAGGATTTACAAACCTTTGTCCCTCTTTATTCTCTGCTTAGAAGCCTCATCCTGTTAACAAAAAAATCAGAACAATCTCCTCTGGGAGGAATTATCTTCCTGTGTGTTTTGTCAGCTACTGGGAAATAAAGGACCTCTGCAAATGTATTACCTCACCGACTTGGCTTTCAACTCTAAGAATCTGAGAGAAATCAATCAGACCTGAAATTTCTTTTTCATGTTTAATGGATTCCTAGTGGAGCCAACATGCCACAGTAAAATCCAGTGTTTGGGATTGGGGAGACTCTTCCAATCATGACCCAGTGATTTTGGATCCTTTGATCTTGTGTATCTGCCATCTTCAGCCATGGCCACATTAATTCCAGAGTGACCTTGAAATCACTTGGTTCCCTTCAGATTTGAAATTGACCACATAGAGGAAATGATCCTAGTTTAGGGTGAGATAGTTTTTCTATATCTTGCCTGTAGAGGTAACATGTTATATGCATTTTATAAAAACCTTCAGAAAGTTACACTAAAGGAGGGAGGAACATTGATTGGGCAAAGCGGGGGAGGGGGCATGGAGACAGAAAAGATGGTGGAATGAGATAAACATCATTACCTAGGTACATGTATGACTGCACATATGGTGTGACTCTGTCAGGTGCAACCAGAGAAATAAAAATTTGTGCTCTATTTGTGTACAATGAATCAAAATGCATTCTTCTGTCATGTATAACTAACTAGAATAAATTTTAAAAAATACTATTTCCTCATACGTTTCTTGGCCTTCTAACTCTTACTAAGCAAAATCTTAACTTCCCTGCTTAATGCATTGTTTTCCCCACTTTGTCCAATACTATTTTTATGTGATGTATCCTTTCTCATGGTTCATATATTTTTACCTAACAAATTACAAATGTGTATCTGCAGTCCTCATCTTTTGCCTGAGCTGCAGATTCATACAATCAACCACTGAATGTTACATGTCCAGAACTGAACTCATTGTGTACCACCCACACACAGACTGTTGTTCATGATTTGAACTGTACAAATTCCCAGCCTCTACCTCTCACACCTCACAAATTGCCCCATCCCCATCAATTTGTATCATTAAAATTGGACTCTGGTCTTTTTCACGTGTACAATCATGTTAATTTCATGGTATTACTACTATATCTTCCAAGTTCATTTCTTCTAGTGCTCTATGGACTCCAATAACCCCTTAAATCCAAACCCTTACCCATTTATCTCTGAACAACAAATGCCCAAATCATGGTTTCACTTTGTTAAAAAAATTATTTGGACTGGATCAAATTGAACTAAAATATATCAAAATCAATCCTCCATCTGATATTTGAAGCTGATTGGTTTATATTGGGGTGTGTTGATGCAAAACTGTAATGCACTACTCTTATCCATAGGTGGCAGCCAGCTCCTAAAATTTTTGCAGAAATGGTCTGCAAAAATACAACTGATGGAAGAAGTAGAAGCAACGTATTTCAATTTATATTTTCTCATTTACATGAGTGACAACTTCATAGGTTTTATTTTCCCAGGAACACTAAGCTAGGAGAAGAGAATACCATCTCTTCAATCTGGAGCTCCTAGAAGTATTTCTGTCTAAACTTTCTCAGGACTCTCAGTGTCCGCTACCAAACCTCATGACTTCTTCCCTTCCAGCCAGTTCTAGTGGAAGGTTTCTTGTTGGCCTCATTATACCAAAATCAGGTTCTGTTTCTAATTTATTCAAAAAGACCTCTGTTGTTTAAGAGTTTGCCAAATTGTTATTGCCAAAGTTACTTGTTAATAATTCAGGGCATTAAACTTTTTCATAATCCAGTCACACATAACCATATTGTTACTTTTGATTAATTTCCATATGGGTGCAGTTTATAAAGTGCTTTGTGGTTATTCTTTTTTCTAAATTGCCCCATCCCCATCAGAAAATAAATAAATTCCCATGTTATCTACAGGACCTAGAGCATGAGCCAGGTAAAATAACACATTCTTTACTAAATTTACTAAAGGTAAAGTTCAAGAATAATGATGGAGTTTGGATATAACAGTAGTAAAATAATAATAAGTATTCTTCTAAAGGGAGAGAGAGACACAGAGAGAGAGAAAGGGAGGTTTTGTGCCATTAAACATAAAATAAAAACTTTATCATATCTGTCATAGTATCTGTAGTAGTAATGGTCACATATATTTGTTGAATTGTCAGTTTTACTCAGTTATTCAGTGAATAATCATTTACTGAGATAATAGGTTCCCAGGATTCTACTCATTCCCCAAATAAACATATTATATAATTTTAGGAAATTTTACGTCCTATAAAATTATTTCATAAGATTTTCCCAGCTTCTTTGGTACTTTAGGCTATACTTGAAGGCACTGTAATAACAAAGTACCAACATTAAAAACAACAGCCATAAAAAAATAATTCCTATCCAGAACTTTTTCCTTTTTAAAAATTGTTTGGAAGAGCAAAGTAGAAATATTTTATTTTATTAAATCAACCTTATATTCCTGTTTCCTCATGTAGGCCTTACATTTTGCTACAAAAATTGCCAAACATTTTACTACAAAATATCAAATGCAGTAATATCATCTTTCACTGGTTTATATATACAATTTGAATAGTCATAATTTTATCTCATTATTTAGTGACATTATCATATTAGTATTATTTGTCATAAAATAAAAAATAATTATTTCTAAAGAATAATATGATGTCTTAGAATATTACAATTAGACTGAGCAAAATAATAGTTTTGCATCTGTATGTGTGCATTTGTATATGCTGACATGTCAGCTTACAACTGTGAATAGATAAGAAGACAAAAGAAGTCAATTAAAAAAAAAGATGTCAATTTATATAGCTGACATCTAGTCTTTAAGATTTTTTTTTATATCATGTGACTTATTTCACCCTACTTTAAATTCTGGTTGCTATAAAATACCTATGTTAATTATATCACTGATCAATAATTTCTCATTCATTTAAAAATATTTCATTTAGCCAATGGGCCCCTCAAATATTCTAGTGCTTTAATAATTTTAATCTTTTCTCATTTTCAGGTATAAACAAGAAGCTTATTTTATCTATCCCAAGGCATGTAAATTTTGCAGTCTTTTAACCTAATAAGTAAACATATTTAAAGAAAAGCAAAGGAAAATATCTTAAAATAACAATATAACATTAAAATTTAAGTTATCCAAAATAATATATTTTTCTTCATTTATTATCTTACTTTTTATTTTTAAAACTTATTTCAATTTATTTATTTACTCTAATTTGTTATATATGACAGCATAATGCCTTTCAATTCATAGTACCACATAGAGCACAATTTTTCATGTCTCTGGTTCTTCACAAAGTAGAGTCACACTATTTGTGTCTTCATATATGTAATTAGAGTAATGATGTCCATCTCATCACTTTTTTTTGTAGTTGGACACAATACCTTTATTTTATTTATTTATTTATCTTTATGTGGTTCTGAGAATTGAACCCAGTGCTTCACACATGCTGGACAAGCACTCTACTGTTGAGCCACACCCCAGTCCCATCTCATCACTTTTTAAATGAAATAATAGCAATACAAAGAAATGTTTAGGAAAGTCCAATAAAACAAAAAAAAAATGAAAAATGTGTCTCATAGTCCCAATAGAGGCAACCATTTATTAGCATACCCTGATTTAATTCACCTACTTACCTACTTTTTAGTATTTTTTAACATCATACTTAATCTCTCAACATATAAAATTTTGTACAATTTCGTGTTTGAACATGGTATACTCAAAGTTGGCAGTTTTCATGTGAAGGTTTGGCTTACCCCAGAGCTGGTATCCCAAGAGAACCAGGCTGAGGCTGAAGGATCTTCTCTAAAAGTTCACAGCTTTATTTTCATTGTATTAACTGGTGAAATTGATCATAAACCCACCCAGACTCAAGACAAGGGACACAGACCCCCAATTCTCAATGGGAAGAAAGTCAAAGAATGATTTTCTGTGTTTAGAAATGTCAAAATACAGTAAGATACAACTACAATTTAGAGTCAGAGCTGATAGAGCTGTTTCTCATCTTACTCCACTAGGAGAGCTCATATGACTCTTTCTTACATTAGTATGTAAACATATTTATAAACTTCTCCAATAAAATTGAGTGGCACAGAAGGAAAGAAATCGTAGACACATCTTAAGGGTAAACATTTGCTAACTAAAATTACTGAAAACTTTCTTTGTGCCAAGTAATGTGTAGTTTCATAAGATTTTAAAACATTCTAGAAAAGCCACATTGTGGGATATTCTGCTGTAGAATGAGTTGGATCTAACACATATTGATTTGTAGAGATGTTCATTATATATAAAATGGAAAAGAAAGTTTTACAAATATATATATATGCATATATATATAATATGAATGTGTGCATACGTACATGTGTCAGTTGTAAATGAGAATATTTATGTTTGTCATTTAAAATATTAATTTAGAAAATGTCTCTAGAAAAACTTACCAAATTATGATAATGGATATAGTTGATAACTTAAGGGGTTTATTCTAGGTAAGAGTATTTTAATTTTGTGGAAGACCTCAGTGTTAGAATGCACATGTATTTCTTTTGTAGTAATGAAACAAAGTAATATAATTTTGGGAGGGAAAGGAACCAGACCAAAAGAAAATTGAGATTAGAAAATGTAAAACAAAGTTGGGGCCTAATTAGAGAAAGGCAGATGACTTTTAAACCAGTGTAATAAACACTGTGAGAATCCAAGGGAACAAATGTCAGATTCTGCTTGTGTAGCTGTTAAAGTTTACCTGTTCTCTGTGAATTTGGCTGGGCAGATTCATGGTGAAGGGTCCACATGCAGAGGAGTTCACTCAGGCAAAGGCATGGAGAAGGGAAGAGATTGAGGGATAAGATAGCTGTTGGGGCTTAGTTCTGTAGGTGTGCAGGGTTACTAGTGGGCAAGAGAATGGAAGGTGAAGAACTGGCAGACAAGAATGCACTCTGGATGGAAAAGTTTTGCATTGTAAATATTATTCTGTTTTCTTTTTATTTCAACATTTTTCCTTTTGCCTTCTTAGATTTTTAGTATGCAATCTACTCTGTGTTAATTGCCTCAAAAAAAAAAAATTCTGAGACACAAGGCTTAAGTAGATTGAGAATTTTTCAGCGTTTACACAAGTTGGTGAGAGAATTTAGTAAATTCTGATTCAGAAGACACACCAGTATTCTGTGGGCAGAAGGGTAACTTTGCATCTCTATACTCCATGAAAAAAAATTTATGTGATCAGTGAGTGGAAAGGAGGGTGGTTCTGGGTGCAGAAAGAACATGGGGCAGAGAGCAGAGGGGCCATGCTCTCTGCATCATCTTATCATCTTGATAAGAGAAGTAAATGTTTCATGGCTGATAATTATTTTGTGTTAATATTTCTTTTATTTTTTATTTTTTTTTTTATTTATTTTTTTTTTATTTTTATTTTTTTTTTATTATTATTTTTTTTAATATTTCTTTTAATCATTCCAAATAACAGAATTTAGAGTGGCATTCTATTTGACTCAGAAGGCTCTGTCATCCTGATGAAATTACAGTCAGTCTTCCACATCCTTAATTTTCTCATCCTCAGGTGCAACAAACTTTATCTATAAAGAAATTGCATCTTTACTGAACATATACAGAGTCTTTGGGGTAGGTACTCCATAAGCAATGCAGTATACTAGCTATATATCATTTGTAATAAGTGTTATAAATTATTTAGAGATGATTTAAAGTATACAGAAAGATGTGAGTAGGTTACAAGCAAATATTATGATCCTATTTTATATAAAGGACTTGAACATCCCTTGTGACATTTGTAGAGTTCCTGGAACCAATCTCCCATGAATACAGAGGGATGCCTACACTAAAAACTCTCCAGTTCTCATTCGAAAATATTCTGGATTGAGTCATAAATTACAGTAATCCCCATTACAATCAATGAGTATCAAAAATGTTTACCAGGCATGGTGGCACACACTTATAACCTTGGCAACTTGGGAGGCTGAAGCAGGAGGATCACAAATTTGAGGCCAGCCTAGGCAACACAGTAAAATCCTGTTTCAAAATCTTTCAGAATGTTTAAAAGGAGCTGGGGATATATTTTAGTAGCAGAGCACCCATGGGTTCAATCCCAAGTACTACCAAAAGAAAAAGAAAGAAAATATTTTATTTGTCCTTATTTAGGTTTACAAGAGCTATGAAAGCTTTTGTAATTTAATGTTTTTGCTTGGATACTGAATAACTCTTATAACTTGATTATTTTGTGTTTAACAGAATAAGAGTTTATTACAAGCAGAAAACACTACAAAGTCATTGGCCAGTATATTTGGAAGTGAAATTTCTAAGTATTAGCAAAGTAGGAAATTATACATCAGAAGTATTATTTTATACTTAAAACAGTTCACTTGAATTTTAGCCTAGCATATCTAAGTGGTCATGCATACTAATTAAACTAATAGAATAGTTAGAAACAAATTTCAGAATACATTACTTACTGCATAAATCCCAAATACCAAAGAACTTTTAAATACATGTTAATGATGTGATTAAATAGCTTGTAAGGAAAAAGTAGATAAATTTTAAGCCACATATTAAGTTAAATAATATTATTATATGTCCAATGCATTTTATCTCTTTTTAAATGATAGCAGCTAGCTTTATACAATATATGATGATAGCACTTGTTTTTTTTAAGGTAGAAAAATTTCCATTTGAGGAAATTATGACCCATTCTGGCCTCTTGGAATGGATTCAGTGTTCTGTGTTTCAGGCAGAGCTTCTTTTGTATCCTGGGGCGGTATAGCATGCCCTCTGTCAGAGGACCTTGCAGTAGGACTTGTTACATCGTGTTCCTGTGGAATTATATTGCCGTGAAATAGCCCAAAGCAGACACTTCAGACCATGTGACAAGTATTCAATCAAGTCCAAGGATAGATCGTGTATTTTAGTCAGCTTTTTTTTTTTTCACTGCTAGGTCCAAAAGAACCAACAAGAACAATTTTAAGGAGAAGAATTTTATTTGAAGGCTCATGGTTTCAGAGGTGTCAGTCCATGGAAGGCTGGCTCCATTCCTCAGGGTTTGAGGTGAGGTTGAACATCATGGTAGAAGAGTGTATGGAGGGAAACAGCTTAAGACATTACCAGAGGCAGAAAGTCAGAGCTCTGTAGCACACAGACAAAACAAGTACATACCTAGAAACCTACCTCCTTCAGCCACACTCTACCTGCCTTCAGTAACCACTCAGTTAATTCTTTTCTTTTTAATATATTTTTTTAAGTTGTAGATGGATAGAATATTTATTTATTTATTTTTATGTTGTGCTGAGGATTGAACCCAGTGCCTTATGTGTGCGAGGCAAACGCTCTACCACTGAGCTACAACCCCAACCCCTCAGTTAATTCTTATCAGAAGGACTAATTCACAGATTGGGTTAAGGCTCTCATACCCTAATCATGTTAACTCTAAACCTTCTTGCATTGTTTCAGAGATGAGCTTTTGGAGGACATCTTACATCCAAACCATAATACCAATCATTTTTTTTCTCAAGGAGATATCCTTAGTGTGAATTTTTTTCAAAATCTAATAGGGATCTTCTCCCCAGCCCAGACTGGAGTAACAATGGTAAGCAGCAGCGGGGACTAAACCTGAAACTGCATGCAATTTGGACTGGGCTGCTTGTGCTGCATGATTTGTATATGTAAGTATGTGCATGTAAGTCAGACTTAGCTAAATGTTTTCCCAAATACTGAGACAGTCTTCTCAGAGCCACAGATCCAGATTCTTCCCTGCAATGGTGGTGGTCGAAGTGCTCACCTAAAGGGAAGGGATATGTTCTCACTACTAAGAAAATTAGGACATATTTAAGTATTAGATAGAAAATGAGCTTTAGTCTTAAGAAGTGAGCATTTGCTTCCTCCTTGGAGAGGTCGAGGCACTTGGGGTCAGACCATGAGGTGAGCAGATGCCTGTAGCATCCAGTGGTGGATGAACTAGTTTGTCACAAATGGAGAGCCTGTCATTGAAGGACCAGGACGAGCTTCAATTCACCTTCTATGTTATGCTTCTATTTTAACTCAAAAATGTCAATAAATTCTAGGTTTTTAAAAAGTCACAGTCTGTTCTTCATTGAGCTGGGGCAATGTAAGCACACATGCCTTACCTATATACCAAGGCACAAGAGGGCATCTTCCTTGGTCTCCATAGGACAGGAATATCTGTGGGCATTGTTTTAGATAACAGCCTGGAAAACTGAAAATGCTGGGAGCATGCTTAGGGCTGATTTCTATTTGTTGGACTAGTGGGCATTAGTGCTATAGTAATTATAGTATAAATAAGTACCACATTTTATAAGCCTAGACTAGAGTGCCTGGAGATGAAAGGGTTACAATTATTCTAATAATACACTTTCACATGGGTTTTTAAAAATGATCAACAAAAGAAGTTCATCCTTGGGGCTAGGGATATAGCTCAGTTGGTAGAGTGCTTTCCTTGCATGCACAAGGCCCTGGGTTCAATCCCCAGCACCACCAAAAAAAAAGAAAAAAAAAAAGTTCATTGTGGGAAGTTATCTGAATTAATGCCTTTATTTTACATATGAGAAAACAGGTACTTGGAAAATTAAAACTAGTTGTCAAAGATAGACCACAAGTAGTATAAGTAAGAGATGAAATCTAACGATTGATAAAAATTGACATCTTGAAAATGTTATTTATAACGTCATCAACTTAAAAGCTGGTTTAAGTAATGAACTTTCATAGTAAATGTTAACTTATTTTAGAATATCTTATAAAATAATGTATTTTTTTAAGTTTAGATCATATTTTTTTAAAAATGTGAAGAGAAAAAATAGATACACCACAAGAAAATTTAAATAGCCTCCAACTCTTGAATTTTGGGCCATAAATTCCATATGCATTTTATAAGGAAACATCCATTTTTGTATCCTACCAAGAACTCCATACATTTCCTTGCAGCTTTATTAAATATTCCATGTAGTTTTTAATTTTCACTCATTTATTTACCAGACTGCTATCACATAAAACACGAAGTCACCTCTCCCACTGTGCTCTGATCCTGCATCTTTTTGCTTACCAGATCTCAGATCTCGGTTTTGTTCAAACCTCCCAGAGAAATGAGAGGCATCAAACCTGTAGAGCAAGCCAAATATTTTTAACATTCTCACATAGGAGCAAAAAGAAGAAGCCTATATTGTACATTTTATGAGAAACAATTCAAAAATTCTTAGTAGTCATTTTGGATCCTCTTTCCAGTTTCTAACTCCTTAATTAATTTCCTCAAAATATCAACCCTTCACATTTTCCCTCTTTCTAGCATTTCCCCTGGGAAAGCAAGTTCCTCTTCCTACAGCAAAATCGTCTTCCTGAAGACGTGAAATCCAGGCAAGTTAGGCCTCCACAGCCTCCTTGGCTCTAATGCAGTCTTACAAAGAACAGAGAAGTTCTTCAAAGGGGTCACTCACCAACACTTACAAGAAGAAAGTGTTCTTCCTACAAGCGCATAAGGACTACCTCCCTAAGAGAAAATACTATCATGTGTGTGGAGAGAGAAGACTAAGGAGGTAGAGTCAGGAGATGGCTCTTCAGTGGGAAGGATGTCTTTGCAGAGACTTTCAGCAATGTGAGGTCTGCAGCATTTAATCCCAATTACCTCTCACTGATTTCCACAGAAGATCCACAGGGCTAAGGAGAGACCAAACAAAGAAATGAGGAGAGGAAGATTCCAGAGGTAATTAATTAAATGTCTCTTCAAAGAACACTCAATACAAGGAGCAGGCTGTGCTTCCCTCAAAAAAAAGCATGTCCTGTAAATTTGAATCTTTAGTATGTATAATATGATTTATGCTTGGCTTCTTTTGTTTTGTCAGGAATTTTAAAACTAAAATCATAAAGAATTAATTACTTAGGAAATTCTAGGGACTGATGTGTAGGAAATAATAATATAAATTTAAAATCAATTCGAACTGTGTCAATGGGAACTAAGATAATTTTCACCCTCCCTGTGTTTTAACCAAGGTATTTAAAGTAATAACTTTAATTTTTTTAAAAATAAAAGCAATGGTTTTCAGTGTAAAAAATTAAGAAATATTTAAAAAGTCACCAATAGTCCTACCACATAAAGATGACTGTAATGATTTTGTTTGGTGATTAGGGATTTAAATAAAGAACAAGAAATCTATTCCATAAAGGCTGATTATAGTGACACCCTCAGGCATCAAGTTAGAAGGCCAGAAGGAAAAGGTCATTCAACTAACACTGACTTAGAGTCTCATAAACTTATGTGAAATTAAAATTATCCTTTTCCTCTTCCCTGAAGCAACATTCTTCTTTGTAAAATTCTCAAGTTAGGGGCAAAACGAGGTTTTATAAGCCTAAAGTTTACATTCTCTGAATCTGCCTTATAAAAATATATATAAAATATTGCATACAAAATCAAACACAAAAGTGAATATCAGAATGATAAAAATCACAAGATATTGTATTCTTTGAAAAGCTAATAAATACCATGCCACATACAAACAAAATGTACATTTTTGCTAATAATTTCTTCACACAGTTCTATAATATTTTTTTCTACACTTTTTGACTGTACACTGTTTGAGTATACTTTCACATGATGATAACATTTTTATGAAAATAATTTTATCTTGTAGTATGTTTGATAGAAAGAATTTTATTGTTAACAATAATTTAGAAAAAAATTGAGTTTTGCAGCTGATCACTAGTGCTATCATATCAATTTTTAAGTCTATTCCTTCATTTATAAACTGTAAGATTTGCACAAATTTTTAGAGACTGGCTTTTGGGTATGTATTTTTCCAGATTTTTGTTTTCCTTCCATTACACATAGACTTCTAACAAATGGTGCAGCTGGACATATTTAGAGTGTTAAGCCCCTGGCTCAGGTGCCGACAGTCTATGACATGAAATCTACCTGACTGGAGGATGATAGAAAGCCAGTTCTACACAAAGATGGTCCTGATGACAAAACTGCCTAGGGGAGAAACTGAAAATGACATAAATACATCATGTTAAACACAACCTCAGCGTATCCCCCTACTTGACTTCCTGTTAGCCTAATTTAAATCTGGAAAATGCCTACATTTTGTCCAGTTATATTTGCTCCATATTGTACTTACCATGGGCAAAGTATAAAGGAGGTAAAGAGAGGGCTGCCTTAATAGATTCACACAAAACTCATTTGCAATTGATACAAAAGCATATGCTCACAGGCACTTCTAGAGACTCTTGCAAGGACTAGGAAGCATATGGTTAGTGGTAGCTGGAGGACTCAATCCTTGTACTTAGCTTTCTAATAAATCCATCTCTACCTTGAGAGTTGCATTTTGTTTTAATAAAATCTATACCCCTGAAATTCCTTCTTCACTCAAAGTTAATAACTCCTGGTGGACATGGACAGGGCAGTGTGGCTCAGTGCAACCACATAGCTTGTGAATAGATCTGTTTCACAACCAAAGATTATTTCAGTGTATCAGTGAATTGAGCTAATAAATTCAGTAATGGATTTAAACAATGGTAATGTGTTTGCCTCATTATGTCAAAGAACAACAAATAGTTAATTCACCCATGGTAATGTTTCCCTATGTTTATATGATATTTTAAATGTTTCAATGTATATTTTCATAAAGGACTATGGCTATTAACGAGATTCACTGTTGGCAGCAAAAATCCAGATTATACATGTAAATGTGGATTAGTAAAAAGACCCATCATCTCACTTATTTACATAGAACAAAACCTGCATTTACCTACAGTATGTTGAGTCAATGTTTAAGCAGACACAGCAGGAACTAAACCCACTCCCATGTAAATAGGTGTCATTCTGTATATACAAACTACCTCTTTAGCAAGATGAAGATTATAAGTGGAAATGAAAACCATAGTGCACTACTTTACCTTTATAAATATGTCATTCAACTTACATTTAGACTTAAAAACTGGTAATCCCATCTTTATTACATCACAGATTTAGAAAACTATGTTATGACTCATTTGCAAATGATAAAGTTAAAATAATATTCTTGTATGAGTTACAGAGGAAGAAACAATAAAATTATTAATTACAAAAATATGTATATCTAAATGATTATCATTGAAAAGAGTTTAAGCAGTAAGATAGTTCATATATTTTCTTATTCGTGTTTTAAAGTATTACATAAGATTTTGTTCCAAATAAAACATACAGAAAATAAGGAAAAATGAGACTATTTATAAATAAAGAGACAATAAACATTCTTCCTTTTATGTGACAACAATAACGTGTTAGTTAAACTAGATCAATAGTTATCTGAACCTGCCTTTTAAGTAAAATCATGGCATTTGCAGGTAAATGGATGGAGTTAGAGAAGATAATGCTAAGTGAAGTTAGCCAATCCCCCAAAACCAAATGCTGAATGTTTTCTCTAATATAAGGAGGCTGATTCATAGTAGGGTAGGGAGGGGGAGCATGGGAGGAATAGATGAACCCTAGATAGGGCAGAGAGGTAAAAGGGGAAGGGAGGAGGCATGGGATTAGAAATGATGGTGGAATGTGATGAGCATCATTATCCAAATTACATGTATAAAGACACAAATTGGTGTAAATATACTTTGTTTACAACCAGAGATATAAAAAATTGTGCTCTATAGGTGTAATATGAATTGTAATTCATTCTTCTGTCATATATAAGTAAAAAATAATAATTTTAAAAAAGAGAGAAAATAGGGCTGGGGAAATAGCTCAATTGGTAGAGTGCTTGCCTCACATGCACAAGGCCCTGGGTTCAATCCTTAGCACCACATAAATAAATAAAAATACAAGAGAGTATAAATTAATGCATACAAAATCATATATGAAGGTGAATATTAGAATGGGATAAATGACAAAATATTATGTATTTTTGAAAAGTTAATAAATATCATAAGCATAACAATACAGATCAGTAATGTGTTAGTTAAAGGTCGGGGCGGGGATCAGAATTTCACTTTAACTGGGGGAAGGATAAATTAGTTGACATGCTGTTTGTTGAACACAGAACATTATATGACACCAGAATCTGAGCCCACATTATATGACACCAGAAACCTGCTTTTGCCAACCAAATAGTGGACATGATGTATCTGGTTGATTTCCTGTGGAAAAACTGGCTTGAGAAGGAATTCCACAGAAACCATTCACAAGTGATTCCTTTTTAAAGCAAAGACATTTTTAAATAACCAAAGAAATGCTGTTAAGCACATCTCATTCAACTAACACTAACTTAGAGTCTCACAAACTTATGTGAAATTAAAATTATCCTTGAAAATAATCACAGAAATATTTCAACCAAAGGAGTTTGAGTTAATCCCTCAATGATTTTGGCTCAAATCTTCACTGAACTTCATTATTGGTAATTTTGAAAAGGATAAGTCCCATAAGTAGCTGATCAAGGATCTTTTTATCACCATCTCCAACATGCTAAAATATTGGTTGTATTAGAAGTTATTTGTTATGATCTCTCCATGTGAGATATATTTGTGTGTGTGTGTGTGTGTGTGTGTATTTCCCTCTCTAAGGACAGAGGTCTTCATCAGTGATTCACAATTCAGGAATCAACATCAGAATCTATGAAACCTCCAAAATTATAATTTTATTAGGGGAACTAAAAAGCTTTTAAAGGGCGGTTGTCCATACTGTTCATCAGATTCTTAAGACTCTGTGGCCATACCTGTATATAAAACTATAAAGAAGCACCCATGCCTATTGACATCAATGTCACCTTTCATCTATAGAGAAGATAGAATCTATGAAAATCATTGGAGCCCAAGAAGATCTACTTTGAGTGTCTGTTGGCACATGAGTTTTATATGGCATTATTACTTGTTTCACTCAATATCTGTTTCCTTTGCTGCACTGTGAATAGACAAGAAACACGAAAATTTTAATGAAGTATATACAAATCTTTTACTTATTATTATTGAAAATTACTAAAGTGTAGAACTATGTACATGTAAGAATCTTCATCTTAGCATTTTGAAAATTGCTAAAGTCTAAGGCTATGTATTTTTCTTTTAGTTCCAAATAATTGTGGGACAAAGAGCTATAATTTTTGTGAAAAGATGTACCAAAGTGATTCACTCATTTTTTAAAAACTTAATATATGATGCTTCTTAAAAAATAAGAGGCAGCTTTTGCTTCTTGCAGTGTGTGAGCTATTGCAGGAAAGGAGTCTGCATAGGTTCATGGCCCCTCTTCATTGGTTCAGTTGAAATTCCATCCCTCTGCTTCTCAACCAATTCTGAAAATTCCCTTTAATTGAATTTCCAGCCCCTTTGGGGCATTTTAATTGTTGGCATTAAAACTGTTAAAAGCTGACAGTTGAGAAACCAACAATATATTATTGCAGAGTATGATTCCTAGAAATTCACTTTAACTAAGAAAACTTCCTGTGCCATTTTGTAATTTCCCTAAATGGGGGATGGGGGTGGGTAATGACCTTCATTTTTGTTGTTGGGTTCTATTTCCCTTTGCTAGCCATTCCTAAAGATGTAAGACACCTTCCTTATGTTTGTGTTTGGCTTCCAAGTAATTTGGCAGAAGATCTAGAGTTATAACATATTTAGCTTCCTAAGAAAATTAAAATGTTTATTTTATTGATAATTCTAGGATTAATTTTTTGCAATTAAATTATAATGTCCTGAATTCAGAATACCAAGATAGAATAATCATCTTGTTTATGAACAACAAAATAGCCTTTGGGGCCTGGTGGGTCCTTCTGTGCTAGTAATATCACCCTTAACAGGTTTTATGGTTATTCAGTTAACCCATTTTCAGAATAAGGTATAATTTGTTTGAGATTAAAAAACAAAACCAGAGCTATAAAAGAATTTATTGACCATATTATAAATTCAAAAAAAAATCTTATCAAACAGGTAAGCATCCACAGGAAAATAGTAGAGATTCTAAGGTGTTTAACAGTAACAGCAGTATTTCAAGATTGTTTTAAAGTTTGTTTAGATGATAATTTTGCCCTTCATAAAATAGTTATATATTTGGACCAAGAAGAAACTACTAAAAAGCAGTTATATTGGGAGTGTAAAAAAAAAGTCTGTTTTCCTTTTATCATAATTAACATTTTTTTTGTATTTTGACTATTTTTAATTTTCAATGTAAATTTGCATACATATCACAATATATCACATAAAGAATTCATCAATGCATCCCCATATTTACAAAATATATATTCATAGGACTCACACTTTCCTCTTTCCTGTGTTTGATCCTGTATATTTATATATCTTTTTACATATATTTTCATAAGCACATTTTTATAAATATTGATATTTCCCCACATTTATCTTAATTCTTTAACCTTAACCCTAGCTAAGTACAAAATTTTATATTACCCTCTCTACACCTCTACATCTAAACCTAATGTGTGATTCATATCCATGTATACAAATATGAATTTTAATATGTAGTTTGACTTGCATTTTCAATTTTCAAAGTTATATCTGCACACAAATCAAAACATATCATATATAGGATTCATCCATGCATTCCCATCCATTCACCCATATTTACAAAACATATATTCATAAAATTCACAATTTAATCTTCACTGTTTCAGATCTTGTATATTTGTGTATGTTCTCACATATACTTTTTCACAAGTACTATCTTATGAGTATTCATATATCCATATATATCCATATATATATATATATATATATATATATCCACATATATATATAAATAATCTAAACCTAACCCTAGCTCACTACAAAATTTAATATTACCCTTTCCATACCTTCACATCCAACCAAACCTAATGTGACTTAAATAAATGTACATGAATATAAATTTTAAAGTGTCTTTTGACTTCTGTTTTCTATTTTCATTGTTAAGTTTGCATATGTATCACAATAATCATATATAGCATTCATTCATGTCTCCCCATATGTAATATATATATACATATATATTTATTTATCATATGTATTTATTTACTATATATTATTTAATTTAATATACTTTATTTATTTATTTATTTATTTATTTATTTATTTGCAGGACTTACACTTTAATGTTCCCTGTGTCAGATCTTCTATATTTATGCTTTCATACATATTGTCACATGAACATTCATATGAATATTCATATTTCCCCATATTAATCTTAATTCTCTAACCCTAACCCAAACTCTGTACCAAATGTGATATTACTCTTTCTATACCTCTATATCTAAACCTAATGTGACTTAAATCTATGGACACTTTAAAGTGTTTTTAAAAATTTATTTATTTACTCTAATTTGTTATACATGGCAGCAGAATGCATTTCAATTCATAGTACACATATAGAGCACAATTTTTCATGTCTCTGGTTGTTCACAAAGTAGAGTCACACCATTTGTGTCTTCATACATGTACTTAGGGTAATGATGTTCATCTCATTCCACCATCTTTTCTACCGCTATAACCCCTCCCTTCCTCTCCTTCCCCTTTGCCCTATCTAAAGTTCCTCCCTTCCTCCCATGCTCCACCCCCACCCCCAAATCCCCATTATGGATCAGAATCCACATAGCAGAGAAAACATTCAGACTTTGTTTTTTTTGGATTGGCTTACTTCACTTAGCATATAATATTCTCTAACTCCATCCATTTACCTGCAAATGCCATGATTTTATTCTCTTTTAATGCTGAGTAATATTCCATTGTTTATATATATCACAGTTTCTTTATCCATTCATCTACTGAAGGGCATCTAGGTTGATTCCACAATATAGCTATTGTGAATTGTGCCTATAAACATTGATGTGGCTGTGTCACTGTAGTATGCTGTTTCTAAGTCCTTTGGGTATAAATGGAGGAGTGGGATAGCTGGGTTAAATGGTGGTTCCATTCCTATTTTGCCAAGGAATCTCCATACTGCTTTCCATATTGGTTGCACTAATTTGCAGTCCAACCAGCAATGTATGAGTGTGCCTTTTAATATTGTAAAGTTCTCTGAACTCTGTTATGTAACAGGCCTGATTAAAACCATTTTAAGTAGCCAAGACATTTTACAACTTCTTGGTAACTTTTTTAATTCACAAACTCACTGCTTGGGGTGAGTAGAAGATATATAGATGGCTTAATTCTGCAAATTTCTAAGATTGAAATGTTCCAAAAGACCATACAGAAAGGATTTCCATACCTTCTTAATAATAAAACCTATAGAAAAACAAGAGTATATTTGTAAATTTTAAAACATAATGATTTTTGTTGTATGTATAAGATATTGATCTCGCTCAGTTTCTAGTCATATATACATAGATGACATTGTTGTCCCCTCCAATATTATCATTTCATCATTCTAATTGACTCTCAGGATCATTTGCTTATATTAGCTGAATCTCTTGAATGCACCAGGTAGCCAATGTACTTTAAGCTACCTTTGCAAATAGTGTATTAAAAGATATTAAAACAGCGGTGTGTGTAGTTAAGTGGTAGAACCTGCATTTAGGATGATCAAGGCCCTGATTTAGGTCCCCAGCAACACACACACACACACACACACACACGCACACTCTAAAAATATTAAAAAGCAAAGCATATTAGATAAATTAAAGTTCCTATAAGAGTTGATTTTACAAATGATATAAAAAGTTTATCTTCCCTGAATAATGACTTTTAGTTGCATCTATAGAATATTTGCCTTTCTGATTAGGAAACTGCAATGATGGTAGAATGTGATGGACATCATCATCCAACATACATGTATGAAGACTTGAATTGGTGTCTACATACTTTATATACAAACAGAAATATGAAAAAATTGTGGTATATATGTGTAATAAGAATCAAAATGCAAAAAATAAATAAAGGTAAAGTAAAAAATAAATAAAATATAAATAAAAATAATGAAAATTTAGACTCACTTAATTTTAAAAATAAAGTGAAAGCTTATATTAATTGAAAAAAATACAAGGAAGCTCCTATACTTATCAATGTAAAGTAACAACAACAAACCCAAAGAAAAAAATGCAGGCTGGACTGGGAATGTGGCTTAGTGGCAGAGTCCTTGCCTAACATGCCCAAAGCCCTGAATTCAATCTCCAGCAGTGCAAAAAATAAATGAATGAATGAAAATAAAAGTAAAATAAATAATATGACAAATGATTCACAGAACAGAAACTTTAAGTGGGTAAGACATGTCTACAAGACTTCAATAACATTTGTAACAAAAATACAAATAAAAAATAAGTACCATTTTCCTTGTCAAATTAGAAAATATGTTTAGAAGATTAAAATTGCTGCTAGATACAGAATAAAACAGGAATTTCATATTCTGCTGATGGGATATAAACTGCTAAAATTTCTCTGGATACAGTGTAGCAATATATATTGTGAATGTTATATATTTTGATTCATTCCTACATCCCATTTTAAGGAAATAATCTGAAATACAATATATCACTTGTGTGTAAAGATGTTCTATTTATTACCAACTATATAATAAAAAAAAACTGCCAACAACTCAAATATCTAACAAATTTAGAATATGAAGCTTGTAATTGTATGACTACATTATGAAATTTATTTGCTCATTGGAGACAAGATAGAATACAATATGAGAAAATACAGTATATTGGAAAAAAAAAGCTACTGTATATATGATTCATGTTGTCTATTAACATGCTCCATATACACATGAAGCCCCTTTTATAATGAGTATATAATGATTATGATCACTGCATTCTTTTTTCAAAACAAAAACTATAGGATTATTGAAAGATTATGCAACTATGGTATTAGAACTAGATTTATCATTTATCTATATTTAATCAAAAAATTTAACAATAATGGGTTTACATTCTTAGAACTATAATTAACTTGGATTAAAATTTTTAGTTTTCACTTGGTAGAGTGACAGCTAGAAAAAAATTAAAACTACACCTCTTACCAGTGTCAAAATACTGAGAAGTTTTATTCCTTTATCATTTGTCAGTGTCAGTGATCACGTAGGAGAGAGTAGAGAAGAAGAGAATCTGAAAAGGGACTATGGCACAAGGGAGTAACTGAGAACCATAAAGATAGAGGAAACTTCTCACTGGATGGCAAAAGAAAGGCTCATCTCAGGGATGGGCAAAGCCTGACCCTGAAAGGTGGAAAGAGGAGATTTTAGACCAAAATTTTCTACTGGTATTCTTGATTTCAAAATGCTTCTTCCTCTATGGATTTTTAAATGTATACTTAAAAATGCAATTGTGTTGAAGTTGCCAATACACCGCTTTTGTTGAATGTGTACAAGGGAAGCAATTTTTCCTTCTGCTGTTTCTCCTTTAATTTGATAGAACCAAAGTATTGCCATGCATCTCATTTTCTTTATTATAATGCAAGTCTTTTTTCAGTGCTTGCATTATTAGAAAGGGTTTCTTATTGTTTGCCAACTATTCTTTTTTTTTTTTAAATATTTATTTATTTATTTATTTTAGTTTTCGGCGGACACAACATCTTTGTTTGTATGTGGTGCTGAGGATGGAACCCGGGCCGCACGCATACCAGGCGAGCGTGCTACCGCTTGAGCCACATCCCCAGCTCGCCAACTATTCTTGGTTCCTTCAGTGTGACAGCTAAAGAGCAGTCTTTGCATAACTGCAACTTTGTATTCTTAAAAATAGTCAAAGTGGATGTATGGTAAGTGCTTTAACCACTGAAGAAAACAAACACACAGAGAAAAAGACCTGAGAGAAAAAGTTTTAGAAATGATGGACTTGTGGGGCTGGGGATGTGGCTCAAGCGGTAGTGCGCTTGCCTGGCATGCGTGTGGCCCGGGTTCGATCCTCAACACTACATACAAAGATGTTGTGTCCTCCGAAAACTAAAAAATAAATATTAAAAAAATAATTCTCTCTCTCTCTCTCT
>NW_026000142.1:8084054-8112743 GCF_001458135.2 Marmota marmota marmota
TGTGGGCGGAGCCAAAAAAGTCCCCCAATGAGCAGCTCCGTGGTCTGAAAGGGCAGGGAAACAGCCCAATGAGCATCACCGCAGAGGAGCCAATCAGCTAGATGTTGCTGGGGCTGCTGTGAGCCAATCATCAGCCGGCAGCTGGAAGTTTGCTGGGGCCCCTTCGGCTGTGGCTCTCAACAGTACATCTTTCATTTTAAAAATTGTCTTTGAAGAACCAAGCAAACAGTCATGAGTATATCTCTTGCCAACAAGTTGCTATCTTTTCCCATTTTGAACCCAGAGTGCCTCTAGAAATACAAAGGGATACCATCATTCCACGTTGGAATATGGTCACCTTGTACATGAAACACGCATTGAGAAAACAGATTGAAAACAACCTCTGAAGAAGAAACAAGTCATAGTCAAAATATTAAACATAAGTTTACTGAAACTTATTGAAGCAATTTGGTCGCCAAATTGGGCTAAGTAATAGCAGCTTTTCATGATTTTTTTTCTAATTGTTCTTAGGTATGTTCTCAACTTTGATTTGGAGTCGTAGTTTGTAGATTTCAAAAATGTAGAATTCCTCAATTCCTCAATTATGAAGAAAATGAGACAGTATATCTGAAAAATATCCATTTGTACTAATGGATATAAAACATTTCTGTTTCTGTCATGGATTTTCTGATTAAACTTAGGTGAGTTACTAAACTCAAGACTACAGTTTCCTATACCTGCAATAGAGATGACCCTTTCCTCTACAAATACTAAGAATTTAAAGAATGAACTCTCTGTACTCTTACTTTAGAAGAAAATGAATTGTTTAATTCTACCCCCATTTACTTATTTCATTATAATAAGTCTCAAATTTGGGGTACACTTATGCTATTATTCTCTTACTGTATTTTCTGCTATCAATTGCTTTTCCTGATTACATTCATGCTACTAAGATTGTTACACCTGTGGAGGTGGGCAGCTGTCTATTTCAGGTTGGTGTAATAAAAGGCATGTTGTACAACATTCTGGATAATAAACACTGGAGCATGAAATCCTGTTGATATAGCTCATACAAAGACAGTTCAACTACTCTAAGGTTTTAGCAGAAAATGAATGTGAAAAATGTTGAAAAAATTAAGACTGTAGACTTTCATCTTTTATTTTTCTACATCACCAACTTTATCAAAGAGGAAATCTGACCTCAGTCTCTGCACTTCACTATCTTCATTAAGTGTGGCAATTGCATAGCTTTTCAATAAAAATTAAATAATAGTAAATGTATAGAATATATTTTAAGAATATGATAACTATTTATCAATATTATGGCAAGTAAATTGATGAATTATTGTCAAATCCAAATTGGATTATCAGATTTTATTAATTTTTATAATTTATGTCTACTTTTTTCAGAAAATAACTCTATGAATACAAGTAACAAGAATGAGTCTAATTTTGGTTGCTTGAATTATGAACCTGATGATCAATCTGTTTGAATTCTCTTTCATCCACCATGTGGTTGATATTATTCTAGAATCTTGAATGGAAAATTCAGCAACTAAATTAAAAACTTAATCTTCAACTCAAAATCCACAGAAACAACCTATTATAATCCTGAAAGAAAGTCAAAATATAAGAAAACTACATGACATAAACAGATATGAGGACATACTGAAGAACTTCCAATGGCTTTTTCTTCACTGACTGGATACTGATCTCAAAAAGGAGATAGTGAACTGAATGCCACCAGCTTGCAAGCAGGGGCTTTTTAAAGACCCATATAGACTCCTCTTTTTACTTCATACATTTACTAATAATAAGACAGAATGCAAGTGAAATTTTGAGTTGATACTTTACAGAAGCCTAAAAAGTATTTTGAGTATTTTCACAGTATTAAACTAACCCAGTGGATCAAGTTGGACCAAAAAATTATTCAGTCTTTAATTTCAATTCTCTTTGCCAAATCTCAACAGCAAAGCCATGGTGGTGGGAAAATTGCCAACAAAATGTGTTCCACTAAAGGAAAGAAAGTAGCTTCAATCTTCTTTAGTGATCTATAAAGACCTGGACTAATCACTGGCATAAAGCAGAAATTCAATGAGCTTGTTTTAAAAATTCAAATATTTCTGCAGTTTATACCCAATGAAGAAGCACATGAGCAGCTCTCTGTGCACAGGCAATGGCTAATTATAATACAAATATTTGAAGTACCTTCTAATTGTCCAAATAGTTTATGACCATCACTTTAGAATCAGAGAATGTTAATACATTATTCAACAAACAAAAACAAAAGTGAAGGATGGCATTAGGGTTATATCAGTTCTTAAGATGTGTGAGCATGTAGAAAATCATCTATCAATAGGAGGTGACTTGACTAAAATTAGTTTAACAAATTATAAATATCCAGTGCCTCCGAGGAGAAATTATTTTCTTCAAAAAGGAATCTATTGTTTCAGTAAAACTTTCAAACATTGTTTTATTTGAAAAACATCTTTCTCCATTTGGCTTCTGCATTTTCCAAATCTCCAACAAGCCCCTGAATTAGTAATGTTAAGACTGTCTCCCTCACCATGAACTTTTCCTACTTCTGAGAAAGAGCTCTTCACTAAAATTCTACTTCCAAAACAGGATTTAACAGGGCAAATGCAAATCAGGACCCATATGACAGGAAAATCACAAATGCAAATATAAACTAAATTTTAGCTTAATGTCAAATATACTTTTAGAACAGTTCTTGCAAAAGTCAAGCTTTCTCTTCAATTAAATGGTACATTAGAGAGGCAAATCAGAGACAGAATCCAGGATTTCAGAATGAAATAAGCACTGGATGAATTCAAATCTCATAGTAGAATCACGTAGCCCACAGTCCATTTGGCCGGTTGCACTGGTATGAACGTGACAAATGAAAGGTGGTTTGAAACCAGCTCAGTCTCAAATTTCAAAGAACTTGGACCCTCAATGAGGACATAGCTTGTAAATTATATATTTATCTAAGAAGTGAAATTCAAAAATTGCTCTTAAGAAGTATGTCCATAGTATACATGCATTCTGATGTCGGTATTACATTGAAAATTTAACAATAAAATATTTTTTGTAAAATAGGTTTATCAGAAAATTCATCTTAATTGCAATATTTTAAAATTGTTTTTGCTAACAAGAGTTTCCACATATTGATTCAATTTTTTAAAAACTAATTAAGCATGATAAACTGAGAGAAAAGACCATAAATTTTAAAAAATGGAGAATCAGGAAGATAATATATTGACTTTTATACTTACATCCTGGTTATTATGGTGAAGATACTTGAAATCTAGAAGGACCCCCATTACTGAACTAAAATAGAAAGTATTTTAGGCATATTAATATATATTTTTATAATAGCTTCTAAAAATATAATAAAAATGGAATTAATACCTGTCATAATAAAAATTTACCACAATCGTAAGTATACATTCCACGATTTCTTAATCCATCAAAATTAGTAATTTGGCCTGTACATGTTATCTAGCTGGTTTTGAATATCCCAAATTGCTTTCTGTTTTAGTTTGGATATGAGGTGTCCCCCAAAAGAAGGTTCAGAAGAGAAATGATTGGGTTGTGAGGGTCTTAACCCAATCAGTGATTTAATCCCCTGATAGGGATTACTGAGTGGTAGCTGAAGTGGTAGGGTGTTGCTGGAGGAGGTGGGAATTAGGGTGTGGCTTTGGTGTATACATGTGTATCTGGAAACTGGAGTCTCTCTCTGCTTCTTGATCACTGTGATGTGAGCTGCTTCCCTCTGCTACCCTCTCCCACTATGATGCTCAACCTCACCTCGAGCCCTGAGGAATGGAGCCAGCATTCTATGGATGAAGACCTCTGAAACCGTGAGCCCTAAAGTACACTTTCTCCTCTATAATTGTGCTGGTTGGGTTCTTTAGTCACAACAGTGCAAAAGCTGACTGAAACACTGTCCCTCATTTACTCAAGCACTTTTAACTCAGCAAGATTATTTAGTAAAAATATTCATAATAAAATGTGGATGAAAACTGAATTTTTGAAAAATGGAAAGCTGAAATTAATTGGATTTTTATTTTCAACAAAGAACCAGAATTCTGTACAGGTCCACAATATTTGAGAACTTAATCATCAGATCTTTTAAATGCAAACATTGAATATATGTAACTGAGTCTCAGGTAACTCACGAATGGGTAGTAAGGTGTAAGCAGTCCAAATCCTATTTTTCTTTCCTTCATCCCACAAACGTGACTCTGGTCTAGAGTTTGGAACTCAGATGAAGTTTCTTAACTCATACCTTGAAGCAGGAATGCCATTGAGAGGCCGGGGGCCCAGCAAATACTATTTTCAGGGCAAAGTTACAATTTAGAAACAGGAAAGACCAAGACCTAAAGCCAGAGGCAAAATGAAAGCCAGAGTCTTTATGTGGGTCATCAAACCACATTTTAGAAGAGATAGAGATGGGATCACTCTTGCTACAGTTTGGACAGGGTGGTGTGTGAAAGATGGGTGGGGTGGTGACAAAGCTGGCATTTGCTTTCTTCACCTGGTAGATTACAGTTCACAGAATACCCTGGGGAGCTCTAAAAACCAGGATCGGTGTGGACAGAGGGTGGAAAATCCATTTATTTGTTTTTTCCCTCTTTTTAACACTCTTTCAACCTTATATTTTTAGATTCCTGTTCACAGGGTTTCTTTACAGAATTTTTTTTTCTTATTATAGCAAGCACATCACAAGGACAGACATTTAATAATGCTAATTGTAGCTAATATTCATTCAGTGCTTAGAATGACCCAGCTATGAAACTAAGCCCTTTAAGCATTACATTTTATTATGTAAAATAATATTTTATTTACATTTTTACATATTATTTAAATAAAGTTCATCAAAGTTATGTGAATGTTTCTTTTTTAATAATAGCAGGAAGCTCATTTTGACATGGCAATTTCGCCCTCTGCTGGTGGTCAAGAGTTTCTGGACCATCTACCTTGTGAAACAATGCTCAACAATAGTATGCCAATGTGAGACTGTGGATCAATTATGCACTACTTTTATAACTCTGTCTTGCTAATTGTAAGTTCAACAGCCTACTAATGCAGCAGTGAAAACATGATATATTCAGGTTAAAATAGGATTCGGATTTAAAAAAAAAAGGTTGTATTCCAGAAACAGATGTTCAAGTATGGAAAGGAAATTTCCTCTGGTGAAGGTGGAGAACAAAGAGGAGAAATTTTATTAAAGTGTCTCAGAAGTAATATTGTTTTAAAAGGTGATTGGGAAAGAGCCACTTTTAAGGCTGTGTATTCAGAAAACAGGAAATAAGCTTCTGTCCTGAGGATATGACATTAGGGAAAAATAAAATGGCAGTAACATAAGTGAAACACATTTATAATCAGATTTTTTTTTCAAAACTGAATAACTGTGAGAATGGACTAGTGCATATAGGGTAAATTTTTCTGGGTATGTAATTAGAAGACTTATCATTCAAATGTTTGGATTTGCATTCCCACAGTTTCATGTGAAGAGCACCAGATTTAAAAAGCAGTCTCTCTGATTTTCTTCCTTATGAGAAAAACAAGTGTGAGACTCTAGCTATGATCCAGGAGTTGACAGACGATCAGATTTCTCCGAGCTTGTGTACAAGATCCTCAGGGGAAGGTATTTAAGATCATCTACAGGGAAACGCTAAGATTCTTCTTAAGAAACATGGCCCTTCTTTTGACAGCTATTCTTCATATGGTCCTCATGTCAACAGAATTCGTCATAGGGATTATAGTCAATGGATTTCTTATAATCATGAGCTGTAATGACTTGATCAAAAGCAGAAGGCTAATTCTATTACAAATCCTCTTACTATGTATAGGAATATCAAGATTTGGCCTGCAGATAATCTTAATAGTACAAAGTTTGTACTCTGTGTTCTTTCCACTTGCTTATCAGGCAAATATTTATGGGGCAAAGATGATGTTTTTTTGGATGTTTTTTAATTCTCTCAGTCTCTGGTTTGCCACCAGCCTTTCTATATTTTACTGCCTCAAGATTGCAACCTTCACTCATTCCTGTTTTCTTTGGCTGAAATTCAGGATTTCGAAGCTTATCCTCTGGCTGCTCCTGGCCAGCTTGCTGGCCTCTTTGAGCACTGCAGCGGTATGTACTAAGGTAGAATTACCTAAAATCGACTATGCTGATTTCTTCACAAACACCACACTAAAGAGTGCTACAGCCAAGATAAAAAACAACAATGAATTGCTTCTTGTCAACTTGGCATTAATCCTTCCTCTCTTCATATTCGTGACGTGCACTTGCATGTTATTCATCTCTCTTTACAAGCATACTCACAGGATACAAAACGGACCTCATGGTTTTCCCAATGCCCAGAGAGAAGCCCATATAAATGCATTAAGAACAGTGATAATATTCTTTTGCTTCTTTATTTCTTATTTTGCTGCCTTCATGACAAATATGACATTTCAAATCTCTTACAGAAGTCAGCAGTTCTTTGTGGTGAAGGACATAATGGCAGCATACCCTGCAGGCCATTCGATTATAATCATCCTGAGTAACTCTAAGCTGCAGCAATCATTCAGGAGAATTCTCTTCCTCAAAAGGAAATGATGAAGATGAGGACAAACATGAAATGAAATATTTTTCCTTGCCATGAGCTCAGTGGACTTACTTGTGTTTTATGTGCTCCCTATCCCTTCTCTCTGGCAATAACCTGTCCCCATTACACCCCAAGGGACACCAATTGTGAGAAGCTAATTCTGATATTTGATGGATAGGATATTTCTTCTTCAAGGGCTTATATATTTCAAAATATTTTGATGGTAATACATGTTAGTAACTAGTGCTTGCAGTGGAATACCAGCTATATTTTAGAAACAAGAAAAAAGTTCTATGACTTTATTTGGTTAATCACTATTTCAGTTTCTTTATCTGTCTTCCAAGGTCACTGGGGGTTTTCTGGGTGAGATAAGGAAAAGCAACTCCATTTTAGTTCAAAACTTGAAGCCATAGAATAATTTGGTTGTTTGGGGGCACTTAATTATTTTTCAAAGAAGTTCATTAGTATAATGCAAACACAGGTTGAAAGTGTATGCCACAGTCATGCATCCAGCTGTACTGGGTAAGATCTTCTGCTTCTGATTTCAGGTGGGGAGGTGATACGGGGCAAATCGAGCTCCAAGCATATATACATAATCAGCACAATTCAAAGTCTCCATTCTGCACAAAATAAAGAAATATTTTTTAATCTCCTGAAGTATTAAGCTTACTCTCAGAGAAAGTGTGGGGAGGTGAATAACAGTGAATTCTTAGCAGATTGAACATTAGACAATAGAGTTCTTAACTTCTTCCCAACTGGGAATCTTGTCTGGGGTATGGCAGCAACACATGTCTTGAAGATCTAAAGTAAAAGCTTTGAATTTGTTGATAGATTTGAATTGATTCTTCTCTTTAAGGATCTTGAATAGTCTTGTTTGAGGGAAAAAAAACTGTTTTTGCAATATCTTTCATTTCTTAGGATGCCTATTGGAATTTATAAACTCCTCTTTGCCTCTTAAACAAAAAAAAAATGTGTTGCTATTTTAAATTGTAACAAATTGCAATTAAAGTGGATTAAATGTTGCTGGATGTGAAAAAACTAGATATGTGTATGTATGTTTGCAATGATTTCTTACTGTGGTTAAGAACTGTGGTTAAGAACCTGGCCTCTGGGGCCAAATTGGATGGGTTTGCATCTGGCCAGCTGCTGAGTTAGCAGTGTGAACTTGGGCAAGTCATTAGACTCTGACCCCACAGTCTCCTCATCTGTAAAATGAGATAATAATGGTACTTACTCCCAAATGTTGCTGTGTGTTTGGATCTGTTAGCAAGTGTAAAACACTTTGGATGGTTCCTGGTACAGAGTCAAGGTCAGTTGGGCCCAAATATAGTATTACGTCAAGAAAAAGTTTCAATTGCCCTTATATGGAAGGCATGAGGTTTATTCCTCTAGTGTTCTGAAGTTGGAAAAATAGAATTAAAATTTGATATTATTACTTTAAAAAAGAGGTAAAGGATACCTCTGTTTAGAATGATAAACAGGTTTAGCATTGTGATGAAGGAGAAAAGGGTTAATAAATGAAGGTGGCAAAGTAAAACTTAGGAACCACCAGAGGATGACGAAAGGACAGGGAGTGTGTTGGGATGGGAGCCAAGAAGAAGAGGGGAGAGGCGGCAATGCTTGCGTTCCTCCTAGGTCTTAGGAAGGGTCACTGGTGGTGACATCCCTGCTGGAATCACTGTGGATGATGGACACAGTGATCTGGAAGAAGTGAGCCTTCTGGAGAATTGCTCCCTAGGACAAGTAGCATGGTCATCAGTGGGACTTGACTGTGAATAACTGAAGAAAGAGGCCTCTTACCTAGTGAATTTGAGAGGACCCTTTACAAAGCTTTGGAGGTTGGTACCACAACACAGACATCTATAGGCTCTGTGAAGCTTGGCCAAGTTTAATATAGGTACACTTTGATAGCATCACATATCACTAGGTGTACCTGACTCATGTGTACACAAATCTACCAAAAACAAATCTACCAAAGTTGATCTCTATTTCTGAGAGTAATCAGAAAGTCTTTCTTCCTCGATGCAATCACATATCATTTGTTTAAAAATCTACACTATAATACTGAATTTCTGTGATATAACCAGCATAATTGTCCTGAAATAATCCTGAGAAGTTACCATAGGCTGCCTTGTCCCTGAACTGATTAGAATGGAGGACTCCTCCCTCCTCCTTGTGATAGAGGCTGCTTCCACAGGATGCTTTGCATTGGAAAAAAGGAATACAGCTTTGTTTAGGTACCCAAAATCATCAGATGCCAAACAGACACCTTTCCTGAATGCATCCTTCAAACAGCTGCTGTTAAAAGTCAGTAAGCTTTATGCCAGATGACTTTCTAGTTTACTCTGCCCATCTGCCCCTGTTGGAAAATTTACTTTCAAGCTTGCTCTGCGTTGGAGTGCCCTGGTGCATCACCCTAGCCAGTACCGAAAATCTGTCTCTCTTCTTTTCTCTGTTCTTTGATTGTAACTCTGTTACCTGATAAAGTCTATTCCAAAACCCACACTGCATGACAAGTCAGATGATGGCCACAAAGAAGATACCTTGCACACTTTCAGGGATAAACTTAGACATGTCTAATTTCCAATATCCAGTCTTCTAGCACCTTGTTCTCTCAACAAGTTTGCAAAAGCTACCTCCTTATTTCGAACTGTCAATTCTCCTACTGTTCTGATATGTACTTCCTACCATTTTATGGGCCTAAGTTTATGTAAATAACTGATATTTTATTATCTCCTCACTTATGTTAAGCTTCACTTCTTTCCTATCATGTTTGGTATCTCCAGTTTGGAAATTGTTCCCAGTGATAGAGAAGGTAATAAAATCAGAGTTAAAGTATTTAGCCACATGATGGCATCAGTTAATATTACTTTTGTACAATAAAGAAACTCTTTAATTCTTATTTTCTTGTGTCCCTTATTTCTTAACTTATGGAATATTTACACCACAAATTATATAATTATATAATATGGAATATGTTCTATGACCAAATTATTATTATAGTGAATTTGAAGTTAATTCATTAGTATAAATTTGTTAAGTAGCTTTCCAAAATGTGCACATTCATTAACACCCAGAAATACAAAAATTGGTATGTTGAGGTTTTTATTTGGTACAACTCCTTACTTTCTCAACTTTGTGGAAGTTGAAATACATGTTCTCATACATCCCATAGATTTTATGTGTGGTAAAATTTTATTATACATTCAGAATTATCAGTGTAAGGGGACAGTCTTTGATGAGTCTATAATAATTTGAATCATTTCATTACAAAATGATATTTCCATGGCAGAAAATTATTCATGAGTGCATTAAAGAAAATTCAAAGTAGTTGTTTATGCTGTTCATCCATACAAACACCCCTCCCTTCTTCTTACATTTTTATTAAGTACCCTGCTGTCATCATGATCACTATTGTTCCCAGTTCCTCTAAGAAATCTTCAGAGATATTCTCAAACATCCTCTGATCTTTCTTTTACTAATTCCACATATGAATAACTCATGGCTGATCATTTGGCATTTAATACATTGTCTTATAAGATGCAGCCTTATAGGTTTTATCATTTCTAATCAATTACTTATAATATTTTTGAAATATGAGACCACATTATAATGTATTTTTAATCCTAGGCAACTATTAATCAACTAATAATAGTGAACATCATATAAACTAGAATTTGAATACAGGCTTTTCATTAAGAGGCAGAAGATCAACATAAAGATAGGTTAATTCTATTTTAAAAATTGTAAGTAACTTAGTCAATTCACATTTACTGTTATTTCCATGGTAATATATATATATATATATTTTTTAACATTAGGGAAACCGGTAAAGAAGATTTGCTTTTCAGTTTATAAACTGTAACAAAATTATAAATCATGCACTGCCACCTAGTGGCAAGTTTACACTCTACATGAAATAATGGTTAAAATGGTCAGAAGATTTTGAGAAGGGATATTTGTCCAGATAATATTTTATTCCACTAGTAAAAATAAGGAGAAATTAATAGTCAGGTCATAGGAAATTTTGGACTAAATGTGAGCAAACTGTTAATTCCCCAAAAAATAAAAATAAAAGAATCCAAATCAAAATTATTTATGGTATTTAAAATAAAAGGAACCTTGAATATAAACCAGATATTCAATGATATCAATGAATTTAAGTACAGTTTCTTAAAGATGTTATACTGTAGCTGTATTTATGTTTTATTATGTTTTGGGAAAAAGAATTCTGAAATAATTACTGATAAAATGATATGATGCTTAAAAATAGGAGAAATTGAAGATATATTTGAAGAACTTTTTGTGAAACAAGATTGTCCATGAAATGGTAATTTATAAAGCTGGATGATGGCTATGTGGAGATTTATTATCTATTTCTGTCTACTTTGTATGTTTAAATTTTTCTATACAACAAAAAGTTATGTTTTTTAAAATTTCATCAAGATATGTCCCTATGGAAAACAAGGTTTGGTTAATCAAGACTTTCTCCATAAATTGTTTAGTAAAACTCAGTAGGTTGGCCCATAGATTAGAAAGAACTGCATGTATCGGTTTTATAAAACGACTTCTGGAGAAATTAACTCAAAGTTTTGAGTTCAAGTAAACAAAAAGGTTTAAACTATGTCTTAGAATTGTGTGTGTGTGTGTGTGTGTGTGTAATGTCAAAGAGATTATTAAACAAACAGAAAAAAATGAGTTTTCAGGATTGAGTGGTTTAGTAAAAATGGACTGGTGTTCATATTCTCTTTCTCTAATAAATTTCTTAGTATGTTGATTTTCTTGCCTTTGAAGTAATATGATGTCTTTATTGCTTCCTTGCTAGTTTTTAGGCAACCTTAGAGACCCTAATTTCACTTTTTTTTTTCTCTCTCTGACTTGAGTCCTTGAGAAAGTTACTTCAGTTTCTCAGTACACTATAGGAATAAAACTTAAATATACTTTGGGTTCTTTTGTAGAGCAAAGAATAAATGTTTGCCTTATCAACTATTTGTTATAGACCATTTGTTAGTCTCCTTTGATATTATAGAAATTTTGTAGAAAAAAAATTTTGAGATGTATATGTCTAGAAATTTTTGCCCAGACTCTTGGTTTCAAGTGATAAATGAAGTTTCCAATTTTTAATTAATGATTCTGCTTTGTTTTTATTTGGAATTCTTCCAGTTTTTCAATTTGACTAGCTCTTTGGAATCTATGTATTTTGTATGTTACAATATATGAGATAAATTATGAAAGAATTAATTCATTTGTATATAATATAGCAAGTGATGAGTTACACATAGTTATTTAAAAAGTATTCAAAACTATATTAAGAAGGAGAAAGCCCAGCTGAAAGAGTACTGCATTTTGCTTCATACATTTACAAATGTCCATGAATTTAGTCTAGGGAGTTTATTGTGAGTTTAGCAGATTATTTTACAATGACTTGTTTGGCAGTTACTAATGAGCCTGTGGCTACTCTCAGATGTCCAGTTTGGTGAAGTCTAGACCAGCCCTACGTTCTCTAACCACAACTTCTCAATGGTATGACTCTCCAGCTTATTACAATAATACTTATTTTATGTATCACTCAGACTTTCAGGATGTTGATCTATCTGGTTGCTTCCCTTTATGATCCTCTTGGTATGGGCTTCTTTCCAGTTATACTTCTTGGTGAGATAGCTCACAACTTCACTAACTGACATCAATCTCACTATGTTCTTATTGCATCAGATTACAGCACCCTAACTGTGAATCAGCCCACTTCCGTACTTTCTCCATTTATGCAACTAGATATTTTTAGCTCTGTAGAAGACAGATGTATTCATGATTGAGATCAAGACTAGCACATGGGTGATCTTTGGAAATTTAAAAATCAGTTTCTACAGAAATATGAGATTTCTGTGTAAGGCAAAACTGTTACAATAGAAGGTATACACCTGAAATAGATTACCTACCTACCACCTGAAATGAATTAACTACTCATGTCAGGATTTTTGTCAACTTCCTGAGAGTTGGCTGAGTCAGGATTGAAATCACATCAATCAGGTCAGAAGAGTCCACGATGAAAGCCAGAATTGCAAAGTTATTAATTTACATGAAAAATAAACAAAATATAATCTCTTTCTAGCTCATTTTCTTTCACTGAAGTATTGCTTGCTCTGTAAGAGTCTAGGAGAAGAATACTACCAACAGTCAACTCCCTCCCAGTTTAGATTGAGAATCTTTTGTAAAATTTAAGTAGGCTGAATTAAATAATGCTATGGACTTTTTGTTTCTACTTCCCAGAAAAAAAGTTTTTCTTTTATTTTTGTTGAAATTTATCCAAAATAATTTGATTTTATGGTTAGTTTATTTTTTTCTGATTGAGATAAAATTCGTGTAACACAATTTTATCATTTTAATGTGTGTAATTTAGTGGCTTTTTAATATATTTACAATCTTGTGCAACAATCACTACTATCTAATTTCAGAATAAGTTCTTTACGCTACAAAGGTTTTGTTTTAAACTTTATACCTGTTCTCAGTCAATCCCAATTTCTCCATCCCCACATCATCTGATGAACCCCATCCACTTTCTCTCTCTCTATGGATTTGCCCATTATTAACATTTCATATAAAAGGAACCTCACAACATGTGGTGTTTTGTTTCTGTCCTGTTTGTCTTAGCATACTTAGCTTTATGAGTGTTGTGCATGTATTAGTACTTGATTATTTTTAGTGGCTTAACAATATTCCATGGTAACATATTTTGTTTATCTAATTATCAGTTTATGGGCAAATAGGTTGTGTCAATTTTTTGACTAATATGAATAGTGCCCTATGAATATTTGTGTACAAGTTCTTCTATAAATATGTTTTTAGTTCTCTTGGGTCTCTACATCAGAATTGAATTGTTGAATAACATGGTAACTCTATGTGTAACTTTTGAAGGAACAAACTGTTTTCCACTTGAACCATTTTATATTTCCCACCAGCAATGAATGGGAGCTCCAATTTCTCCAAATTCTTGCCAATACTTAGTTTGTATTTTTTTTAATGTTGTAGTTATCCTAGTGAGTTGAAGTGATATCTTGCTGTATTTTGCTTTGTATTTTCCTAGTGATAATCTAAGTTGACCATCATTTATATGCCTATTGGGCAATCGATATATCTTCTTTGGAGAAGTGTCTACTTGAATTCTATGCTCATTTTTAAAGTTTTTTCTTTATGCTATTAATTTGTAAGAGTTCATTATACATTCTGGATACTAATCCTTATCAGATACTTGATTTGGATATATTTTCTCCATTCCGTGGGTTTTATCTTCACTTTCTTAATAGTGTCCTTTGAAACATAAAAGCTTTTCAATGTAAAGAAGTTCTATTTATTGATTTTCATTTTGTTGCTTACACTTTTGATAGTATATTTAAGAAGTCATTGCCAAATCCAAGATCACTAATATTTATGCCCATGTTTTCTTATAAGAGTTCTAAAGTTTGAGCTGTGGGGCCCACAAGGGATCAAGGAAGGGTGGTTCATGGCTGGAGCTGGGCAAAATTCCTCTCAGCTGAAGTGCTCATGGGAGCAAGCAAGGGCAGAACCCCGCTGGCATTGGGCAAAGTTTCTCTCCAGACCTTAGACCATGTGCACTGGGGGCAGGGTGACAGATGGTGCCTGGTGTTGCTCAAGCCACCCCAGCATGCCCTGTGGGTGGAGCAGCAGTGGGATCAGAGAGGTCTTCTCCACCTTGATAGTGATAAGTATGGAGGGCTGTGGGAGAGGGAGGAGTGGTGGGAACCACGTGGGTCATTGTCTTCCATCCTGGAATGAGACTGCATGTGCCTGGCCACACTCCTGGTCTCCAGAAGGCAGGCTCTCTAATTCCCTGTGTTTTGAGGGCAACACCTTCCGTTTCCCTTGGTGTCTCAATACCCATCCCCTATAGTGCACTGCTCTCAGCAGGTTGTGAGAGTCACTCTCCTGAGCCAAGTCTGGTTTATTAGGTAGCTACCCACTGAGCCAAGGCAGGGATGACTATGGGTCCCAGGGAATGGAACAAGGATCTGCCCTGAAGGAGTGTGCAGGGACTCTCTCTTTCACCTTCTCCCTGCAGAGGGGAGACCCCTCCCCCTTCCCTGGCTGTAGAACAAAGGCAGCAGGTGGTGCCAGGCTAATTTGGTCCTCTTACTATCCTGTTGTCCTGGGTCTCTGGAGCTTACAAGATTTTCATTTTTCTTCTGTTGTTTTTCAGTGCTTTCTCATGATCACTCACCTCGATATGCAGCTATACACTTGTTGTTTTGGTTCTTTGTGGCGGAGCAGGTGAGTGCTGGCTGCTCTATTCTGCCATCTTGTTCACATGGCCCCCGCCCCCACCACACCCCCTCCACTATGGTTTTAACTGATGACCTCATTGCTAGATGAAGGGCCATTTCTCAAACATTTTCTGCTTTTGTCTTAGGATGCTAGGGATGGAATCCAGGGCCTTGTCTGTGCCAGGCAAGTACTCTACTACTAAGCTCCACCACCAGCTCCAAACTTTCCTTAATTGATCTTTTCGTTGCATTTTATATTTTTGATCATTTAATTCATGAAATTCTTCACTGTTTTGACCTCTGGGTCTTAACTCTTTTGATTTTTCTTCCATTCTCTTAGGGCTCCTACTCTGTTTCTTTCTAGTGCCCCTCATGTTCTGCCTCTTAAATGTCACCATTGTCCATAGCTGTGCTCGATGCTCTTTAATGTCTACATACCACCTCTGGGTTGACTTATTGGATAGCTTCAAATTACACACAAACACACACACACACACACACACACACACACACACACACTAGTTCCACGTCTTTTTCTTTAATCCAGATCTTTCTACTGTGTTTTAGATATAAAACTAACTGCCTGCTTAATATATGGGCTCAGGTAAGCTCAGCAGGTCCAGTGACAAAGCACCTTTCTCCACTGACCTCACTCCTACCCCCTGACTCAATCAATTAACCATGCCAGAAATCTTAGGGCCACCTTGGACTACTCCCTCGCTTTTCTTCACTATGTCCGATTAAGAACTTCCAATTCCACCTTCTAAATAATTTCTCAAGCCCCACCTTCCTCCCTATCCCCACGTCCTGTGCCTACTTAGGGCCATCATTGCCTTTTGTTCAAATGATCATAACAGTCCCCAACTAGTCTCCAGGTTTGTCTCTTTCAAGCCCTATTCCACATGGTAATTAGGAACTCTCTCCAACATTGTAAATCCATACACTCCCTAATAAAAGATCTCCCGGAGTTCCCAAATCCTCCTTATAGCCTCTGACAGCATGTTGGTTCCATTGCAAAGATTTGTTCTTAATGTCTCTTCTGTTTGGGGAATCCTTTCTAACCTTCCATTTCACCCTTCTTTCTTCAGGTATCCAGGCTTCTTGAATACTCCTCTAAAGTATTGTGTGTTAAACCCCCTCAAGAAGCCCTAACCTCATGTGGTCAAGCACTAGGCAGGCTATGAAATCAGGTGAACTTCACCAGAAGCTTGACTCAGTTTCTTGGTGTCTATGTGGCCCTAAGAGGGAAACTTCACCACCCTCCACCTTAGTTCTCTCTTCTCTAACACTCAGGATGGCAATCACTGATCTCATCACATGTTTGAAAGGAGGTAACGATTTTGTGAAGCACTTAGCATAGCTCGTGGCTCAGACTGGCACTGCACTGACACCACCCTAAGGACAGAGACTGTACCTATCTTATCCATGCCTGAATCCTCAGTGCCTGCAGTGCCTGGCAGAGAGGAGGACTTTCTGAATAAATGAATAAAGAAATGGTAGCTATTCATGATGCTTTTATATACATGTGTATTTCCTACAATCTCCTGCTTATTAATATTGCTTGGGAATAAAATTCTATAATTCTCCCAGGTCTCTCTTATCTTCTAATGCATCTCTTCATTCATCAGAGGTAGGCTGTGGGTTCTTCATGAAGAAAAGTGATCAGTGATCTAATCTGGAAAGATTAGAGATGCCAATGTATCACCCCTAAACAAAAGAGGGACAGTCTCTGAATGTCCCCTTTCTGTTACCAAAATCCTGGCCAACTTAAGGGAACATTGAGAGCAAGCCTGGGCCAGAAAGTCCAGATACATATTATCTTGAAGAATACTGGCTTTCTCTTATGCACACTGGGAACTAGGGCAAGTTAGGGTTATCTACAGAAAGCAACTTTCTTTCATGTTCCCTGGTACAGTTTCTCCTTGGAATGCTAATCAGATAAGCAAACTAAGCAAGCTAATGCTGATGATGTCGCTGATTTTGTAGCCTAACCTATAAAACTCTTCTCTTATTGGGAAGAGGGATATAACTGAGGGCACTGTAGAAAGGATACATGTCACTCATGCAGCCAGCTGTCACTGGACAAAACACTGTGAGGACAAGGAGGCACCACTTTTCAAAGCATCATGAAGCACAAAAGTGCTGTCAGCTGTCACCACTGAACTGTTCTTGGAGTAGTCTCTGATGTCTTGTATGCTTTCCTCAATAAACCATATGTTTCTCATACTGTTGCTGAGCACTTTTTGGCCTATGTGCAACCAACACCTGGCACAACTGGGCTGTGGACAAGACATTAGGTGACAAAGAAAGTTGTCTGCAGCTATTCACAGACTCTGATAATGTGGCTCATACTGTCAAGGCACATACTTCCTAACCTTGTGGCTGCTGTCCAGGGGTAGGATACCTCAGTCACAAGTAAGATGGAAAGAGGGACTGAAAAAGATAGGAGCTGAATAGATTGTCCTAGTTCCTGATTCATCTCTCTCCAGGTTTGTCTATTATTTTAGAAGAAAAGGAAAAGGGACATTTTGCCAGTAGTGGATAAAAAATTCCTTACAATCTGAATTTAGTGCAGTATCAGCTATATTATGTGTTGGAGCCCAGTGAAAAGCAAAAATGCTGATCCCATGTTTATAAATCATTGAGAATTTCCAAATGGCAAGAGAACGGCATTATTCAAGCACAGGTTGGCTGCACAGGTTGCCCACCATGAAACTGCTGTGGTCCAGACTATAACAATATTGCAGACTTACAAGTCTATGTGTTCCTGGCGCTTTCTGCAGTGTTCAGCTCAGTTCCTGACTCATGAGGTTCAGAAAAAGAAATAACAAGACAGCAAGTTCTCTCTCCTTCGTATAACTGGGCTGCATTCCCTGTAATTCACATTGCTTTGTTGTTGATTTATTTGTTGTTTTGGCTAGTGCCCCCCACCCCCTACACTGTCCCTCTCCCTCTCTCTCCTATCATCTTGAAAGTCTTTGCATTATGGTTTCTCAGATGCTATTCTTTTGCTCTGTTCTCATATTTTTTGTTAGAAATTTGAATGTGCATAGTTTTATGACAAAATTTTATTCAAGCATCATTCCTTCTTTGTTGTTGCCGTCTCTTAACCAGATTTTCTATCTTTAATTCATTTAGTTAATCCTTAAAAAAAAAAAAGAAAGAAAGAAAGAAAGAAAGAAAGAAAGAAAGAAAGAATATCTGACCTTCTGAAGCCAAGCCCTTGTTCCAGAGCTGTGGGGCAGTAGCCTGGATGAACTCTAGTGCAGACTACAGAGCCTGACACACTAGTGTCAACCTGAGAAGCAGCAAGCCAAGAGCCAAGGAGACCCAGGGCACTAGGAGCTGGCACAGCATGGCTGCTGGCCAAGCCCAGTGCAGATGCCCACCCATGCAGCACCGCAGCTGGAATCTCCAAGCTTCCATGATCCCAAAACCTCAACCTCCTGCTTCCTGACCAACCAACAAGAAAATGGAAGTGGGGCAGACCTGAATGGAAGTTCAGTCTTAAGAGTTAACCAATAGCATTTGTGTTTTTTCAGACCATGATTGGACCAATAGTGTTGCCCCAAATGCTACATAAAACCTTAGACAAGCACACTGAGACAGTAACCTACTTTAGGGTCCCCTCTTGCCCCTGCAAGGGTTCTGTTACTAGTAAATCCTACTCCTTTCACTCTTGCTTTCCTTGTCCCAAGAATTTCATTCTAAGGATTTGCATGACAAGAACCTGCAAAGAAGTCTGTCAAGAGCTGCTAGGGTCTATTATAACACCTGAAGGCATAGCCCCTGATTCAGAGCTGCAATACTGAGAACTGCAAGACTCCACTCAGTGATAATGGAGAAGAATCAGGCTTTGCCAGCTGCCACCTTTGGAGCCCATGCTGGCAGTCATCCCTACTGTGATAAGCTGTTACCACCAAACCCCAGCTTTCTTGACTGCAGAGCCCTGCAATTTCACAGACTCCACTCACCAACAGAAGCAGTGAACCCAGTTTTATCTCAAAACTCCCCTTTCATTTCTATGGTCACTTGAAGTTTCCTTTGGATTCCTTCTACTTGGTATTTGTTTCTCAGCAAGTAAAGTGCTTAAAGCAGAGGGTGATGTTCTGAGAGCCATCGATCTCAGGCAGTGTCAAGCCTCTTGACACTGGGAGATGCAGCTTGTCCATGGATGGCCTCCAATCCTCCAAAAAATGTTGTGTTCCAGATTATATCCACATTCTCTTCTCATACCTGCTCCTGTCATATAATACACTTGGCATTTCCTCTTCTCAAGTCTTTTCCACGTCCATTCAGTTTTAGTTTCCTGGGTAAAGTTCTACTTGGAATTATTTTAATATTCATGAATCTTTAGTTGAACCTTGATTAATTCTGTGTACATTTTTTGACATTCTTTAGCTTTATGCCAACTTATTCTTTGGTCTTCATTTTTATCCTAAGATAAGAAAGTCCACACGTATCAGGTCATGCTGGAGATTTATTTAGCCAAGGATTCTGCCTTCATGAACTCAAGGACATCTTAGGGGTGTATATCAGAAATTTAAAACTTATTATGGATCTATAACTTATGACAGGACTTAAATTCTGGATATTCATTTATTTATTTTATTTTATCATGGTTTTATATTATATATTTTTTACTTCCTATTGTCCCCTTCTTCTGCTCCCCTTCTCTTCTCTTTTCCCCTTGTCAGATCCTCAGTCCATAATTTCTATAGCAGGTTTGTGCCTTTAAGATCACTGCCTGTGGGTTGGGGACATAGCTCAGTTGGTAGAGTACTTGCCTCACATGCAAAAGGCCCTGGGTTCAATCTCCAGGGCCAGAAGAAAAAAAAAATCATTGCCTGTGATAGTACAGCTAACTAAACAAAACACTAGAAAATCCATGTCCATGAATAAACATAGAATGGTTTAAAAAAAATAAAAATCCTAAAGAATGAGACCTTGTCTCACAGATTTGAGGGAAGAGAAAAGACATGGTTCTTTCTCAGTTTGAATGACTCCACACACAGATATAGATGAATTGGTGCTTAGTAAGCACAGGAGTGTAAAACTGTGCCTGATCTGGTACCTAAATCTTGATGTCATCCACACTGAATGAACATGAAGATGGAAAAAAGTCCTAACAAAGAAAGCAGATGTCTGCAGTTTGCAGTAACTGTCTATCAAGAAATGGTTATAGTGAAAAAAAGAAAAAGAAATAGTAACACTATTGAAGTCTTTGGGGTTAAAAACTATAAAAGTTTTCACTGAGGTGCTTTAATAGCATATTCTTTTAAAGGAAAATTTTTAAAGTGATCTTAATGTGTAGCTAATGGTTACCAGCTAATGTATTCTGAATTCTAAAATGGATTTAGAATAGAGAGTTTTTCCACTAGGTGGTAGGATTTTGCCATGATAAGTCTCAAAATATTGGGAGTACAGAAAGGAACTTAATTGATAAGAGTTGAATTAAAGATAGAAAGTAACTCTAATCACATTACATATCAGTTGAACACTTCTTTATTTTATTTCTTGGTACAAACAAAATTACTCCTAAGTCGATACCAAATAAAATAATTTAAGGATTTTCAATTTTCAGGGGAAAAAAACTAGATATTCCAATAAAATTAAGAGAGATTTGGGTTGCATTATATAGTATTTTATACCTTTATATTATGTATATGTTTTGCATATCCAAAATTACTCATTAAAGAATCATAGCAGCCCTTGGTAGGACCTCCATCTTCTCTGATTGTGAGAAGTCTCTAGCAAGTATCCCACTCCTGAATTTCTCAGAACTGGGCATTTTATTAATACCTTCCTTTATATACTTATGTTTTGTAAACAAAAACTCAGGGAACTGAAGATAAGAAAATCTCAAAAGGCATTCTTTTCTGTCAAAATATTTTTTGTTGAATTTCTAGATTCTATCTAAGAAAATCTTTATTCAAATTCTTAATTCCCTTGTCTAATTTATATAAATGCTGTGTTGGTAGTAAGAATTATTTTACATATGAAAGAAACATACTTTTAGCCTTGCATGGTGGTACACACATGTAATTGCAGCAGCTCGAAAGGCTGAGGAAGAAGGATCTTATGAGGTATCCCTCAAAAGCTCATGTGTGGGACAATGCAAAAAAAGGTTTGGAGGAGAAACAATTGAGTTATGAAAGCCTTAATCCAATAAGTGAATTAATCACCTAATAGATTAATTGTGTGGTAATTGAAGGCAGGTAGGGTATACCTGGAGAAGGAGGGGCATTGGGGGGCATGAGTTTGGGGTATACATTTGTATCTGGCAAGTGGAGATCTCTCTCTGCTTTCTGATCATCATGTGAGCTGTTTCCCTCTGCTGCACCCTCCTGCCATGATGTTCTGCCTCACCTCAGTCCCCAAGGAATGGAGCCAGCTATCCATTGAAACCTCTGAAATTGTGAGCCTCCAAATAAACTTTTCTTCCTCTACAATTGTATTGGTTGGGTCTTTTAGTCACAGCAGCAAAAAAAAATGAATCTAAAGTTAGAGGCTGGCCTCAGCAGTTTAGCAAACACTGAAACAACTTAGCCAGACCCTGTCTCAAATTTAAATAATAAAATGTGTTGGGCATATGGCTCAGTGGCAAAGTGTCCTGGCCTCAATATCCAATATCAAAAAAAAAAAAAAAAAAAAAGGAAAAACATACATCTCATCCACTCTAAACCCCATTATCCCTAGTTCTAATCAGGAAATAATGTTAAATAATATTTATTATTATTATTATTATTATTATTATTATTATTATTATTATGGATTCTACTTGACTACAGAATTTAAGTGTTTACATTTTATCTACTTACTCTAAATAAAACCCTGGCCAAATAAAAATCTCGGCCAAATGCCTCTATTGTTTCCTTATCTTATAATCAAGTCTTGCTGATCTTTTTACCATTCCCCTATGTGACACCCTGGCCATTCCTACCTACTACCTACTACTACCTACTCCAGCTGTGCCCCACCCTATCTACAGTTATCACCCTATTAGTCCCTTTGCTCTAGATCTTTTGACTACCATTAAGGCCTTTGTTGAAATCAGGACTTAACTCTAGACTTAGTAGATTTGGTTCAGGCTCTGGATTAATAAACAATTCAGGCTTCAGATAAAAGTTGGCCAAGCATTGTTTCTTTTCCCTCTGTAGTTGTAAACACCCAGTATGAATTGCCATCTAGAGCCACAGCCCTGACCTTTTAACCTTATCTTCCTCTCAGAAACATTCACAAATTGAAAGTAGATTTTGAGGTGGAACCAGGCTCAGGCTCTTGTTAACCCTAGTGCTCACCTTGAAGCAGACATCTGACTCACTGGTGTACATTCTGGGCTGTGCTATCCTGTCATGGTCATGTGGTGGAAAGTCTTCTAGTGCTGCCAGATTGAAAAGTTATTATGTACAGTCTATTTGATGCCAGGAGCTTCAGAGTGCTGAGGATATATAAGTACAAAAGGTAAATGCAATCTGCACCTTCCTAGACTTAATATCTAGTGTGTGGTAGAGATGGGTGAGTTGGCAATGATATCGGTATGGAAAGTTCAAAAGGGAAAGATAAAAAATGCCATGGGAATCCAGAGAATGGGAACCTAATCCAGATCTGAATAGTCACCAGTGCTGGGTAACCAATTGACCCAAAACTTAGGGGTATAATACCATTAGATGATTATGCTCTTAGAATTTGTGGATCAGGAATTTGAGAAGGGCATTATATAATCAAATCTTCTCTGTTGCACAATATCTGGGAACTCTTTCCAGAAAGACTCAAATAGCTGGAAGATGGCATCTCAGTAAGTAACTTTAGCACGTGCCTGGCAGCTGGATAGAGACTATCAACTGGAGTTGATTAGTCCATCCCTATTAGTCCATTCAAACTGGTGCACCTGCACATGGTCTCTCCATATGACCCAAGCTTCTTCAAAACATGACAACTTCAGAGTAGTTAGATTCCATATATGGGCAGATCAGGGCTCCAAAGAATATGTGCGATAAAAAATATTTTGACCATCTCTAGAAAATTCATTCTGTTATAGAATAATTTCCAGAGAATTGAGCTCTTCACAGACCTAATGAATATGTGGAATTTGCTAGGAGAAATGGAGGGAATCGTGTTCTAATCAGAAGGAACAGGATGTGTACCAGCCTAGAGTTATGAGATAAAGTGCAGTGAATTTGAGGAACTGAATGGATCTCAGAATAGCTGGGGCATCAAGTGTGAGGGGGAATTGGTGAGTGATAAAGTCAGACAAGAAGGCGGTAATAGTGTATGGGAGATAGATCATATAGGCAGTGAGAATTATCACAAAGCTTTAAGGAAGAGAGACAAGGTAGGAGATATGCTTCATTAAAAATAATAACTCGGGTTGTATTGTGAATGGATTAGAGAGGGCTGAGAGGTGAGGCATGAAGACCAGAAGGCAGGAAGTTGAAAGCTGTTGAGAGATGATGATGACCTTCTGGGGGAGTGGGGCTGGGAATAGAAAGAGAATATTTAGAGAAAGAATCCACTGGGCTTGGTAATAATTGGATGAAGGGGTAAGGAAGAGGAAGGATTCAAGTATGATGTTTTAGTCAGCTTTGTGTCACTGTGACCAAGAATAATTTAGAGGAGAAAAATTTTATTTTGGCTCACATTTCCAGAGGTTCAGTCCATGACATGTTGGCTCCATTGCTGTGGCCCAAAGTGAGGCAGCACCTCCTGGTGGAAAGGCATGATGTAGGAGCATCGCTTGGTTCACGACATCCAAGAAGCAGAAAGAAGGAGGAAAAGGAGTTGTAGGAAGGAAGGATGAACCCTTCCAGGGCACACCCCAGGTGACCTACCTACTCCAGCTATGCCACACCCTGCATACCATTATCATCCTATTAGTCCATTAAAACTAAGATGGACTGATTAGGTTACAACTTTCAAAATATAATCATTGCATCTCAGGGTATTCCTGCACTCACACAGGGATTTTTGGAAGATGCTTCATATCTAAACCATAACATATGGTTGCCAATTATCTTGTTTGAGCCACTGGGTAGATGAGAATATTGTTCACTGAGTTCGGGGGATGCTGAAAAGAGGCAGGCTTGCAGGTGAAGAAGTTGATAAACTCCACTTCAATAATGTTTAATAAAGCATGAGATCAAGAGCAAATATTTACTGGACAGTTGACTACATGTGTCTAAAGTTTCCAATCTGTGTTTTTGTGAGTCCATAGCTTGAGGAATGAGCTCATACATGAACCCAGTAATATTAGGATATACAGCTTCAACCAGTCTTAGTTAAATTTCATTGTGATCATTTTTCTCTTTCTAATTTTATAATACTATAAACTTAGTTCCATAAGACATATACGGGGGCTCCAAACATGGAGCTCCCAGTTATCCTCTCACAATGAAGTCACAGACAGTGTTGACCATTTCTGATAATGTTGTGTAACAAGACACATGGAGGATTGTCAACCAGGGAAACTTCCTGGTGCCTTGGTGTTGTTTATTGGGACTTGATCACATAGACATGGTTGACTACCTACATGGCTGACCTTTTGCTGTAATCCTTCTGGAGTTCGAATTGATACCACATGACCCACTTCTCCTACCATAAATCACACTGATACATTATCTGATGTGGTCTGAGACCCTCAGGTAAACAGACATACTAATCAGGCAGGACATTACAAGGGCTTCATGATCAGCTCCCAGAGGTGAAGGGCAAAGGCCTGATCTCTCCTGGGGTAAGGTTACATTTTTGGTACCTAGTGGGCTTAAGGTATAGGACTGATGAAGTTAAAATAAAAAGCAACTCATGGTTTCAAGTCTGGGTGCTTGAGAGAACAGAGGGTATGACTGTAAAAGTTGAAGCCAAGAAACAGAATCGAACTAGAAGAGAGGGTACAGGAAAAAAAAAAGAGAATGTCAATTATTTTTTTAAGTTTGAGGTGTAGAACAACATCCAAGAATGTTATCTGACCTTGTATTGACAAGGGCAAAAGAGGTGGCCAGCCTGTATCAACGACTTGGAAGGTAGTGAGGCCAATGGCAGAGGTATGAAGGACAGCTTTTATCAAACAGGACCTGAAGAGAGGGTGAGTGGAGTTTCCGGGGCACTAGGAACCTCCACTTACCAAGTCTCAAGTGTTGGCAAGTTCTCAAATTAGGAAAATGACCTCTGACCAGCCTTCCGGCCCCAACTACTAAGCACTTTCGGGGATTCATTCTTCCTACTATCTCCAATAACCTATCATCCTATTGAGGCCATTCTATCATCTTATGGAAAACTATTATTTACCCATCAAAGTGAATTATTTTCTAATCAATAAAATCAATGACATCATTAAAGTTTATTTAACTTAGAATGTTTCTGCTTCTATTTCGATTTATAATCTCTTTCAGTTCAGTCTTTATCCATGGACTACAGATCTCAGGCTTCTCAATGACTTGAAAATGTTCATTTTCCTAGCAAACTCATAAAGCATTCCATTTTTAATATCCCTTACTTAACTCTAGTCGATATTTGTCTTAAATTTTTCTTTATATAGATACTTTTGGGGATTCACAGAGCTAAGATGCCTCCCCTGGGTATACTTCTGTATTTCATAGTCCTCCTACTATGTGAAATTTCCCAAGACCCTTGGCCCATTCATTGAATTACCATTGCTTTTGCCCAGAGCCTTCCTGATGATGGCAGCAAAAGCATAAATTAAGTAAGAACCAAAGTCAGGGATATAAATGGAACAGTGCCAAGTCCCAAGCAGATGTTCCTGGAGCCTGGAAGACAGACATGCACAAGCTCTCAGGGAGATAACATGATGGGGTGAGGCATGAGACAAGGGAACTCTGTCCGCCTTTCCTTGCTGGGACCTGGAGGAACAATGCATTGAGTCACTCATTCTCCTGAAAGACGGCAGATCACTCCTGTTGTTGAATGACATGCAGGCATGTCAGGCATCAACTTGTTCAGAGCCTCCCAGAGAAGGAAAGGAGATAAGCTCCCTAAATGTTCTGTTTCTTGGAATGTCCTATACTCTTGGCCAAGCCATAAGTGGAGGGGAAGAGCTGATTGAGGAGGGGACAGGGAAAATGAAGCATTGCCATCTGATGGCAATTATAATAGTCACTCCCCCCACCCTGCAACTATCCACTGTTAAATTCCATGCTGTGTTCTGTTAGGTGTCACCACCTCCCCTTGGCTCTTCTGTAAGAATTAACTGAATGGAAAATTTTCACAAATAGGTCTCAACATTGGTGACTGTGTATCCATACCACAAGTCCTACACTAGAGCAAGATGCAACTAAGTCTGTACTGTGGAGGCATGTGACAGCCCTCTCTCATATATCTATTTGCCTTCACTTGTATAACAAGGTCCCTTGATCAGGTGCGTTCCTTGAGATGTTTTGTTTTAGAGAAACTGACAACTGTAATCTTACTGAGTAGAACCATATGGAAACATATCTTTAGCTGGAGTCAGTGGAAGGGCTCCTCTTAGTGTGTTAATATGAATAAGGGAAGTAGCTCCTGCTCTGGGCATAGGGACTTCTTGACTGACATGGGAGGGCCAATTACTACCTTGGTGTATAAAATCTGGACTGATTTGCATAAGAAGCCACAGAGGGATACCTGTGTCAGTTAGCTTTTCCTTACTGTGACTATAATACCTGACAAGAACAACTTCTAACAGGAAACGTTTATTTTGGGCTCATGGTTTCAGAGGTTCAGTCCATGGTCAACAGATTTCATTGCCCGGCCCCGAGTGAGGCAAGACATTATGGTGGAAGGGCAAGGCAGAGGAAAACTGCTCAGCTCTAGGCAGCCAGGAAGGAGAAAGAGTGCAAGGAGCCAGGGACAACATATATTCCCCAAGGGCACAACCCCCCTCCCCACCTACTTACCTGAGACATCCCCCATCTGCCTATATCCTACCCAGTATTACATTCAAATTATTAATCCATCAAATGGATTAATCCTCTGATGAGTTTATAGCTCTCATAATCCAATCTTTTCACCTCTGAGTACTGCTAAATTCCCTAACATATGAGCTCTTTGGGGGACAATTTAGATCCAAACCATAATTATACCCACCTCTTCTTCCTAAGACTCAGAGCTTTGTGTTAATCTCACTAAGAAGTCCCCATTTTTTCCTAAGTGGCCATAATCAGGGCCTAAGAACTGTAACACTTTGGGACTTGTGAGGCTCAGTAGTTGAGTATAACCCAGAGAGAGGCCACTCTTGTTCTACACCTTTCTTATAAATAGTCCTAAGCTCTCTGGGCACCTTGAGGAATAACATTAGCAGGATGATGGAGATGCCACACAGGGGCCATGGGTAGGGAGGAGCAGCTGAGTCTGGGACAAGGTATATGCTCTATGGGAACATTGAGATAGCTTCTGCAAACTCCCCTTGAGAGGTTATAAAGTATCTATGAGTGGCTGAAGTTCCTGCCAGGTTATGAGCAATGGAATCCACAGACTTTGGGCTTAAATATCTATAGAGCATCATATGTAGACAAAAGCTGGGGCAGCCTTGGGTCACTCAGTACTCTCTCAGGGTATCCTTGCTTTCACTTGCCTGGCTGAAGGGCTAAGCCATCTTTTTGGCTGTCTTCTCAAAATTTCAGGTTGCTCTATTCCTATACACCCAGTTAGGTTTTTGTTTTTTATGTCAGTTCGGACTGGCATAAAAAATGTAATGGAATGTATGGTTTAAATAACAGAAATTAACTTTCTTTGTTATGGAGATAAAAGTGTAACTAAGATCAAGGTGCCAACATGATCTATTTCTGATGATGGCCCTTTTCCTGGCTAATAGATGGCCACCTTCTCACTTCTCACCTTACATTCATGTCTCTTTCAGTGGCATTCATGTCATCATGGGGTTCCCAATCTCATGACCTCATCTAAATCTAATTATATTCCAAAGTCCCCATATTCAAATGGGTGCTAGCATTTATGTATATGTGAATTTGGGGGGATAGAATCCAGTCCGTAGCATTTGAATTGCTCAGAAATCCCCCATTCAAATCTAGTCTCTGTAGAAAGGGAAAACTATATTGTTCTTATATTGGCAGTGTCACCTTCTCAAGGAGACTATCCACTCATATTTTGCCCTTCTGAGAGTAACTTTTCATCCTTCCTGACTTTTTCCAAGTCAACCTTCCAATATCATCCTCACGGCACCTGCTGGTGTGATATTTTGTCCCTTCTTCCAAAGAGTCTCTAGCCAGGACTTTGTGAAGATTCTAAGGAATAAAGAGTTTATTTCTGCCTTTGTAGTTCTCTTCACACTTTAGGAATTGGAGAGTGTTTTCAGGCCTTGTTTGATTTATTTCAGATAGAAACTGGTGTTGGGGTCTGGGGTCGGGGTAGAAGAGGCAGCCACAGTTTACAGAGAACAGAGGCTGCTGACCCACAGCATGGATTGTACTGCTTGTCACCCACTCTGATTGGTCAGGACTTTATTTTGCTAAAAGTCGTGGTGCTGATCAAAATATTAAACAACTAGTGAAACAGAACAGATGCTGACCATTAAACATTGATGCTGCCATACAGGTGCAAATGAGCTAAATCTCAGCTACAGTTGCAAGTGCTAAGACAAAGTCCAACTAGGTTAAATTTTAAGTTTCTCCCAATGAGGAGCTGAGGGCAAGGCAATGGGGTGGGGTGGATATGGCTTGAAGCTTAGCTTAGACAGTGTTTCTATGGCTTTGTGTGTGTCTCTGTCAATCTCTTTATTGTCCCTCTGCTTCCTGCAGGCAGGCTCTCTTAAAGCACTAAGACAGTTAACACACATCTCATGGAAACATCCTTCCAGTTTAACAACCCCAGAGGCGAAAGGCACGTCT
>NW_026000142.1:8112811-8120853 GCF_001458135.2 Marmota marmota marmota
GGTAGAGAGAGAGGAGGGGAGGGGAGGGGAGAGGTGGGGAGGGGGGAGGGTGGAGGATGGGAAAGGCAGCGGAGCACAACAGACACCAGGATGGCAATTTGTAAATCAATGGATGTGTAACTGATGTGATTCTGCAATCTGTGTATGGGGTGAAGGTGGGAGTTCATAACCCACTTGAATCAAAGTGTCAAATATGATATGCCAAGAAATTTGTAACGTTTTGAACAACCCACAATAAAAAATTTAAAAAAAAAAAAAAAGAACCCAGATCAAAGAAATTGGTGGTGAACTTCTAGGGGTCTGCTGCAAAACTGGAGGGCAGGCTCCACCATTAAGAGCTGCAACACATTTCTGCGCTGCAGAGGCCTGCAGCTTACACAGACCTCACCCACCAGAGGAAGCACTTCATTGAATCATTAGACTCATATGGAGAAGAGATGGAAATGATCCTCAAAAAAAAAAAAATGGAGAGATAATGGCAGGCAAAAATAAGGACTGTCTATGATCTACTTGTTTATTGATAATGAGATGTTGATGAAGAATAAAAGAGCTTTTCTAACCTCAAACTTCTTAGCTGCAGCTTCTAAAGCAGGTAAAGGAAAATTCCAAAAGTTTGACTCATGGTAATTTGAGTGCTGAAGGGAGAAAAGGACTTCCTGGTGATGTAGGTTTCCTTATGTGGGTTTGCAGATGAATTCCTGGGTCCTCTCCTTCTACCTTTCCCTGGCAGTGTCCAGGTGATGCTGGTGCAGTGGGAAGGTGAGGGATACTAGGCCAGCAGCTCTCTCTCCTGAACTGTCACCCACATGGACCTCCTGGACCTGCACATACAGGGTTTCATGCAGGACATGAAGACAGCTCCTTGTAGTACAATGAGGAGAGGTTGGATTAATATGACTCATTCTGTTTTTTAAAGGCTTATTTTTATCAGCTGTGGGTGGGCTAAGGTTAGAAGGTGGTTGATGATATTTAGGTATGAGTGGGAACCGGAACCTGATTCCCATTTTCATTCACTATCTTTGGATGTGGATTTTTTTTTTTTTTTTTTGAGGAGAAGGTAGGATAAGAGGAGGCTTAAAGAAAGAGGGCCCACAATGGGAGGTTCCTCCAGGCAAACCAGCTAGAGAACAAGGAAAATTTATAGCTGAAAGGAGGCAAAGCAAACTGAAAGTACAAAGGGGAGAAGTCATTATCCTGGGATGAAGGATGTAAGTGGAAATGGATGGAAATCTGACAGTGGTCTGATGCAAGAAGAGGGGCTGGTGGAAGATTTGAAAATCAGGAGGGGTTTAATGAAGTGGCAGGATAGAAAGGAGAATTTGTGGAGAGTCCTGATGTTGGTGAATCAGCCATGCAGATAAATAACTTCAACCATCATGATAGACTTGTGGATCACAATTCATAGTATATACAAAGTAAAACCTTGGAGGGAAAAGATTGCAGATGGATGCCCACTGTCCCTCCCCCCTCCTTTGCTAATTTGATTCTGAATCCCCTCAACATTAGCTACTCACATTTTAACAATGCTTACCATGTGACAGGAACAAAGCTAACCACATTAGCAGCATTATCTCATTTAATCTTCCTAGCAATCTTAGGAACAAGTGCTATCCAAAAAACCCTCTTACAGATGGAAAAATGAACTCAAAGACTTAGCAAATTATCTAAGGCCAAAGAACTAGACTTTGAGCCATGGTAGAGGTAATGGAGGTCAGACCTCCCTCCCATCTGCTCAAACTACTTCCTTGATTCAGTGTATTAGTTTTTAGGTGCTGTTGTTAAAAACAAACAAACAAGCAAAAAAAAACCCAGCAACACAAACTAGGTGATTTAAAATGTCCAAAATTTGTAGTTTCCTAGTTTGGGGGACCAAGAATTTGAAATCTTGGTGTTTGCAGAACTGTACTTCCTTTGGTTGTGCTAAACAAGGGTCTGTTCTAGGACTCTCTCCTAGCTTATGGTAGTTTCTTGGTGTATAACAATAATTCCAATCTGCACATTGCATTTTCCAAGTGTGCAAGTCTATTTCTTCATGTAACATTCTTTTTATAAAGATACCAACTATACAGATGAGGTTCCCCTCAACTCCAGCATGATGTCATCTTAACTAGTCACATCTGCAAGACCTGTTTCCAAATAAGCTCATATTCTGAGGCACTGGGAATTAGGATTTCAACATATGAATGGGGATGGGGGCTTCACTCATAGCACCCAGGAACCTGAGTCCTATGTCAGAGATGCCCTTGACCCATTCCCTCCTCTGACCAGGCCTTTGGCAAAGCTTCCTTTGTTTTGAGGCAGGAGTCCCTGGGCTCTGCTGTCTGGTTCTGGAGCTCAGCTGTGGTCACACATTACAGTGATAGCCTTGGCCTGATGGGCTTGAGTAGTTCCAAGGGGCAGGTGCTCTGTCCTTCTGCCATGACCAGCTGCATCTTTGTCATCTCTGCTTGCTGACTAGAGAAACTCCTGCCACCCTTTGTTCATTATTTTTTGTTTTTCTTTTGTAAAATAGACTCACTTCCATCTGTGTGCTTCTCAATCTATGAGGCTTATTATGTATTTGTTTCACAAATGCTTCCAGAAAATGACTTTGTCTCCATTATAAATGCACCATGACTCATTTCTACCTTACTATTTGTGGAGTTAAAATGCTTTTCTACCTCCCCCTGCCAAGACCCCAGAAAGTCAAACAGACAATGTACCTTCTTAGGTGCCCCATTATCTTTGAGAATACGATGATCTGCATCCTCTCCCTTCTTTACACTGACTTCAGAAGCTGAGGCCTGTTGAACTGCTTTCTTGGCTGGTTTCTATGCAGTACCACATTTGACAGGGAGCTGGGATTTGAATGATTCTATTAACTCCCCAGAAAAGCAAGCCTCATTGGTGTCCCTCCTCTTTCTGATTTGGAAGTCTGCAGAGGACACACACAGTCACTCTCCCCTTTACTGTATAATGTTCCAATCAGCAGCTAGCATAATGAAATCCAATTAATGTGTTAGGCTGTTGTGATTCTAAAAATATTTCACATCCCCTGGAGGGACTGAGGAAATTGGAGGAATCAAGGTATTATAGCCAACCTGTAATTTGCAGAAAGGTTCTTCAATCATTTTGGAGGTAGGAGATTTGTTCTTGAGAAAACAAAAATAGATCACCTCTCCGAAATGAAGCTGTCTGTGAGATCATTCCGATGGTCCTTTATTCAGGTGCCAGGCCTTGCATGCAAGTCTAATGATCCTTTGGTTCAGATATATATGAATTATTAAGGTCAGTTAATTAACACATTTTTCTTCTGCTGAAGTAATTAGATGAATAGAGCTTTTGCCCTCTTTTTGGCTTTCCTGGCAGTTGCTCAGAGCTGAATAGAGGCAGTAAACATATTGCCACACAGATGCTAACCAGAGAAGTAATTTTTCGGTTTCCGATTGATTTTTGAAGTGTCATCCTGCAACTGGAAGCAGCTTTTACTTGGGGAGGCAGGAGGGGCAGCAGGGAAATAGAGGAGAGTGAGAGTGAGCAACAAGCCATTGTATGAAGCTGCCCAAAAGCATCTTCTAGGTAGCCAATATTCATTTGTCATTCCACCTAATTTTAGGCTTCACATTTTACAATTTTATGCTTCCCTCACAAAGTCTTCATGTCATTTGTACAAAAGTTATCCAAAGAGAATAGTTATTATAGCTGTTGGCATTAATATTCCAAGGTCATTTCCTTTCTCTCCCCAGCGTGGCCACAAATTTTTAAATTGCCAGAGATAAGAATTCAGTAGGTTTAAAGTGATGGGACTGTAATTTCGGTTTTTTTATTTTCCAGGTCAATGATTCTCAAGACTGCCTTTGCACCAGAGTCATCCAAGAGAGCATAATAAAACACAGATTCCCAGCTTCACCTCCGATCAACAGTCTCCACATCTCTGGGGATGGGGACTGCAAATCTGCATTTTATGTCTCCCAGGGTCAGTCTGAAGCTCAGTCATGGTGTGGAAACTGCTGATCTTGGTAATTCAAATGGAAACATCAACACTCAAAAATTTTCTCCCTTTTCTTGCTGACAGGCCGTGTGTTATCATTCTTCACCCCAGGCCTGACAGCCAGTGCAGGAAGGCCTCTGGACTTGGCCCAAGCAAAATAAACAAAATTGCATTTGTGACTTGGTGGTTGTGTGAAAGGTCTTGTTCTGCACTGCTGGATGTTTTTGTCTCCAGGGCCTCTGCTGACCAGAACAACCAGCATTTTGCAGAAATTGTCCACTATAAGAAATTTGGCTGACTGAAGAGGCAGTGCCCAGTAGAAGAACAGATTCAAGAAATAGGTACTAACTGTCAGAGTGCCCAGAGCTTGTTTCCACCTACAAAATAAACTTAGTAATAATGATTCCATGTGGCTGTAAAGAAGAAACTAGGTGATATATATACAATGCCTAAGTAAATTTTTAAACACTATATTCATGGAAGAATATTGGTGGTGATAATTATTTTAGCAAAGCAAGGGAGTAGAATGGAAAGTTGGAGAAAAAGAAGACAAACTTTTGCTGAAAGGTAGAGTGTTATCATTCCTTACCTCAGGCCTGATGGCCTGTGCAGGAATGCCTCTCGACTTGGCCCAAGCAAAATAAACAAAATTGCAGTTCTTAAAGGTGGGGCAGGTGGCCTAGTAATGCTATGCCTGGTTCATGGTATGCAGTCAATAAACTATGTTTGTGTGCTGCCCATCATCTACCTGAGGTTTTATGTGGTACTCCTGCTCTTTCCCATCTTTTACTCTTTTTGATCACTTTTGTTGATTTTAATAGTATTTTGCCTTCAAAGTATTGTGGATACATGGAAAGATCCTCTGTGGTATGACTGATCCTAGACTCACATCTCCCAGGAGTGGCTCTGCAGATAGGCCTATGCATAAAGGTGGGTGGAGTGGTCTATAGCACCTACCTTAAGAATTTGGGGACTTCATGAGGGTCCTTTTTGTGTGATGCCTTGCCAGAGTTTTCAAGAAAAATGGGAAAGAGGGCATTATTATGGTGGTGGGGGCTCACAGAATGTGAATATTAGAACTCTTGATCAAAACAGGAAATGAGGATGACTTATCTGTGGGAACACTTTTTTAAATAATGGAATTAGGGTACCCAGGGTTAGTAACTGGGATAGTGGTCACTTCTAAAGGAGTATCATATTGTAAGTCCTCTATATGTATTACCTAATTTAATTCTTACAACTCTGAAGCAAGTAGGGAAAATAAAACCTCATTCATAATTTGGAAACACAAAAAGCTTTAAAAGCCTCAAGTTTTTCAGAATTCATTTGAAGGTGAAACTGCTATGACCTGAAATCTGACAGAAAAACCCACATAGGATTATTATGTAAATTTACGAAAGATTGTAGACTGTGTTCATTTAGCTAACTTAGTGTGCATGTTCATGTTTTGCTGCAGAAATATTAATGGACTATAGAGGACTTTATCAGACCTTGCTTGCTGTATTACATAATAAGTGGTTTATTAAGCATGCTATTCTTCTAAATTCTAGACAAATGAAAATACATCTGAGCTCCTCTGTAAGAGTTTAAGAGTAGATATTTTCACTTTGTTCCTCTGCTTTTATAGAAGCTGATAGAGGTTAAGTAATTTACCCTTGGTCTAAAGCTGGTATGTTAGGAGCCATGGTTTTTTACCCATGTCTACTTGAGATACTTTGCCAAAATCACTTTGAATCACTCCCATAAAAGACTTTCCTTTTTGTCATCTTGGCCTGTGTGGCAGGCCCCAGGAGGCGGGGGGTGTTATGGGACATGGAATCATATCTTCCTGCTTTGCTATCCACCTTCACTCCCCTCCACTCCACTTTATGTTTGTTCAAAACATGAGTCTGATCATTCCACTCACCTGTCCAAAACACTCTAGTGCTTCCAGAGTGTCAAGTCCAATCTCCTTAGACTTGGATATGAGGATCTCTTTGCAGAGTTCCCACTGACTGCAGTAGTGTGAGGTGGTCACTAGTGTGGAATCTGTACATTGTATACATGTGTTGTAGTATCCTTTGAATACCTTTGAATATGTTCAATTAATTTTTTAAAAAAATATGGAATCTGGATCTGGCTCACAGAGATTCAGACCCTTCTCTATGTGAGATGTGGGCAAACCACTTACTTTTCTGTTTTTATTTGTAAATAAGAATGATAGAGTCATCAACCTACTGAAGTCACAGCAAGGAGTTAATTAATGCAACAATGTATACAGTAGGCACTCAAATAATGCCAGGTACTATGATGGTTTCTCTAGCATTGTTGCTTGCTGCCAAGACTCCTTCCTTTCCCTACCACACTTTGATTGCTCCACCTGAACATGGACGATGGCTGCAGCCTGCTTACCCTTGTGCATGCTTTCTTCTTTGTTTTTTTTTTTTTCTTTCTGCCTACCAGTCACATACCTATTTGTTTTTTACAACTCAGTTCAAGATAATCTTTGCTTTGAAGACTTGCTTCCCCCCCCCCTTGCCCATTGGGTCCCCTTGATGACAAATTTGTATTTCTGTTGTGGATAGTATTCTTACTGGTCTGTTGATGTCTCTTTTTCCATGCATTTTAAGCCCCTGAGAACAAGTCCTGTCTGCATTGTATCCCCAGTTCCTGACAGTCTGCCACAAGTCACAAAATCAACATGTGTAGGTAAATAATATGGGAAGAATTCTTTTCATCTTGGGTAGGAATTTCTAGTATGTGTGCTATTTATAAACAATCGAACCCACTTTTGTTAATTTGAGGTGAAATGGAATTTATTAAGGAGTAGCTCACAGTATTTCCAAGAAGTCAGAAAATGGGGATTTGGGAAATTATACAGACAGAAATGAGTCACAAGTTATATCAGTGGCTTGTTCTGGTAGATGGGATGCCTTCTTGCCATGCTGGGACAGAACAGCAGGTAGTCCTTGCCAACATTGAGCATATTGCACTGTGATTGCCTTGACTGTATTGATCATTGTTGCTGCTGCCTCTGGAAACAATGCCTCTTTTCACTCTGCACCATCTTTGCCAGCGTGCTATTCTGCAGTGCTTCAGTGTTGCCTTCTAATTATGTTGCTGCCTTCCAAACTGAAATCTTCCTTGGATATGCCTGACCAGTGGAACTCAAGTCAAAGAGATTGCAAGAGAGGCTGGCAAGGGGGAAGGGATCCACTATGAGAAAGCCCAGATTCATAAAGTGGGGGGGTGCAGAAAAATATTTCAAAGATGCCAAGTGCCCAGAATATGTGGCATTGAGAATGACAATTGACAATTGTAGCAGTGCTGGTGGTATTTGGGTGGTTGTTGAACAAGTTTTTGATGTGGTGGAAAATAAAGGGTTTCTGAGAAAGGTTTTTGAGCAAGAGGAGCCTGAGACTCCTAAGATTCAGTGCAAGAAAATAATGGAGTCATTTGAGCTTAAAACTCCAGACCTCTGATTTTCTTACCTGTGCTCTTGATTGTTTCCTGCTCCATCTTCCCTGTATAGACTGATGTTGTCTAGAGAAATATGGATCACACACATTCTTCATGATAACTATCTTCTTGGAACTGTTGGCTATGAGCGATTCATCCGTAACAAATAAAGGGAGGAAGTATTCATCTAAATCAATACTATTTCACAAATATTTGATATTTGCACTACTCAATATGGTAACCACACATGGCTATTGAGCACTTGAAATGTGACTATTATGTCTGAGGAACTGAATTGTTTAATTTATTTAAATGTAAATATCCATGTGGCCAGTGACTAATTTCTTGATTAGTGGCAGGTCTAGATACTTTGTCCTGCTTAGGAAGGTCAAAGAGATCACTACATATATTTTAATTGGAAAATGTACTTAAAAATATATTTCAGGCTGGGGTCATGGCTCGGCGGTAGAGAGCTTGCCTAGCAGGTGCTGTTGAGAGCCACAGCCGAAGGGGCCCCAGCAAACGAAGAGGCTCTGGGTTCAATCCTCAGCACCACATAAAAATAAATAAATAAAATAAAGGTACTGTGTCTAATTACAACTGAAAAATATTGAATATATATATGTGTGTGTGT
>NW_026000142.1:8121206-8169601 GCF_001458135.2 Marmota marmota marmota
TATATATATATATATATATATATATATATATATATATATATATATATATATATATCACAAGCTAGCATAAAACCAAGGGTTGCTTGCTGGAAAATAAGGAGTTTTTTAAATTTATAAAAATGATTTCTGGTATGTTGATTTAGCAAGAAACAAGTAAATCGTGATATCATTATACTGGATCCAATTCTTAACAGTGTTTCCTCATGTTAAGATTTCTTAAATTAAGTATCTAAAACAGAGTTTGCAATAACAATATTTCCAAATAAACACCTTGGAAAATACTTATCAAGAAAGAAAATAGAGCCCAATGTTATAGGACAGTGGTCCTTGAACCATACATTACAGTTACCATGGAAGGTTTGTGATGACATGGGTTGCAGGATCCCACCTCCAGTTCTTCTGAGTCTGTAGATCCAGGTAGGGATGAACATTAACATTTATGAAAATCTCTCAGATGATATTCATACTGCTGGTTTGGGGACTACACTTCTAGAAACCCTGACTTAAGAAATGTTCTGCTACACAAAATTACCTCAAGTCTTTCCTTATAAGAACATCTCAGAATCTTCCATCTGCAAACATTAATTCTGGTATCTGAAGCTCCCACAGGGGCTATACATGTAGCACATTTCCCACTGATTTGATCAAAAAGCCTTTTATCTCAGGATGACCCAAAGACTAGAATTGGAGAAACACAAATCCCATAAAATTTAATTGAGCTAACCACATTCTTCTATTTCCTTTATCCAGTCACAAAACTGGAGTCCCACATACTCAATTCTGAGCTGCTTTCTCTTTACCATCCATTATTTCCTCGCAGAAGAGCTTTTCTAGTGAGGTGACTTTAAAGGTGGTGACACTTAATTTGGCATCTCCCTGAAATCTCTCTTCTGAATGTGGCAAGCCTATTTGGCATTTTCTTCTCGAGCAGAACATGTCCTGAGCTGACTTCTTGTTTACAACTCCCCGCTGACCCAATCTGACTCCTCTCCTCGTTTCCCCTTCTCAGAAGATGGCATCATCATCCACTGTCTGCATGGTCATCAACCCATCAGCAAGATCTGTCATTTTTGTCAGATATACATATGTATGAGAATGTGTGTTTATATACTTACACATACATAAAAGCAGCTATATGTGTACGTGTGTATGTATGTACACACACAAACATAAATATGTTCTTGTATCCATTTGCAATACCATATGCTAGCTTCAGACAGGACTCTTCTTCAACTGGATCATCACATTCTTTTATTAAATGGGTTACTCCTGTTTCCCCAGGCCTTTCCATCCTTGAAGTGACAGTGGAGTAATAATTAAGAGAGGAAAAAGGCATTTCTGGGGCTCTGCTCCCAACTGTGATTGTGGAAACTCAAGTGGCTCTCACATCTGTCCAGCCAATTTGAGAAGCCCCTAAGATTCCTTGCCTGTGCTCAGGAGCTAACCCTCTCTGCCAGCTTGCCCTCCCTTGCTTCTCTGCTGTGGTGACTTCCTGCCACCCAAAGAGTTGTTCTGTCATTCTCTCCTATATGCCCCCCATTCCAGGAGGCAGATCCAACTTTACTTTACTGCTGCATCTCTCTCTGCTTTAAGGAGCTCCACATTCTCCTGAAATGAGAAGACATGCTTGGCTTCTTCAGACTCTCCTACCAACTAGTGGAGTACTGTTTTGTATGCTTTCCTTCCACCAGTCTGAAAATTTAATAAAATAGTCTTTTATTTTTTATTATATACACTTTTTTTCATTTACTTAGGGGAAACAACTGTCTCTAACTCTCCTCTTTCTTCCTTCCTTCCTTCCTTCCTTCCTTTCTTTTTTCACATGGTGCTAAGGATTGAACCCAGGGCCTTACACGTGCCAGGCAAGCGCTCTACCACTGAGCCACAACCCCAGCCCTCCTTTTCCTTTTTATGCTGACTTCATACTCTTTATTCCCTTTTCTTTTAGAAAGACTTTTAAAGAATAGCTTTTCATTCTCATTCCAATGGACCTGTATGAGGTCAGCTTTGACTGGCCCTTCTTGGTTTTCTTCCTGGGGTGGACCTAACTTCTTGTTTTCTCATTATCTTGCCTCCCACATTGACATAAATATTTGTGTCTGGGCATGTATGTATAGATGTGTGTTTATATGTAGATGATATGTCTACTTCCATTTTGTTTACATTGAACCATAAAAATCTAGGTATGGCTACTCTGTTGGCTCTTTTTCTTGCCCCCTTCCTTTGGATTGTCCTGAGTTGTTAAAAACAACATATGAGGGTCAGAAATGTAGATTTTTGTATTCCTAACTATGATGGGCAGCTGAAGATCATTAGGTCTCTGACTTTATTCACAGTAAGGAAAAGATCCAAACTGTATCCTGAACTTCAGCGAAGAACATCATTAAAGGGCTGGACTTTCCACCTCTCAATGCCTAAGCTCTCCACCTCTCAATTATGCCTTTTCTATCAGCACCAGTCTTCCTTTCTCACAAGGCACACAGGGGCTGCATCCAGGAGTCTGGTGCCTGAAGCACAGTTTAGCAAGAGTGCTGTCTTAGTTGCTCATCAGAAAGCTGTGTGGATAGATGGAGGCAATTTTTAGTTTTCCACTTATTAGCAGTTTGTTGCATAGCATTATCTGTGGTGCAGTTATGACTATATAATTTGAAAGATTAATAAATGAAGCATGAAAGATTTGTGAATTAGTGTATTGTATATTTTTGCAAATGTAAATAGTACCAGCATAGATTAAAAACACATTTAATGGGAAATCATGGCTGCGGTCCCTCTTTGTAACACAGTCCCAAGTAAACAAATAATGTAGAAATTAAATAATTTAGAGATTTATTTAACCAGACCATATGGAAGTTTAATCTCAAATCGTTCATTTCTTTGGATGGATCTAATTTTCACTTGAGACATCTTAAAACAATTTTTTAAAAAATATACACTCGAAAGAACAAAACATCTTCTCCTTCCTATGTTTAATGAATGGCAGATTTTTAATCCCTAGAATTTAGTAGGAAAGGTGCAGGCAGTCAACATGGAACCTAAATGACCACACCTGCTTGATGTTTCTAGAGAATTCTGAATGGAATGGAGTGCCATCACAGATATATCAAATGTGTCAGCATTAACATTTCATTTTTTTTCTCCAGAGCAGTGGTTTCTAAAAACTGACTTCACAACAGAATCACTTGGGGACCCTATTAAAAATATAGATTCTTGGCTCATTTAGGGATATCAAAATCAAATGGAGGTGAGAACCCAACTCACATTCAGAGTCAGTGGCAGTCATCTGTATTTACTTGTCTTTGGGGAAGGGGATTGTCCAGGAGAAAAAACAAGCTAAAAACTAGCTCTTTCACTTTTTCATTAAGACCTAACCTAATTAAAAAGCCACTTCTGCTACGTAATTGTGGCTCCAATATCATATCTTATGAAGTCTTTGGAATAGCTTTCCATTTCATCTGCGTTTTCTTTCAACTATTTTTAAGTGAGATTCTTTGTACAAAATTTCACAATTTGCCTAATAAATATTTGGTAGGGGACCTTGTACCTCGAAATTCCTCCATGATCATTAGTGACTATTATTAATTGTTAATGTTTCCACTTTCAACGAGCATGGCTTTTTGGTAAGAATCATATGCTGTCTTCAGAATTATATCAGTTATTCAGAGTGGTAGTCATAGTTCATTTGGCTGATTTAGAATAACACTATTCAATTTAAACTTCAGAAGGGGTCTCTGTGATCATTATGGTTTTTCAAGTATATGTATAGATGGGCATCTATTCATATTTATAGAAGTGAGTAAAACCATAACAACCCATTTTCTTTCCATTTACTGGCAAATGGCATAATTTCATTCTTCTATATGGCTGAGTAAAATTCCATTGTGCATATATACCACATTTTCTTTTATCTATTAATCTGTTGAAGGGCATCTAGGTTGGTTCCATAGCTTAACTATTGTGAATTGAGCTGCTATGAACATTGATATGCTGCATCACTATAGTATAGTGATTTTAAGTCCTTTGGTGTATGCCAAGAAGTGGGATAACTAGGTCAATTGGTGGTTTCATTCCACGTTTTCTGAGTAATATCTATACTGCTTTCCATAATGGTTGCACCAATTTGCAATTCCACTAACAATGTATGAGTGTACCTTTTTCCACATATCCTCACCAACATTTATTATTACTTGTATTCTTGATAATTGCCATTCTGACTGGAGTGAGATGAAATCTCAGTGTAGTTTTAATTTGCATGTCTCTAATTGATAGAGACATTGAACATATTTTTATATATTTGCTAGTGATTCATATTTCTTCTTCTGTGAAGTCCCTATTCAGTTCATTTGACCGTATATTGATTGGAGTATTTGGGGTTTTTTTTGTTTTGTTTTATTTTTGGTGTTAAGTTTTTTGAGTTTTTTATATATCCAGAGAGTAATGCTCTGAGATATAGGTGGCAAAAATTTTCTCCCATTCTGTAGGGTCTTTTGTCATGTCTTTGATTGTTTTCTTTTCTGTGAAGAAGCTTTTTACTTTGATTCCATCCCATTTATTGATTCTTGATTTTACTTCTTGCTCTTCAGGAGTCTTGCTGAGGAATTCAGTTCCTAAGTCAACATGATGGAAAGTTGGGCCTACTTTTAGTAGGCATAAGGTCTAGGGTCTAATGCTGAGGTCCTTGATCCACTGTGAGTTTTCTGTAGGGTGAGAAATAGAGGTCTAATTTCATTATATTACTTAGGGATTTCCATTTTTATCAACACCATTTGTTGAAGAAGCTATCTTTTCTCCAATGTATATTTATGGCACCTTTGTTTAACATGAGATAACGGTATTTATGTGGGTTTTTCTCTGAGTCTTCTATTCTGTACCACGGTCTACCTGTCTCTTGGTGCAAATATCATGCTGCTTATGTAACTATAGCCCTGAAGTATAATTTAAAGTCTGGTATTGTGAGGCCTCCTGCTTCATTTTTCTCGCTGAGTATTGCTTTGTCTATTCTGGGTCTCTTATTTTTCCAAATGAATTTCATAACTGCTTTTTCTATTTCTATGAAAAATGTCATTGAGATTTTAATAGGAATTACATTAAATCTGTATAGCACTTTTGGTAGTATAGCAATTTTGACAATATTGACTCGGCCTATCCAAGAACATGGGAGATCTTTTCATTTTCTAAGGTCTTCTTCAATTTCTTTAGAGTTCTGTAGTTTCCATTGTAGAGGTATTTCTCTACTTTTATTAGATTGATTCTCAAATATTTTATTTTCTTTGAGGCTACTATAAATGGGATAGTTTTTCTAATTTCTCTTTCAGTTGATTCACCACTGTATGATGGAAAGTTGGGCCTATGTTTTCTTTTATTAGGTATAGGGTGTCTGGTCTAATGCCAAGGTCCTTGACCTGCATTGAGTTAAGTTTTGTATAGGGTGAGAGAGAGGGATGTAATTTCATTCTATTGCTTATGGATCACAATTGATTTATGGGTGTTCATTTTATATCCTGATACTTTTCTGAATTCATTTATGAGTTCTAGAAGTTTTTTTGGATCTTCTAAATATAGAATCATGTCCTCCGAATGTAAGGATAGTTTGAATTCTTTTCCTATTTGTATCCCTTTAATTTCTTTTGTTGGTCTGATTGTTCTGGCTAGAGTTTCCAGGACTATGATGAATAGAAGTGGTTAAAGAGGGGAGGGATGCCCTCTTCTTTTTATTTCAGTTTTGAGAAGGAATGCTTTCAATTTTTCTCCATTTAGAATGATGCTGGTCTTTTCAAGTATATGTATAGATGGACATCTATTCATATTTATAGAAGTGAGTAAAACCATAACAACCCATTTTCTTTCCATTTACTGGCAAATGGCATAATTTCATTCTTCTATATGGCTGAGTAAAATTCCATTGTGCATATATACCACATTTTCTTTTATCTATTAGTCTGTTGAGGGGCATATAGGTTGGTTCCATAGCTTAACTATTGTGAATTGAGCTTAAATATATATAGCTTTTACAATGTTGAGGTATATTCCTATTATCCCTAGTTTTTCTAGTGTTTTTAGCATGAATTTGATGCTATATTTTGTCAAATGCTTTCTCTGCATGTATTGAGATAATTATGTGATTCTTGTCTTTAATTCTATTGATGTGATAGATTACATTATTGATTTTTGTATGTTGAACCAACCTTGCATCCCTGGGGTGAACCCCACTTGATTATGGTGCAGTATCTTTCTAAATATGTTTTTGTATCCTATTTGCCATTATTTTGTTAAGAAGTTTGCATCTATTTTCATGAGGGATATTGGTCTGAAGTTTTCCTTTCTTGATATGCCTTTGTCTGGTTTTGAAATCAGGGTGATACTAGCTTCATAGAATGAAGGGTTCCCTCCCTTTCTATTTTATGGAATAATTTTAGGAGGATTGGAGTTAGTTCTTCTTTGAAGGTCTGGTAGATCTTAGCTGAGAATCCAACTGGTCCTGGGTTTTTCTTTTTTGATAGACTTTTTATGGCATCTTTAATTTCATTGCTTGAAATTTGTCTGTTTAAATTTTCTACATCATCCTGATTCAATTTGTGAAGGTCATATGTCTCTAGAAATTTGTCAATGTCTTCAAGATTTTCTATTTTAGTAGAATATAAATTTTTGAAATAGTTTCTGATTATCTTCTGAATTTCATGAGTGTCTGTTGTTTTATTTCCTTTTTCATCATGAATTTTAGCAATTTGAGTTTTCTCTCTCTTTCTCTTCATTAGCTTGACTAAGAGTTTATAAATTTTACTTATTTTTTTCAGAGAACCAACTTTTTGTTGTATTGATTTTTTTTTATTCTTTTGTTTTAATTTCATTGATTTCTGCTCTGATTTTAATTATTACCTATCTTGTACTGCTTTGGGTATTGATTTGTTTTTCTTTTTTCAGGTCTTTGAGATTTGATGTTAGATTATTCATTTGTTGACTTTCTATTTTCATAAGGAATGAGTTTAATGCAATGAGCTTTCCTATTTACATTGCCATCATAGTGTTCCAGAGATTTTTATATATTATATTGCTATTCTCATTTACCTCTAAGTATTTCTTTATTTTACCCCTTATTTCTTCTGCTATCCATTGGTCATTCAATAACATATTATTTAGTCTCCAGTTCTTAGAGTAACATCTGTTTCTAATTTTATTTCATTATGTGCTAATAGAATGCAAGGTCTTATCTCTATTTTTTTTTTTTTTTTGTATTTGCTAAGTGTTGCTCTGTGGCATAAGTTATGATCCATTTTAGAGAAGGATCCATCTGCTTCTGAGAAGAAGATATATTCAGTTATTGATGGATGAAATACTCTATATATGTCTGTTAAGTCTAAATTATTAATTGTATTTTTAGTTCTATAGCTTCTTTATTTAGTTTTTGTTTGAGGATCTATCCAGTGGTGACAGAGGCATGTTAGTCACTCATATTATTTTGTTGTGGTCTCTTTGATTCTTGAAATTGAGAAGGGTTTGTTTGATGTATATAGATGCTCTATTGTTTGGAGTATAAATATTTATGATTATTATGTCTTATTGATTTATGTAATGTCCTTCTTTGTCCCCTCTGACTAACTTTGGCTTGAAATACACTTTATTAGATATGAAGATAGAAACCCCTGCTTGTTTACAAGATCCATGCGAATGATATGCATTTTACCATCCTTTTACCTTCAATCTGTAGTTGTCTTTGCCTATGAGGTAAGTCTCTTTACAGACAGCATATTGTTGGGGCTTGTTTTATAATTCAGTTTGCCACTCTATGTCTTTTGATTGATGACTTTAGGCCATTTACATTCAATGTTATTTGTGAGATATGATTTTTATTCCCTGTTATTTTGATTTCAAATTTCCAACCAGACCCATCTGTCCCAGCCAGTCTTGCAAGCAGCTGGATTGGAGGGGGAAGGGAAGAGCTGGGTGGATTTCCACGACCAGTTTTACCCTGGGCAAACCTCTCTCCGTGTTTGATTTTCTCCTGGTGTTTTAGGCACACTCTATGTCATGCAGTGTGGGTTTGCCAGGCCTGTATTTCGGGCCAAACTTGCATTTGCAGAAGTTAGCTCCTTCAGCTGCCAGCCATGGTGTTGAGGCTGCAAACTGGTTCCTTCCTCTGACCTCCACACACTGCTGAGAGAGATGGCTTTCTTCCCACACAAGGATACTGTGCAGTGCACCTTTCAGTTTAGTCAGGCAGTGTCTTTGATCTCTCAACTCTCCATAACCAGACATACCTCAGGCCTCCCTAATCCCTCCATTGTGCTCATGGAGGGACTGCTCTGGCTTGTCCTCCAGCTGCAACAGTGGCTGTGGTGCTGGAATTTCTTCCTATTTTATTACATCCAATATCCTGAGTCCCCAAGCTCTTTGAATGTCCAGTTTTAAATTGCAGTAAAGTCCCCCCGACACACACCTTTTTTTGTTCACTCACCTTGCTGAGAAGTTGACTTTGTGCTTTCTTGGTTTCATGCCATGGAGCAGCCAGGAAAGTGACCCTCTCTATTCAGCTATTTTGAAACTCTGAGACCACATTAAAGTTGATAAGGTTGTGAATATGTCTCAAATTCATCTCTTTACCTTTTTTTTTCTTTCTTTTCTTTTTTCTTTCTTTCTTTTTTTTGTTTTTGTTTTTGTTTTGTTGTTTATCATTTAGAGACTTCTCCCTGTCCTTTGCTGGATTCAGGTCTGTGTTTGATGGACATTCATATGGAGTGACTGGTAGCAGCTCATGCTTATGGAGTCACAGGAGAGTGCGTACTGAGGAACAGAAATTACTGAATATTCCTTTTATTTCACACTTAATTTTATAGTGAACCATTGACCAAAGTTTACCCAAATCTTGTGATTATTGCATATAAACATCACTATGTGCTCTTTATATTTCCTTTTTAAATAATATGCTCATTTTTCATTTTTTTCCCTTCAGAGTTTTGTCACCTGCCAAATTCAGACTTGAAGGAGAACATTTTTATTAAAGGAAACAATTTTCCCCCTAAGGCAGTTCTTACCCTGGAAAGCACTTTGTATGTGAAGTAGAAGAAGTAAACTCCTTTTGGTTACCTAGTTGCTCAGATTACAATAACCGCTCCATTCTCACCTTCATCTGAGGACTGTCTCCTGATCCACAGGGATGGGCCACCAGTAGCTATGTTTTTCTTTATTGTATTGACGACTTCTTCTAAATATAGGGGTTGATGCTTAATCCAGGCTGATATACCATAGTCTTCTCAAAAAATAAGGTTGGAATTCAGACACAGAAGTTAGTCTTCATGTGTAGCTACAACTATGTATCACTTAACTCTGGGAACAGTAATGCGGCAAAAGAACCACAAACCTCTGGATCATGCCACCACTAGCATTTTCTATGCTTATGAGTATTTACTAGCCAGACTTGAGCTGAAATTTTCTTGGCCTACACCATGTGCCTTCTATCATCATTCTAGACCCAGTGGCCTATTCTGGCCATGTTCTCATGGCAATGGTGAAAGCACAGGGGAAGTAGGAATTGGCACACTTTCACTTCAGCCTCGTTGTTGGCCATATTGGTCAACAGTTGAACCTAACAGTAAGCTATAGATACACATACTCTGCTTTTGGGTAGAACTGTAGTCACATGATGCCTGGCATGAATACTGTGCCAGGGGTGTATAGTGAGTGGCAAGAAGAATCAAACCCAGTGGTGCAGTTCATTACACATGTGAGCTTAGGCTTTCCTGTGTGGTGGCCACATTTCTCCACGTGGAACAGAAATTAATGAAAATGCTTCCACTCTGAGAAGGAGAAGATCAAGAATTAAAACAAAACAAAACAAAAAAGAACTCCAGATATTTAGAAGCAGAAAGGAGGGATAGGGAACTCTGATGACTTCCCTATTTCTGGCTCTAGGTTCTTCCTGAGACTTGGCTGCATTTCCATTTTTGGTTTCTGTGCAAGGTCTCTGAATCCAAGTCCACATTTGCATGGATATAAGGGGAAAATGAAAAGGAAAGCAAATAGAACTCCCTGATTTTCTCATGAAGAAACACAGCATCAAGAACTCTTATGAGCCATAAATTAAGTGTGACCAGGTAAGGTCTATGACAACTGTAAGTATGTTTATGGCAGGCACTTTCTCCAAATACTTTTCTTTTTAAAAATATTAATTGGGCTGGGGTTGTAGCTCAGTGGTAGAGTATTCGTCTAGCATGTGTGAGGCCCTGGGTTCAATCCTCAGCACAACATAAAAATAAATAAATAAATAAAGGCATTGTGTCCAACTATACCTAAAAAATAAATATTTAAAAAAATATTAATTGATGAATAAAACTTGTACACAATTATAGTATACAATATTATGTTTGGATATATGTATACACTGTGCCAAATGTATTTCTAAAATTATATATGTACCAGGAACTTAAGCAGTTTCCTGCTTTTTAGCTAAGGCAGGGTCAGTTGGAATGAACTTTAAATGATTCTCAAAAAATGATGTTTAGTGGGTCTTTAACCATTAATAAACTGTACTTTCCACTAAAAGCCTTAAACATACATTGTTACCCTCTTCCCAGTAAGAAGTATTGTAAATAGAACACAAAGCTTTATTGGGCAAGTAGAAGGGGAGAGAATTTTATTCAAATGCACAGTATCTTACACATTGTCTATTGCCTCCCAATTTCTGTCTCTAATTTGTTCTTCTATCTTCCCCTCCTTATTTACACATCCAATTGCCTTTAGACATCTCTATTTGACTGTCCCAGGGGCATCTCAAATTTCAAATGTCCTAAATGAAACTCCTGGCTCCCCATGCTCCTAAACTTGCTCATCTCCCAATCTTCCCCATTACAGAACACGGTATTTACTTACTTCTTTCTAATGGATCAGGACAAATATTTAACAGATATCCATATTTTACCTCCATCCATTCCATCAACTATATCTTTTATTTTCAAAATATATGCTGGCTTTGACCATGTATCACCTTCACTTTCCTGCATTTGTCCAACCCACCATCATCTCATTGATCCATGAGTACAGGGACTCTGCCATCTGTGTTGCTGTATTTTCAATTTCTAGGACAAAGCCTGACATATCGTCGGTGTGCATTAAAATATTTTCCGAATGAGTGAAAAAAAATGTGTCTTAGGGTTAGAAGATATTCAGGACCACTATGTGGTCCTTTGAACTCCATTCATTTTGTAATCATACATGGAAGTTCTAAAATCACATAGGATAAACCTATATAGTGGATATTTTATAAACAGAATAGTTTCTAAAACTATTTCTGTAAATTCCTTCTGGAAGGTAAGAGACTAGAATAGGGGATTTCCAGGTAGCTAAAATGGTGAGAAGCTCTGCAGTTAACACTCTTTCCTAGTTTGTGTAACTTGGCAGCTCCATAAACTTTCTTTCCATCCCAAAGTTCCATTTTTCACTCAGACCATGTTGAGTTAGTTTTGCGCATAGAGCTTCTGTGAATTCAATGAACATAGAAGATAGGAGCAAGACACATATATTAGAGAGTAATTCCACTCAATTAACCCTAAGTAAAGAGTAGGAGAAAGTAGTTCTTGATAGGAAAAAAAAATTCCTAAGGTGTGGCATCAGGATAGATGAGAAATTTCTCAGTCCCTTGGGCACTACTAGGTTGTCCACATTTGTGTGTGAACAGTTAATATGTGTTGGGAGTGTGTCCACCAGGGTCTGCTGTATACCTTTAACCTTCACTTTAGCATATCACAGCTTAATGAGATCTCCTAGAGGGTTGTTCTTGCTTTAACTCCGAGATCAATTGCTCTCACTGTTATAAACACCTTAACTGACTCAGTGGCCATCTGTCACTGAGATCCAGGGAGAGCTGTACCCTCAAAGGCTACGGACCACCCACGTGGTTCTTCTTTAGGCTTTCTGACTCACTGATTGCCCATAACTCCGGGGAACTGGTCAACTTCCTCTACACAACCCAGCAGTGTTTGGAATTTTTCTTCTCATCTCAACCTCCTGATGGCAGCTCGGTGTCAACGCATCAGCTCACTTTTGAATGTCAAGTTTCTACCAAGCAATTTCTGCCATTCTGATCTGGAAACTCATTATTTCTTATGTGTACATTTCTGGCCCAACTGAACCCAGATGAAATTTCTGACATTTTCTCTGTCACCCCCTCCCCTACAGAGTCTTCCATTTGATTTTGGTATTAAATGTCAGAGCCAGACTGCCATGGAAGTTGTCTGCTAAGCAGTTCTTGCTCGACATAATATCTAAAACCCAATAGATTTTGCTGTCATGTCAATGTGTCTGGTCAAGAGTGCTCTTAATTCACTTATGATTTGGGCAGAAATTTTTGATTTTTGAGATTAAGCAGAAGCAGCAGTGAGCTCTATTTGAGAGATCTGAAGCAGATTTATAGCCTTGAAAGTTAACCTGAAAGTCAACCCTAATGGAAACCAATTTTTTAAGACAATTATTGCACTCTTTGTTTTATCTTTTTCTTCATCTACTATTTCAAAAATGCCTGTCAACACATATTCAGATGGATGCCTTTGCAAAGGAATGTACATTTTTCTTCTTTCCCCAAAGGAAAATAAACTGCTATCTAACACAGGGCTGTACAATGTAGAAGGACAATTGAATAAGTTTTCAAATACTCTGAAGTCTCAACAGAACAATGGCTTTTGGAGTTGTGTAGCAGAATTATGTGTTCATTAAAATATAACAATTAAATCTGTGGCACAGGATTCAAACAGATTTTTATAGCAATTTTTAAGGTTTGTAGGGCTGTGTTACAATGGCAACCCTCTAGCACTCCCATTATAGCTTCAGGGAAGTCACTCAAATTGCTATTGGACTGGTATATGTTTAAAAAAAAGAAGAAGAATTACTTTTTTTGTTGTTCTTGCTCATCTTAGAAGATCAGAGATGAGCTAGAGATTATAGTTTTCTATTTTGAGCTTATATTTTATTGAAGAGGTTCAACACTGGCATTTTCAGACAAGATTTTATTTTTATAAAGCATTTTTCTTTGTAATTTTACTACATTTCCCCATAGAGCTATTTATATTGCTAGACATATTCTCTTGTAAGTTTTTTCTATTATTCTTATTTAGATCAGCTATCTCGCCTGTCCTGAATTCAGAAGATAGAGTTTTCCAATGTTTTCCTCTGGAGATAAACCTTGACAAAATAAGCATAGGAGGAGAGAGAAAGTACAATGTTTTGAAGTGGCCTAATATGCACATCATTAAGCATTTGTTTTCTTAAGATCAAGCTTAAATACCTTTTTCCTTTTCCCTTTCTCTTCCAGGCGAAGGAGTGAGTTGAGACATAGGGAAGTCTACTGCATACATGTCTACTTTTTGTTTAAAAAAAAACAGAGAATTTTTATATTTTGATGAAGCTGCATCAAAATGACTACATTAGAATGTCCCTCTAAGCCAAAACAGCAATTGCAAATTGACCCCATCATAATGTCCTGCTTTGGAAACCACTTGAGTTGAGTTAAAAATTATGGAACTCACAATTATGAATTCAGAACTGAATATAAATGATATTGGCTTTGAAAATGGAGAAACAAAGAGGTGGCTGTCAATAGAGGGTAGAAAAGGAAAGTGAGATAGATGGGAGCATAAGATATTAATATCTTCACATACCAACTAGACTCAGGAGGTAGAATAGAATTAATTAAGGCAGTTTAATTAATTATTTAAAATCATGAACCTGATCAAAAGATGGATTAGATGTAGTTTTTATATCGGAAGTTACTACATAAGAAGGTGGGTGATGATGTGGGCGGAGTCCTTAACTATGGTAGCAGAAGGTGGATAGCTTCACATAGTCTAATGCTAGTAAGTAATAGCCATGTGAGCACATTCTCTCTCTCTTTTTTTTAACTTAAAAAAGTTTATTGTGGTACAGTTATTTAAAGATCTACTCTCAACAAATTTTCAAGGGCACAATATGGTTATTATTAACTAGGAGCACATTTTTATTTTTATTATTGGTACTGCAGATTGAATTCAGGGCCCTCCCCACCCCCCATCCACCTTTTTTTTTTTTCTGTCAGTAAATCAAGCTTATTTGTGTTCACAGAACATACTGGGCAACCCCTGACAGCCGCCACCCATGTTCAATCCCACAGCTGCACCTAATGACAACTTCAAGATTGAAAGCCATGGACTTTATTCCCAAGGGTCTGTCAAAGCCTCACATAGTAGACCTATAGAGTTGAGATGCTAGAGAACAGAGAATTACCTGCTAAACATACAACCCTTCACCATCTCCGATTTCTGTATCAGTAGTCCTTCCACCAGTCCTCTCTCCTACCTTTCCCTACTCTGCCTCAATTCTAAGCACCCTGCCTCCACCAATCTCACAAGGCTCACTAAATACCAAGAGATCTTCATTTATGACAGGAGGAGCCCATCTTACACCCTTGCATAAATTAAAATAAATATTACATCCATCCCTCCTTCACCTAGTATGACACACATAAATACATATAAATGTTAATTAAAAGCAGTGACAAATAAATTAATGGGGCTCTCCTTCCCACTAGGCCTAGCCCTGGCGTGTCTGTGCCTCCTTCTCACCCTAAGCACCTGCGGGGTGTGGTCTCAGCTGTAGTGTTCTGAGTTCTGGTTGCCTTGGAAGTCTCAGTTTGGGATACACCTCTCGTGCACCAGATACGCAAGCTGCTTCTTGGGTTTTTCAGGGTCTCTTTTGTTAGAAGGCAGCTGGGTGTTGCTGGAGAAAGGTGCTGCAGTAGTTGAAGGGCTCTGAAGTCAGACTCAGGGGACGAAGGGCAGAGGGCATCCTCCTTGACCAGGAGCGCATACACACCCTTCTCATCCATCAGGATCTGGCAGAAGATGATGGCAAGAAGTATAAAGAGGAGCTTTTTGACAAGGTTCCGTTTCTTGGCTGGCAGTTGACACAGGGTCACTATGGGGTTGAGGACCTTACGGCTGCGCTTTCAATGGCAGCCAGAGGTACCAAGGCACACAAGGGGAAGGCTACCTCACAGCAAGTTCTGGGAGAGGATGAAAGGTGAAGATCTCATGGCCAGAGCCCAGAGGGTGTCTCAGGATGGTGTAGGGGGCTGGGGATGGGACTGCTGGCCAGTCATGGTGCAGAGCAAGCTGTGAGAGTGACACATCTGCACTGAGAGGAGAGTGAAGTGGAGTGTTCCAGGGACCCTTTATGGCTGAGCTACATACATTCCTAATCCTTGCTTCTTTAATTTGAGCAGGGTCTCACTAAGTTGTTGGAACTGGCCTCAAACTTGTGATCCTCTTGCCTCAGCCTCCTAAATTGCTGTGATTACAGGCCTGTGTAAAGGTGTAAAGGTATTGGGGTAATAAACAAAAATACTGGGACTGGAAATGACGTCAAGTGGTAGTCTCTGTAGAACAGGCTGGGATAAAAGGAGAGATGAATGATAGATTTGTTTTTCATTAGAAATTGTTACTATAAAAAAGGCTTTTTTTTTTTTTTTACTATGTACATAAATTGATTTCAATTGCTTAGTTTCTTTCCAAGATGGCTTCTTGTGTTGCCCTGGAATTATAGATGTGCACCACTGCTTCTAGCTTAATTTTAACTTTTAAAATCAAGAAATGTTACAATAGAGGTTTCGTTTTTGTTGTTTTAGTTTGTGTAAGCATGCTTTTATTTGTTTGTTTGTTTGTTTGTTTGTTTTTATGTGGTGCTAAGAATCAAACCCAGTGCTAAGCAAGTGTTCTGCTACTGAGCTACAACCCCAGCCTCTACAATAGCGATCTTAAGATCTAAGAGTTATTTCTTTATGGTGGGAGAAGAACCAAGTCTCCTACAACACAAAGCTTTTGAAATCTCTGAGCTTTGCCATGGAAATTGCAAAATTTGACAATTTCTACCAAAGTTTGATCAAATTGCAGTTTGACCATTTCACAGCTACTTGAGAGTAGGGAAAAAGCACCATGACTGTCCAGCAGGCCTATCCTGGCCCCCTCCACCAGCCTGGGACACCCTCTGAGCTCTGGCCCCAAGATCTTCTCCTTGGTCATGTGACTGTCATTCTGCCATGTAGTGAAAGATGAAAGAAAGATCAGGTGTGGATGAAGATAACACTCATGACTTCCAGAACTATCTTTTTGCACAGAGGGCGTATTTCAGAATGTTCTGTCTACCAAATTATACTCATCCCTTTCAGTTTTCTCAGATTCACAAATTCTTCTTGAACATTGGACTTTCTTGCCCTTTGTGGTAACACAGATACTTTGCTTCTGACATCTAAGGCCTTTTCTCTCTAAGCTCCTTGGCTGTGGATGCCTCTGGATGGGGTCCCTCTGCTCTGAATCCATGACCTCTGTTTATGCATATGCTCTAAACACCAAAATAAGTTTTCCAAATATATATGAACACACAATCCCTCTATTCAATGGCCTACTTCACATGACCATTTAGCACCTCAAATTTACCTTATCTCAAGTTGGACCCTTCATCTGTAACTTTAAAACTGCTCCTTTTGAGTAAGTAAATGAAGAAATGAATGAATTATGATCTGCAGATAGTGTTATGATCAAAAGAAATGGACCTAATAAAAAAGTTTTAGGTGAAATGTAGCCTGTTAGAATATTTGGGTAGTCTTACACAAAACTGATTTATTAAAAACCTTTCTCTTTCTCTCTTTTGCGGGCTCATCAGAGAAAAACACTAATTTATCTGAACCCTCTTTTTTGCTTTCCAAGGAGAGATCCTCAGGGATGAAAGAATAAGGAAGAAAGGAAAATAAACTGGATTTGTATGTTTATTTTTTAGAAAGGCAAAACTGTGCCAGGGGGTGGTAAAAAAGAACTCACTCAAGAGACAAATTAAAGATAGGCTTTGAGTGTGGGAGGTTGAGACACTGCAATTTGAAGAGTCAATATGGGCAATGAACTCCATCTGTCTTCCTTTTGGAAAAAGGGAAATGGACGTTTTCCAGTATGTCAGAATAAAACACCTGGGCCCTGAGGGATGATATAGCTCTTGCATGATATTGCAAAACCTTAGAAAGGTTCCAATGTCCAGACTTTTAAGTGCATGTCCCTGTAGTGAAGGAGGTTTCCTCATCTAAGCTTGGGGTAGAGGATGGGGAGTCACCATTGAAACCAGCTGCCTTCTAATGGGTGGTGCAATACCTGCACAGACTGAGAATCAATTCTCCTTCCTCATCTTTCTAGATCTTATAAGGCCTAGGATTCTTGTATACAAGATGGCACCTTGAATATTCACAGAAGCTTAATTTCTTTTCAATCTTCTTGTGTGACAAAGAGAGGTGAATTCAAGTCAAATCTGTTTTGAAAGACTGCATTTGAAGAGTTGAGAGCCTGTTCTTATCTGCAATAATTGGGATGACATCAAGTCTCTCAGAGGTGGTTGTGTCTGTGTTTTCAAATCAACCCTGGAAATACATGTCTAGCCACTAAAAACATGAAGGGTTCAGTCATACAAAATGAAAATTGGCATGAAAAAAATCACTTTGAAAAACACTTTAGTGCCACTCTAAAAGAGACTATTAGTATTAACCATGTTTGTCAAATATAAACATTGTCTTGTAAATATTTGTCCTTTAGCAAGTTGTGGTCTGTCTGGGAAGCTAGCAGAGTAAAAACAAATAAAACAAAAACTATACTGTTTTTTTTGTTCTGAAGTTGAGAAATTTTATTGCAAAGACATCTGGGTCATTATCTGTGATGCATTATTAATAGTTCCTCTTCCAAGAAATCATGGTCCCTGTCTAAGAACTATGGAACATGTTGTAAAGGCACAGATAGACAGAGGGAGACCCTACAGAGAAGGAGGAAGAGAGGTCTTGAAAATCCTTGCACTGAAATTACTGGTTTAAGGTGATTTTGGAGACCTACAGTGAATTTTTTACTCTTTGTTTGCAAGGGGCATTTTGAATCTGGAAGAGCATTATTACCATGCCAAGTGATCAAGAACTCTAGGTAAGAAAATTCTTGATCTTATGGTAACTAGGTCAGGATATTTTACATATTGGTTACTCATGATTATCTGTGGTTCAACAACACCCCAACTGAGACTGAGCCTATACCCCAGTTCATGTGTGAGAGGAAAGGTATTGAATCTGGACAGTATTATATAGATACCTCCATTAGTAAGACACTTGTTAGATTATGTTGTACCTATTTTTGATAAAAACAGTTGAGTAAAAGAGGGTAGCAACCAAAAAGAGTTTGGAAATTATATTAAGAAAATCAAAAGATGTAAAGTCCAGTTAAATCTCCATTGACCATAGACATGGGTCCTTATTTCTGTTCGAATTTTACCAAGTAGAGGGATTTCATGGACTTTGTTTCTCTCATGATAAACTTTGGCAACACTGATGTAGCAATTAGGATAATTGCTGCTGTGTCAGTTTGTCCTTACCAAAACATTAAATATTTTATTTTGTGTGCTTATAAACTTTAAATAAATGGAGGTATAGCATAAATATTATCCTACAAATTATTTAACTCAGTGGCAGCTTTTTATCAGCAGCTTTATTGAGATGTAATTCATATGCCATTCAATTCATGCAATGAAAGTGTGCAATTTGGTGGTTTTTTTAGTATATTCATAGATATGTGCAACTATCATCATAGTCAGTTTCTGCAACATGATTATTTTTCATTATCCAAAAAGAATATCTATGCCCATTAACTACTGTTCACCTATCTAGCTCTCTTCCATCCAACAGCCCTAATCCTAAAGAACCACTAAACTACTCATCTACTTTATGTTTTTTAGATTTCCCTATTAGGAAACTTTCTTAGCAATGGAAAATATAATGTATAGTTTTTGTGTTTGGCTTCTTTCACTTAGCATATGTTTAGCATACATGTTTTCAAGGTAGCAATTATCAGTCCTTAATTACTTTTTGTGGCCCAAAGCTCTTGCATTGTGTAGATACACTACATTTTATTTATCTATTCATCTGTTGATGTGGTTGTTTCCACCTTTGGTTATGCTGCTATAAACATTCATGAACAGGTTTTTGGGTGGACAAGTATTTTCAGTTCTCCTCAGTATGTTCCAATAGCAGTTGAGGAACTGCCAGACTCCAAAGAGATTGTGCCATTCTAAATTTCCATCTGTGGTATATGAGGATATTGATTTATCCACATCCTCATCAACACTTATAATTGTCTGAATTTTTATTTTAGCCATCCTACAGGGTGTCAATTGATGTCTTGTGTTTTGATTTGCATTTCCTGATGACCAATGGAATTATACATCTTTTCCTATGCTTAATGAATATGTTTTTCATCTTCTTTGGAGAAATGTCTATTCAGATCCTTTGTTCCTTTTTAAATGGAATTATTTGCCCTTTTATTAATAAGTTGCAAGAGTTCTTTCTACATTCTGGATACAAGTTTACCTTATCAGATATGTGATTTGCAAACATTTTCTTCCATTCTGTAGACTGTCCTTTCATTTTCAGGATAGTGTCCTTTGATGCACAAAAGATTTTAATTTTGATGAAGCCCAACTTATCTGTTTTCTTTTTTGTTTTTCATGATTTTGATGTTATATCTAAGAAACTACTGCATAATCCACGATCATGAAAATTTACCATATTTTCTTCTGAGAATTTTATGGTTTTAGCTCTTATACTTACATCTTCAATGCATTTTGAGTTAATTTTTATACATGCTTTTGTGGGGTCTAACTTCATTATTATTTATTTTTATGTATTTTCTTTCTTTCTATTGTTTTGGTTTTTGTTTTGTTTTTAGTTTTAGTTTTTTTGTTTTTTGCCTGTGCCTGTCCAGTTGACCCAGCACCATTTGTTCAAATGATTATTTTTTCCTTTTGAATGGCCTTTCCACCCTTGCCAAAATCAGTTGATTATAGTTTGTGGGCTTATTTTTGGACTTTCAGTTCTAATTCATCCAACTATCTGTTCTGATGCCAGTACCACTGTCTTAATTGGCATTGATGTGTAGAGAGTTTTGAAATAAAGCAGTTCAGTGCTTCAATTTGCTATTCTTTTTCAAGATGGTTCTTGCTATTCTGGGTCCCATGAAATTTCATACAAAGTTTTGAAACAGCTTGTCAGTTTCCACAAAGAAGTCAGCTGAGATTCTAAGTATTGAATTGATAGATCATTAGGGAATGTTATCATCAGAACAATGTAGTCTTCCAATCCATAAATGGGTTTTTTTCCCAAATGAATTAGATCTTATTTAATTTCTCTCAACAATGTTTTATACTTTTCAGATTATAAACTTTGACTTCTTCCATTAAATTTATTCCTTGGTATCTTATTCTTTCTGATGCTAGTATAAATGGAATTGTTTTATTAATTTAATTTTTGTATTGTTCATTGTAAATGTATAGAAAAAGAACTTTTAAAACTTTAAAATCATACTTATTAATAGGTTAACATGATGTTTACATACATGTGTACATTGTTTAATGTTCAAATCAGGGTGACTATATCTATCTCCTTAAATAATTATAATTTATTTATGACAACATGGTATAAATATTTTTTGTGTAAAAAATAAAATTTACAGGTGAGAAAGACAATATCTGGTAGGAAAAATGCCCTATGTATTATATTCTAAATTTTTTGGGCTACTATCCATACCTTATTTTTCTAAGTGAATGTTATGATATGGTAGTCAAGTTCTGTGAAAAGATGGATTTGCATTGATTACACGGATTTACTTGGAGAGATCTGATATTTTGTGTATGTATTGATATTAGGTTCAGTCAGTTTTTCTAATAGTAATTCTAACAGTTTGTCTATAGACTTGTTTGAATTTTCTATGTGGACTATTATGATTTTTTCCAAAAGATTACAGCTTTGTCTGCTTGCTTTCTATACTTAAATTTCATACAACATTTTTTAACATTATTGTATCAGTTATGACTTTCTGTATATCTTGAGTAGTGTGATGAACAGTAGCAATTATTCTCTTACTTTTTACCTCAATAAGGATGTTTCCAAGGATTCCTCCTATGTCGTTGTTGTTGTTGTTTAAAGCAGGGATCTCACTATTTTGTCCAGGCTGGCTTCAAACTCCTGGGCTCAGATGATCCTCCCGCTCCAGTTTCCACAACTTTGCCACTGTGCCCAGTTTGTTGTCAATTTTTAATGGGCCACTCTTGTAGAACAGTAAAAGCTACTTCAAAGTTGTTTTTAATACCCTGGATACCCATTGGCCTGCCTTGTGGAGCTTTATAAAAATACCAATGCCTGATTTTCATGCCTAAAAATTCTGATTTAATTTGCTTGGGACAAAGCCTTGGCATTGGGACTTTTCAAAATTCCCTGGATGACTCTCATGTGACAACCAAGCTGAGAACTACTTGATTGATGTCCACATTTACTGGTCAAGAGTCTGTTAGTGACAGGTGACAGAAACATAAGTAGATGTGACTTAAGAAAAAAACAACAAAGAAGGGGCTTTAAAGGCTTGTAAGATCATGACCATGCAGAATAGGAGTAGGTGAAATTAGAGACTATGGTTGTCTATATCCTCTTTCTCTCTCCATCACTTGTCTGTTTTCTCTGTGAATGGCAATCATTCTCTACTGCAGCAGTGGACCAACTCCATAAGATGGTAGAAAATTCTAAGCTCATATTATAGTAGCTGCCGTGATAAGAGCATCACTCTCCTGCTTACTCCAACCAGAAAATTCCCCAGGAAAGCCTCTGACGGCTTGACTTGAGTACCTGCCCACCTCTGGACAAATCCCTATGGCTCCTATGGTCTAGTGATTGGAGGAAGACTTGTTGGGCAAATCCTGAGAGCAATTTATCTAACATTTAGACTTTGGTTAACTTTAACCTTCTCAAATAAATATGACCATGAGTCTGACAGCAAGAAAAAGTCTCTAGGAAGGAATGAAACAGTATTCATAAGAGATATGTGAAGCAATTTTTAAGTTATTGTGTGTTATATTTCCCATTTAATAACATTGGTAATGTGGTTTTCCCTGATAAGCTGGCTATGTTTCAAGGGGAAAAAAGATAGAGGGATTACTGCTAAAACCGGTGGATTGAAAGCAATTATTAGCAGCAAGAAAGAAGAGAGATAAGTCATCTTTTTAAAAAGATGTGGGTTGTATGGTACACTGAGGAGTCCCCATCAAAGAGAGAGAGAGAGAGAGAGAGAGAGAGAGAGAGAGAGAGAGAGATGAAGCATAAGAAAACTTTTTAAAAATCAGAGGAAAAAATAGGATTTATGGCAAGAGGAATAGGAAGGCTTTGAAATCAAATATAATAAGTGTAATGGTTAATTTGAATTGTCAACTTGATTGCATTAAGATATGCTGATGATTAAGAGGCTTCTGGGTGTGTCAGTGAGGATGTGTCTAAGAATTATTGGCATGTGGGATAGATAGCCAAATGATGTAGAAACCCTCCCTAAACATGGATAGCACCATCCAATTGGATTATGGCTTAGATGGAATAGAAGTTGGAAGAACAAGGAAGCAGCAGCAGATGCAAGTTCTATTCTTCTTCATTGCTGCTGTGATACTCTGAGGATTTGGAACTTTTGCTTCTTTGTTCATCTAAAGTAGACTCTGCCAGTGATTCTCCAGAATTATTTGGCATCAGACTAGGGTAGCACTGTTGATCCCTCTTGTTTTGGGGCATCAGCCTCTTGGACTGTGCAGCTACTTGTTCTTCTAGCTCCCCAGCCTGCAGGTGGCCATTGTGGACTATCCAGCTTCTTGTTATGTAAGATATCCTAATAAATCCCCTTTTTATAATTATGCTTCCTGTTGATTCTGTTCCTCTAGAGAACTTTGACTAACACAATAAGATACAAATTCTAGCTAAATATGTGCTTGATTTTGCATAATTTAGTCTTTTTCAATGTTAGTATCTTCATCTATAGCATGGTGACACTCACTTGTTCAGGGTTTTAGAGGAAGTTAAATTATATATACAGGAATAAAGTAGGTAAACAATAAATGTAATTATTTTTCTTTTATTTTACATTTTTTACCATAATAAAATATGATCATAACAATGATCTTGAGTTTATAAGCAAAATTATATTAGATTGAGTGTACCGTGTATTGGAAATGTAGGGGAATTTAAGTGATATTTACATTAAAAGATAGTTAAAACTAAAGGTTAAGTTTCTAAAGTAAACGTTATCTAGAAATTTACTTACACAAAGGAAACATTATGCTCATTCCTCATTCCTGCACCTAGGACTTCCTGCAGATATGAAAATCCGTGGGTGCTAAGCCCCTTACATAAAATGGCATAGAACTTGCATATGCACTATGAATTTCCTCTGATGTACATTAAATCATCTCTAGATTACTTACAATGCCCAACACAATGTAAATGCTATGTGAAGAGTTGTTATACTGTGATGCTTAAGATATGATGACAAGAAAAACACCCATCTATACATGTTCAGTACAGATACAATGATCATAGGCCTGACTACAGAGTTCACAAAAGAAGCAGGAGGTACACATGCACAACCAAATGCTTTGAAGGGACAAAGATCTGTGAGGCAGTTGGAGGCTACCCCAGGGTGCACCTACACATCTCTCCACTCATGTGGATTTAGCATAAGTGCATGTACATGGCAAATTAAAGTTTTGCCTTTTGGAACTTTTTGAAATTAAAAAGACTCAATGCTTAACCAACTTACTTAACCTTACTTATTTAACCAAGTAAGCCTTTGGCATAACCCCTAAGAGTTAGACTCCTTCCTGCAACCTCAAAGCAAATGCCCAGTGTGGTACACTGCTCATCCTTTCTTTACTTCTTGACCCCACTTGTGAAACAAAATTTGATTCATTTTAAGTAACTGAATGATAGCTCATCAGCTCTTCTTTTGGTTGATAGAATTTGCAGATGTAGAATCCATGGGTACAGAGAGTCAGCTGTACTCTACACTGCAGTAGAGAGAAATTTGAGTGTCAATTTTGAACTTCCAATGTATAATCTCTCATTTATTAGAAGACAGGTTATTTAGTCACTCTTGCATAGCTCCATGATTTCTAAAACTTTTCTGGCTGATGTGCTATCAATGATGAACAGTGGGGTCCTCTTCTCTTGATCTCATAGAAGCCATAAAGCTTCTGGCTGACCTTGTTAGGCAGCAGGTCAAAATGAGTTGTGAGAACATGGGGTGTAAAGAGTTAATTCTTGGGGCTGGGGATGTGGCTCAAGCGGTAGCACACTCGCCTGGCATGTGCTGGGCGCTGGGTTCAATCCTCAGCACCACATAAAAATAAAATAAAGATGTTGTGTCTACCAAAAAACTAAAAAATAAATATTAAAAAAATTCTCTCTCTCTCTTTCTTTCTCTCTCTTAAAAAAAAAAAAAAAAAAAGGAGTTAATTCTGTAGACTGAGTGTATGTGCTAACTCTCAGCACGTCTTTCTTTGAAGCAGCTCACCAAAGGCCATTCTGACCCAGCTGGGGCTTAAAAAGATAAGAGTATGTTATAAACTTTGGCTAATGAGCTTGTTATTCCAGGGTTGTTCTTCTTTCCTAGGGCTGAGGAGTACAGGTCCAAAACCTTCTTCACTGATAAAAAGAACACAAGTTTCCCTGATCTTGCATGATGGGAATGAAAGAGGGCCTTTGTGACCTTTCCACAAACCAAAATGACCAAGAGTTGCCTTTACACACAACCGTGCAGGAGGGATTTAAAAATTCGATACAATCCTTCTGTCAGTCAAAAGTTAAGAGGTAGTACTTGGTTGGAATTCTCCAGAAACGTCCCCTCCTATTCCAGTAAAACTGAGCTGATGAAGAAGTGAGTTGTCATTGTCCTCTCTAAGAGGACTCACTCTCTCCCTTGAGGGTCCTTCTTACCCACCCCCCACCGCTTCTTTTTTCTAGTCTAATAAACATTGCTATACTTTCACTAAGTCTCCTGTCTTGCTTGAAATCCTCTCGTGCAAAGACACAAGACCCAAGAACACAACACAATCTCTGGTATGATCACCTCTCAGCGACCATCTTATCTCTGTTATCTACCTGACATATGAGTATGGTGAAGGACAGATCTGTCCTATGATTTTCACATATGCAACAACTGGATGCTTCCCAAATCCCTCTAACTAAGCATATTTTCCATCCTTTTCTCCTTCCACCCCAATCTGTTTTTCTGCCTGTAGTTCCAGTTCAGAAAAAGTCACCTCTACTAGCCAGTTGGGCAACCCAGAAACCTAGGAGTCCTTCCATTCACTGTTCCCAGTTAGTACTACTACCAATACAAACAGCTGCTTTATCTGTTAGCCTTACAATACCAAAAGTGTTGATAACATATAGCAAGAGAGTCCAAAGACCTGCTCTTAATCTCTCTCTGCCCATTAGTTCTCAGTTTCTACTGATTTTGCTTGACTATCATATTGTGGATATTTCTCCTTCATATGTAACAGAATTATCTTGCTCTTTCTTTCATACTTTCTGCTTAATGCAGTCTTCTAAATGTTCCCTGGTCTTGCCCTCTTTCAATACCCCCACAGAGCAGCAACAGATGATCACTTCTTTGAAACTGACCATAAACCAAGCAAGCCTTTGGCATTTACCTTTTGAAGTTAAACTCCTTATTGCAACCTCAAAGCAAATGCCCTGGGTTTACCATCCTTTCCTTTCTCCTAGATTCCGGATGTGATTCATTTTAAGTAACTGAAATGATAGCTCATCAGCTCTTCTTTTGTTCTTTATTCTCAATGGGAATTCCTTTCAGTTTTCCTCAGTACCTTGCAGAGTTCCTACCAGGCTCTCACTGAGAGAGACAAGTGTGTGGGCAAGGAAATTAGATGAAAAATGTTCTCTTGATCTTGGTCAACAGGGATTGAGGTGCCACATTAACATGGGAATAGGACTCTTGAGAGCCGTGGGAGAGCTTTGGAGGAGCTGGTATCATGGACAAACAGGCTGATTTTGGAGTAGAAAGAAATGCTACACATTAGAAACCTTCCCATGGAGCTACGGTGGTTAATTAAACACAGGTTAAGGAGTCATAAGATCCTCTGTAGCCATAATAATCTATGCTGCTTGGCAAATCGTGATAAATAATAGAATTCTTTCTTTTAAAAATAATTAAGAGGAATAAACAGGGAATATGTACAATTTTAAAACATGCTACAATGTGGGATGCATTTTAATGAGGTATAGAAACATGATACACATTGCAGAGGATTTTAAAAAGTAATAATACACAGTAATGTGTCATTGTATTATATTATATTATATAAGTGATGCACAGATATAGAATACAAAAGTAAAAAGTGAAAATGGTATGCTTAATATACCAATAAAAATATGGGAAAAAATAGAATCATGCAATATGTGAAAAAAAGAAAGAAAAAATGATATGCTATAAAAATCAAGTCCCTTCCCCAGAGGTAAACCTGTCAACAGTGCCTTATGTTTTCAGATAGTCTATCTTATGATAGATTTTCAGCAAAGGTTTCATCAAAATAAGCACCTTGATTTCCTGGAGGTATTGCCTATTCTGTAGTAGGTAATCTATTAAGGTTGTTTAAAGGAAAAAGAAGAATATCTTAGAAAATTTTATGAAAATAACTTTTTCTAAGTTAAAATTTTCCTTGGCTCACCACACAAAATCAAAAACAACATAAAATTAGCAATGATATAAAAAGAGATAAAGAGGTCTATGCAGTCTGAAATTGCTGTGTTGTTGGAACACTACCAATGACCAGGCAGAATGGCTAATTCAATAATCTTGCCACTTTAAAATGAACACTTAATTTTAGAATATAAACTCCTCTTCCAAAGCTTTGAGTACTCCTTAGTAGCAAGCTTGGAGTTCTGAAAAATGATATACATCACAAGATCATTATAGAGGCATCTGTCTTTGTACATAAACCCAGGACTCAAGAAAATGGGCCTGTTTAAAGTGGATCTACCAGGAGACAGGGACTCCCTGACTCTCTGTCACCCCACATTCTTCTATCAACACCCCACATGTCCTGAGAACATAGGCATAGAGGGAGCCTATGACCTCATTAACCCTGATCTCAAGGCCTCAAGTCACCATTTGTGTCCTCTCTTCTTGTGCTACAAGCCAAATGCTAGGATCCCAGGCAGGACACACCCAACCTTTTACTCATGTTGTATTTGATGTAGCTCACATTTTCTAAGAAGGTTGCTTTGGATAATTTTTTTCTTATTTATATATCAGCTCACCTACACTGACAACTCAAAGTTAAGTAAGTGTGGATTTAACTCAGAGCATAACTGCCATTTATAATGCTGTTCCTATGGGAAATTTTGCCCTACATAGTGAAGAATCGACATATCTTGTATATGATCCTGAGTGGTCTTCTGAGCCATGGCACCTGCTAGATTAGACATATGATGATGCCTGGGGAGGCAGCCAGGTAGTTAGCATCCACCTCCAGGTGAGCAAACATCAAAGCATGGAGCTGTGGCAAGCAATATTCCAGTCATGCCTGCCTTAATCTGCTTCCACATTCAGTATCAACTAAGGAAGCACCTAAGAGAGAAAGAATGATAGTCAGTGAAGGTGGCAGTAGGGACAGTGTTCATAAATTCAGCTTTGAAATATTTTCTCTAGTCACATAAGCCAGACCTATTTTGTGCATGTGAATTTTTAAGCCACATAATTCAGATGTGAAAACTTTTAATTTCCTTTTGGAACCTATTTTACAAGTCCTATTTTTATTTAGTAATATCTTCAAACTTTTTGTTTGGAGACTTCATTCAGTTCACCCAGCAGAAAATTGAATCTTGTCAACTAAGAATAAACTCAGTCTTTTAAGGGTTCTTAGCTGATTGAGTACATTTTAGGTCTTTTCCCCTCTCTCAATGAATGGCATATATATTTTGGAAGGAACTTACTATGTATTATCATGTTATAGTAATTAAAATAGTGGTACTAGCTTATAAATTGTTAGAGAGTACAGAAGTACACCCAGGATATATGGGACACCACTATATGATGAAAACAATGTTTCAAATTGTTAAGGGGAAATATGGGTCATTTAGCAAATGGTATTGGTACAACGGAATAGCTACAGGGGAGAACAAATACAAAATTGGATCCATATTGAACATTTAACATAAAAATACCTTTTAGGTGAATCAAATATTTTAATGTAAGATATAAAACTATAAAAGTTATAAAAGAAAATACAGATAGTGAATGCAAGAGACTTTTTTCCTCTATAGACTCTCCCACATGTTATGAATGTTGTACTACATACGTGCATTTACAAATATTTTTAATAAAATTAACTAATAGAGAATTACTCTTTTATGCTGGGATATTCAAGTACTTGGGCTTCAAATGCTTAATGTTAGCTCAGTTCTTTCCAGCTTCATTTCTGGAACGTAAACCTGAAGGTAATGAATCTGACACTCTTGCTTATCTCTGAATGGGGATATGGGGGAAAAGGGTTGCAGGGCAAGAGGCATTACTGGGAATGAAAATAAAATATATTGGATCTTATTTCAAAATATTTTCCTGCACTCTCCTTACCTTCCACTGAGGATGTTTCTATGTTGTTGTTTTTTTCTTAATCTACTATTTCAAGAGGATGACCACAGCTTTGAATTTTCTCGTCTCCGAATCTATTCTGATCTGTGTAATTCACAAACAGAACATTGATAGAAACTGGGTTTGCTTTGTCCATCTTGTTCTTCCCATTTCAGACTGTAGCTGATGAAAACTAGGACATACCCAAACTGCAAAGCCCTGTAATATGATTAGATAATATTCAACTGTGAAAACCCTGAGAAGATTGACAGTATGTAGAGCAAAGTAGAACCCTAGTCTCTGTTTTGGACTTGTTTATTATTAACATTTGTGAGGAGTTTGCTTTGGGGAATAATGGAGACGTGAAGTGGTTCCACAAATTTCAGGCAGATAATTATAATAATTGTTAAATTTTTTATTAAATTGTTCTCTTTAGATATACATGACAGTAGAGTGTATTTTTAACAAATTTATATTATATATACATGGAGTATAACTTTACATTCTTGTGGTTTTACATGATATGGAGTTTCACTGGTTGTGTAATCGTATATGAACATAGGAAATTTGTGTCTAATTCATTCTACTATCTTCCTCACTCCCCTTCCCTCTCCTTCCCTTCCTTCCCTTTGGTCCAATCCAATAAATTTCTATCCCCCTCTCCCATTATTGTGTGTCAGCATCCACATATCGGAGAGAACATTTGGCCTTTGTTTTTTTTTTTTTTTTTTGGATTGGCTTATCTCACTTAGCATGATAGTATCCATTTCCATCCCTTTACTGGCAAATGCCATAATTTCATTCATATTTATGGCTGAGTAATATTTCATTGCATATATGTATCACATTTTCTTTATCCATTCATCTGTTGAAAGGCACCTAGATTAGTTCCATAGCTTAGCTTGGAATTGTGAATTGAGCTACTCTAAGCATTGATGTGGCCATGTCACTATAGTATGCTGATTTTAAGTCCTTTGGGTATATGCACAGGAGTGGGATAACTGGGTCACATGGTGGTTTCATTCCAAGTTTTCTGACAAATCTTCATAATGCTTTCCACAGTGGGGTTGCATTGATTTGTAGTCCCACTAGTAATGTAAGAGTGAAACAATTTCCCCACATCTTTGCCAACATCTATTGTATTATTGATAATTGCCATTCTGATGGGACTGAGATGGAACTTCAGTGTATTTTAATTTGTATTTCTCTAATTGCTAGAGATGTTGAACATTTTTTCATATATTTGTTGAACATTTGTATTTCTCTTTCTGTGATATGCCCGTTCAGTTCCTTTGTCCATTTATTGATTGGTATGTTTGTTTTTTCAATGTTAAGGTTTTTGAGTTCTTTGTATATACTAAAGATTCATGCTTAATCTAAGGTACAGGTGGCAAAATTTTTTCTCCCATTCTGTAGGCTCTCTCTTCACATTCCTGATTGTTTCCTTTGCTGTGAAGAAGCTTTTTAGTTTGACACCATCACATGTATTGATTCTTGATATTACTTTTTATGCTTTAGGGGTTTTGTTGAGGAAGTCATTTCCAAGCCAGCATGATGTAAAGTTGTGCCTACATTTTCATCTAGTAGGTACAAGTTTTCCGATCTAATGCCTAGGTGCCTGATCCACTTTGAGTTGAGTTTTGTTTTTTTTTTTTTTCAGGATGAGAGAGATTCAATTTCATTATGTTACATATGGATTTCCAGTTTTCCAAGCCCCATTTGTGGAAGAGGCTATCTTTTCTTTGATGTATGTTTATGGTGCCTTTGTCTAGTAGGAAATAATTATGTTCATGTGGGTTTATCTCTGTATCTTCTATTTTGTACCATTGATGTTTATGCCTGTTTTTGTGCCAATACCATGCCGTTTATGTTACTTATAATTTAAGGTCTGGTATTGTGATGGCTCCTGTTTTTTTTCAATTGAATTTTATGACTACTTTTTCTATTTCTATGAAGAATGGCATTGGAATTGTAATAGGAATTTCATTAAATCTGTATAGCACTTTTGGTAATGTGGCCATTTTGATTATAATAACTCTGCCTATCCAAGAACATGGAAGATCTTTCCATCTTCTAAGGTCTTCTTCAATTTCTTTCTTTAGTGTCCTGTAGTTTTCATTGTAGAGGTCTTTCACCTCTTTTGTTAGATTGATTCCCAGGTATTTTATTATACTTTTGAGGTTATTGTGAATGGGACAGTTTTTCTAATTTCTCTTTCAGCTGATTGATCATATAGGAATACAATTGATTTATGGGTGTTAATTTCGTATCCTGCTTCTTTGCTAAATTGAACAGAGAGAAGAAAAAAGAAAAATGACAAAATAGGAAATGTCCAAGCAAAGTTAAAGAATTGTTTCCGTAGGTGTTCAAAAGATTCTTGGCTTTCCTCCCCAGGTGTGTTTGGTGAGGTTGATGGAGTGTGAAGGAAAATCCCCTTAGGTGGGACTCCTGAGGAGTGGGGTTTAAGCTTAGTAAGCCTCTAGATTCTTCCTTGGATGGAAATTGGTCTGAAAATTTTGAATCAGAGCACCTCCTAAGCTGGGCAGTTGCCGGCCCATGCCAAGAGACTATCCTTCAGAGAAAAAACTCTGGGTTTCACTCATGCAGTGCAGAAGAAAATCTTTGTTCCCTTCAGTCACTCGTGAACTTCATGTTTTCTGGACCCTCGGGTTCACACTCCTACCTCAATCTCTCCCACCCCTGCCCTTTTGAATTGCCAGCTGGTGCATCTCTTCCAGCTGATCTTTCACGTGGCCAGGCTAGAGGGGAAAGTGAAAGCTGGATGGGTTTCCCCAACCAGTATTCCCCTATGTAAACCCCTCTCCATGTTTGATTTTCTCCTGGTCACTTAAGCACACAATATGCTGTGTGGTGCGGGATTGTCCAGCCCTGTATTTCAAGTCAGGCACAATTGCCAGGATTTGGTTCCCCAGCTGCCAATTCCCCACATCAAAGCTGCAAAATGGTTCCTTTCCTCTATTTTCCCTGGCAGCCAGGAGAGATGAGGCTTCTTTCCCTCACAAGGATATTGTGCAGGCACCTTTCACGTTAGTGGGGCAGTGTCTTTGATCTCTGATCTCTTCTATCCAGACATGCCTCAAATCTCCTAAAATTGTGGGTTACTTCAATTGATGTATCCTTCCACTATTTTAGCACAGGGAGGAGCTCATCTGTAGGTGTCACCCCCAGCGGCAGTAGCACTGGGAATTTCTTCTTTATTTTGTTATATCCAACCTCCTAAGTCCCCAACGTGCTTTGAATTTCCAGAATTAATTCCCAGTAAAGTTCACCCTGCTCACCTTGCTGAGATGCTGAGTGTCTGATTTCTCAGTTTCATGTCAGGGAGCAATCTGGAAAGCGACCTTTTCTAATCTGTCACTCTGAATCCATATCTTGTTAATTAAAAAAAATATTTTAAAATACTGGGTAGTCTAGGGGCGTGGTTCAGTGGTAGGGCACTTGCCTACCAACTGCAGGGTTCTGGATTTGGTATCCAGCAATGTGAAAACAATCAAACAAAAACAACTGGAAAGTATCAAAAAAATAACAGATAAAATACAGAGAAGAGTTTGATCCATGAGCCAGGAGAGATAAGAATTTGACTTTGTCCAATCCCAAGAATAGCAACTGAAGAATACCACAGAACACTTTGAAGAGAACTTTTATAAAATTTAATGACTGGGGAGATATACTGTATGCATGAGTTGCAAGATAGAGTATAATTAAAATGTCCATTAACCTCAAATTGATTTATAGATTTAATAAAATCCCAATCAAACATCCAAGTAGGCTTTTTTCTTTAGTATAAATTGAAAAGTGTATTCTGAAATTTATATTGAAGTGCAAACTACCTAGACAGCCAAAACAATTTTTAAAAAGAACAAAATTAGAAGACACACACTAACTGATTTCAAATGAAGACAATGTAATTGACATAAGGACAGACAAATAAATCAAGGTCCATAAATGGAGCTGTGCTAAGGGCAAGTGATTTTTGACAAATATGTTAATGTAATTCAATTGAGGAAAAAAAGGTGGTTTTTTTTGTTGTTGTTGTTATTGTTTGTTTGTTACCAGGGATTGAACTCAGGGACACTTGACCACTGAGCCACATCCCCAGCCCTATTTTGTATTTTATTTAGAAATAGGGTCTCACTGACTTTCTTAGTGCCTCTCTTTGCTGAGGCTGGCTTTGAACTCACGATCCTCCTGCCTCAGCCTCCCGAGGTGCTGGGATTACAGTTGTGTGCCACTGTGCCCAGCAAGAAAAATTTTTTTAATTTACTAAAGATATTAGATATGCACATGAAAAACAGTAAATTCTAACCTTACCTCATACTATATAGACATTTTAACACAAACTGGATAACAGATCTAAATGTAGAAACTAAAACTTCTAAAAGAAAATATTTGTGATTTTCCTTTAGTCGAGAGTTTAAAGACTGGACAAAAAAAGCAAGAAGAAAAAATTACATATATGAATTAAAATTTATCAAAATTAAGTATATACCTGCTGGTCTAACTATCTATTTTCTCTTAGCCCCAAATCCACACTTTTTATTAGTGACTCTACATACATCCCGTGAGCATTCTTTACAATGGAATGCTGGGCTTTTTCAGTAGAGGGCGCTAGAGTAACACTGCAAGATCTTAGCAACAGAACTTAGGGTGGAGGAAATGCATGGGCTGACATAGTAGCCACTCATCAATATAGCTACTAAATTAAAATTTAAATTAATTAAAATTAGTAAAACTAATAATCTCCAAGCCACATTTCAAGTTCTCAAGAGCCAATGACTAGTCCTTAGGACAAGGCAGATACAGAACATTTTTGTCATCAGAAAAAGTTCTATTGCACAACACTATTCTATCTTTACTATGTTTACGGATACTTTATTGTATATGCTTGTCAAAACTTATCAAACTGTACACTCTGAATTAGTGAATTTTATTGTATATGAATTTCAAATCAATAAAAATTTAGCAAAGCACTATTAATCTTTGATTTGGTTAAACAGGTATTAATGGGGTAGTGTAGGGTTTTACTAACTTTTTTGTAATTTTTTTAAAGAGAAAATTTTTTAATATTTTTTTTTTTTTAGTTTTCGGTGGACACAACATCTTTATTTTATTTTTTATTTTTATGTGGTGCTGAGGATCGAACCCAGTGCCCCCACGCATGCCAGGCAAACACATTATGGCTTGAGCCACATCCCCAGCCCACTAATTTTTATTATTAAAATTGCACCACTAATAGAAGAAAAAAACTGTGCAAACATCAGTGTTGCCTCCCTCATTTTTTTTTTTTTTTTTTGTGCCAGAGGCAACAAGTTCTGAGTGTTTAGTCTTGTATCTAACATTTATTCTGAGTTTTCATTTTAAACTAGGATTTTCAACTCTTGGTTTAGAAAATGAAAAACATATCCTTTATAGATATGAACTATTTTATAACCATTTTTTTCAATACTGTTTTTGAAGCTTAATACACTAGGAGAACTGCCAACCATTTAAAGGTATTTTTACTAAGATTGTTTAAACAATAATTAAAAACTATTGGCTACATAAAATAAAATCTTCCTCTCTAGTTCAATTCCATGATGCTAGGTGATGGTCTTTCCTAGAAAAATAAATGACTTTTAGAGAAAAACTGTGAGAGCATTTCCATGAGGTACTGGGACAGAGACGATGCCTGTCTTAACAAGTTACATCCTGTGTATTTGAACAATACCTGACAGGTATATCCCTGTGGAATGACTAACTAAATGAACAAATGAATTCAGGCATCAGAAACTCTGTGATTGGGTTTAGGTTTTGCAATACAGTGTATATCAACAGCAAAGAGAAGAAGAAAATTAGGGAAATGTTTAGCTGTTACTTACCTCTGTTGAGACACTTTCCCCAGATTTTCTTCTGACTCAGTACCTGGGCCAATTTTCTACTTTCAGGCTGTGCTTACTATGGCGAAGGCACATTTTAGACATTCAAGTTAGCAAATACTAAGATTTTTCTGCTGGTACATCGTTTAAGCATCCAAAGCCAATAATTTGAAGTAGTACCATGGGGATTTCTATTCAGTCACCCACAAAACTTCTTCCCCAAATGTCCCTCAGTACTACACTGTCAGTGTGCTTAAATCTACATGCTTCCTCTTTCCATAACTACCCTCACCTGGCCTGCCTTTTATATCTTAGGGACAAGTACCATCACCTGCCATCCAAGCCAGAAGTCAGAGACTTTCTAGATTCCTCTCTCTTCCTGGGTCCTAGAGCTAATCACTTGCCTAGCCCTTGCAAACCCGTCTTACGTGGGACTGCCTCTAGTTGTATTCAGAAATGGCTCTGGGGGTGGATGGAAGTGGGAAGAAGAACAGATGGAAAACTTGGTAGCTGGGAAAGTGGTGGCTCCCTTTGGCACAGCCTCAAGAAGTGGCTCCTCTCTCCCACCCATTTTTTTTTTCCATTACAGTTGAGAGTAGGATGAAAATTCTTTGAGAAAAGTATGTAAAATCAAGACCCTGACCTTAGACAAAGTAGCTGGAGGAAGGTGACTCTTTCATGTGTTATCTTTCCTAAGTATCAATGGTAGACATGGAGACCATGCCATGGATTCACTCTCCCTCTTATCTCACGTAGTTAGGTAAAAATATTTAGTATATACACTCTCTTAGCAAATTTAAGTTATAGAAGAAATTATTATTAACTTTACAAGAAGCTCTTCATTAGACTCTTAAGCTCTAGTCTCACTTTAAATTCTTTTCCCATCTTGATGTCACTCACCCTTCTGAAACTAAAATTTGTGGGTTTTTTCCTACTTAAACATTTTGTAATAACACCACTCATTAGGATGACTAGAATCAACAAGCCTTATAAAAACAAGAGTTGGTGAGGATATAAAAAATCAGAACCCTCAAACATAGCTAGTGGGATATAAAATGGTGCATCAGCTTTGGAAAATAGTCTGTGAGTTCTTCAAATGATTCAGTGCACAGGAACTTGCAGTTCTACTCCAAGAAGCATACCCAGGAAAACTGAAAACATGTGTCCCCAAAGACATTTGTAAACAAATGTTTATGGCAGCACTAGTCATAATAGCCAAAAGGTGAAAACAATTTAGATGTCCATCAATGAGTAAATAGTTAAACAATATATAGTATATACAAGAAGCAAAATATGAGCATAAGAATGAAATACTGGTACACGTTACAACATAGATGAGCCTTGAAAACACGCTAAGACTAGGCATGGTGGTATGTACTTGTAATCCCAGCAACTCTGGAGGATGAGACAGGAGGATCACAAATTCAAAGCTAACCTCAGCAACTTAGCGAGACGCTGTCTCATTATAAAAAATAAAAAAGACTGATGATGTGGCTCAGTGGCGAAGTGCCCATGGGTTGAATCCCTGGTACCAAAAAAAAAAAAAGAAAGAAAAAAGGAAGAAAACACTATACTAAATGAAAGAAGCCAGTCAGACCATAATTATATGATTCCATTCCTATAAAATATACAGAAGAGGTAACTAGAGATAGAATGTGGATTTGTGGTGCTTAGGGCTAGTATAAGGCACACGGGGCATGAGATTTCTTTTTCAAATGATGAAAATGTAAAATGGACTGTGGTGATGTAGGCACCTATGTGTGACTATAGATGATTCCTGACTTACAACAATTTGATGTATGATTTTCAACATTTATCTTTTATCCTTGTGCAAAAGAAATACATACTCTGTAGAAACTATCCTTTTTTTGAATTTTGATCTTTTCCCAGGTACTATGTTGCTAAGCTATGTTCAGTAAAATGTGTATTAAATGCATTTTTTTTTTGGTACCAGGGATTAAACTCAGGGGCACTTAACCACTGAGCCAAATCTCCAGCCCTATTTTATATTTTATTTAGAGTCATGATCTCACTGAGTTGCTTAGCACCTTGCTTTTGCTGAGACCAGCCTTGAACTCGCGATCCTCCTGCTTCAGCCTCCCGAGCCACTGGGATTATAGGCATGTATTGCCATGCCCAGTTTTAAATGCATTTTTTACTGAAGACATTTTTCCCTTACACTGGATTTACTGAGACTTAGCCCCATAGTAATTCACGGAGTAATTATACTGATAATCCATGAAATAGGTGAATCATATTATGTTCAAATTGTATCTCAATTAAGCTGCTAAAATAAATTAAATTTAAAAAAAAAAAACTTTAACTGCTTAAAGGATAAAGCACAAATCATGGTCTGTGCTTAGAAATAGCTCCTTATGGGGCTCTGCAGGGGGTATAATTAGTCCTGACTGCTCCTGTTTTGTCCACATCCTGGTTTTTCAGAATGTTACCCATGTGCAGTTGATTCTTGCTCATGCTGCTTCCTTTGCTGGCAGTGTCTCTCTGGATGACCCTTTCCTTCTGAGATCTGTCAGGCCAACACCTACTTGTCCTCCAAGTCTATTTATTGGTCATCTCTGTTTCAAAAACTTACCCCGACCTCCCCAGTCTGGATTTCACACATTCTCACTTAGTTCTCTTCTGTCCTTGCAGAAGCTTCTATCATCATGTCACCACAGCATTTTTGCTTTCCTGCTTCCTTTCCCCCTTGTTAGATGGAGCTTGTTGGAGGCAGGGGTAGTGCTATCCTCTCTGTCCTCACCATTGTTGTACTTGACTCTGTGGAGTGGCACATACCTACTCTCTTACATGCTGAATACCCAAACCAGAGCTTGTGATGTGAGTAGAGACAGGCCAACCTACCTTGGTTTCACACTCTTACCCTGCCCCTGCTGTTCTCTGCTCCTGTGTATTCTGATGGTGGTGGAGGCTCATTACAGATTACCTGTCCACATGGTGAACCCAACTCATGCATTCTGACTCATACCACCATGCTGTGGTTGTGTTGTGCCCCCTGCCTGGCCACTGCTGGATTTGTCCCCCTGGAAATTGACTGCAACCTGTGTAGCAGATTGACCCTTGTAGGGTCTCTCCTGTGTAACTCTGATCTCTGCTTTGCTCTGAGCTTGGCAGGACCAAAACTCCCAACCTGTGCTCCACCCAAGTTGTCCCAGTTTAACTTCTGGTTGTATCCATCCTGATCAGCCTATCCCATTTTGGCTACATCTTAGCACAGATTCCTCTGACCCTAACCTCACCCTCTACTATCACCACACTTTCCTATGACCCTTTTCCCCTTAAGACTGGATTAGGTAGTCTTTTCCTACATACTCTAAACTTCCTGTGCATATACCAGTTACTTATTACAGCCCTTAACAGACTTTCATTACTTTCATTGTCAATCTGTATGCCCCCACCACCCTGCCCGGCTTCCACTGGCCTCTAGACTAGAGGATGCTGTTTTCTTCTCTGATACATGATAGATGATTTTCACTTGTTGACACATTCCCATGAATTTATGCAAATGATAGGCTGCAGAAAACTCAAGAGGAGATGTGTATTATTTGTACTTTGTGATTTGTAACCCTGATCTTTTTATTTGTCCTCAAATGTATGTTGCAATGACAGAAAGTAAGTACAAAGTTATTATAAGAATAACTAAATTCTGTTTTAAAGTAAGTCTTTTTAAGTAAATATTTAACTAACTTCAGTACTTTGTTCTTATTTGTAAATTAGTTGTGCAAGCCTTCCACAGTGGCTACAGTCAGAGTGTGATGAAGGCCTCTGCTGTGCTGGATACTGAGTTTCTGAGAGCTGGAGCTATTTCACATTTGTCTCTGTAATTCCAGTATCTAGAGCACTTCCTGACTCTGGAAGGTGCACAGTATGTGTTTAATTGATGACTGGTTAATGAATAATAAAATGAAATTAATTTTTAAAGACTTCTGTCTTTGCATTAAAAACCAATAGGAGACACAGCCAACTATCTTCTGGTATCTCTAGCTGTCTAAAGATAGCTTCAGGCCACAGTCCTTAAGAATTGGTATCCTTTTATAATAAGACCAGGATACAGGTGACCATTGTGGAGAAGTAACATACGTTATATTGTCAGTGCACTCCTGGAATGAGATCACTTCTGCACACTTTCTATCTGTTATTGTGGGTGTCTTTTGAGGGTCCATATGGAACTACTAGGTGAATCTATAAGTCTGTTTTGATCAGATGCTAGCATCATAAGATTTTTAAGATAATATTATTCTAAGAAATGTATATTACAAATAGCACAGTGGAAATAGCACCTGTCTTAAAAATCATGACTTTAAAACTGAATTATTTACTATTTAGCCTGTGGCTTTGACCTAGACACTGTCTTGTTGAGCCTTTAAAATGGGGTTGAACACATGATCTCTAATCTCTTCATTAATGCTAAAATTCTTGAATCTAGCAATAGTTGGAAGAACTTAGAAAGCACAAAAACAGATCGTCCTCCTGTCTTAGTCCATTCGGGCTGCTATAACAAAACACCACAAACTGGGTGGCTTGTAAACAATAGAAATTTATTTCTCACTGCTCTTGAGGCTGGGAGGTTCAAGGCATTGTAGTTTTGGAGTCTAGAGAGTGTCTGTTTCATAGATGGTGGCTTCTTGTTTTGTCTTCACATGTTAAAAGAGAAAAACAGGATCCTTTGAACCTCTTATATGAAGGCACTACTGACCCTATTCTTTTTTTCTTTTTTTTGAGACAGGGTCTCACTAAGTTGTGAAAGCTGACCTTAAATTGTGATCACCCTGCCTCAATCTCCTAAGTATCTGGGATTACAAGTGTCCCTCAACCTTACCCAACTCACTGATACCATTCATAAGAACCTCATGCTTAAAACCAGATCACAGGGGTTGTGACTCAGCAGAAGCGCATTTGCCTGGCATATGTAATGTGCTGGGATTAATCTCAGCACCACATAAAAATAAATAAAATGAAGATCTATCAACAACTGAAAAAAATGTTTAAAAATATTTTTAAAAAGATGGGTGTGGGGGCACATGCCTGTAATCCCAGTGGCTCCAGAGGCTAAGACGGGAGGATCCTATGTTCAAAACCAGCCTCAGCCAAACTGAGGGACGAAGCAACTTAGTGAGACCCTGTCTCTACATAAAATACAAAACAAGGCAGGGGATGTGGCTCAGTGGTTGAGTGCCCCTGAGTTCAATCCCCGATACCCATGCCCACCTCAAAAAAAAAAAAAAAAAAAAAAAAAGCAGATCACCTTCTCTTAGTACTATCACCTTGGAGATTGGGTTTTCGTATTTGAAGTTTGATGGGGTGGGACACAATTATTAAGACTATAGCACTTTTTAAAATAAGAGTAGATTATTGACTCAGCTTCCAACTCACAAGAGATACTGATCTTGCCTGTTCATTTCTATACACTTGGCACCTGTCCCAAGGTAGGAGAAATAAAGTAATCACTACAAGGATTCCAGAATTACCAAGTGGTTGGTACATATGGATCATATCTTGAGGTAACTCCTAAATAAGACCCTGACTAAATACCTCAGGGAAGTATAGTGGGTTTGGATTAGATTAGAGTTTAGATAGAGCAGTTCCCCCTCTGGCATTCGGGAATCGTGAGCCTGTTGACATTCGCACCAGTCTTGAGACATGTGAGGAGCATCCTTCCTAACTCAAAGGAGTGATAAAATAGGATCCTGACCCTAATGAGAAGATTAGCCTTTAAGGGCAGGGCAAATACATTTTCTATTGTTACAGGAGGAAAGATGGAGAAACAGATATCAATATGGGTCGGCTTCATATGTGGAAGTGATAAGGAGAGAGTTTCCATCTATTGATGTCTCCTTTCTTAGGAAGTATGATTCATAGTCATCAACTGAGAGAGCAAAGAAAAGGGAGTATAGGAGGTTTTTGGGCAGGGTATGAGGCATGAAATACTTGTCATAGAAAGCAGGAAACTGAGCTTATTAGAGAATCATAGTAGATATTCCGAGAAGTATTGAGTGCCCATTTGAGATTTATGTTCATGAATTTAAAATTACTTCCCCTAGTGTAATTCAAGACACAAGAGAAATAGCTATTCGGTTTCAATCAGGTTTTGTTAGGATAGTACACTTGGAGGAGAGAGTATCAAAGGGAATGAGGGTAATGATGTACATAGCATCTGAGGTGGGAAAGAGGTAAATAAAAGCAGGAGATGAGTGTGTCAGCAATAGATAGCAGGTCAAGATGTAAAACTGTAAAACTGTAGCAGTGGGAGAGTTTGTTAAGGGAATAACTAAAATAAATAGAAGTAAGTAGCCAGAAATGGGGTATTAGAAACTGAGATTATGGAAGTGATAATGATAGACTGACATGGTGGTTATAGAAATGGATGGCTGAGATGGTATGGGAGAAGCAGTCCCTGGAATAGAGCTGGTTAAAAAGTTGAATAGAATTGACAATATGATTGGTGTATGTACATTCCATGTATGTATTATATGTCAAAATTCATTCTGCTGTCATGTATGACTAAATACATAAAGAAAGAAAGAATTTTTTTAAAAAAGTTGAAATGCTGAGGTATATGATAGGACATCCATAGGGGAACTGTATTCACTAAAAATGATGACAGAAGTAAGGGTGATGAGAAAAATGCTGACCTAGATCCAGGATCTGATCTCAACAAAGAAAGGAGAGTAACTGAGCAATAAGATGTGGGCAGGGATCCCCTACTTGAAAAGATTGCAGGGGAATAAATGTCCTTAGGAGACAGCCCAGTTTCATTTAAAGAGGGAGGGAGGGAGGGAGAGAGAGAGAGAGAGAGAGAAGAGAGGAGAGGATGTTACAGAGACAAGGGAATTATAGAGTTCACGAGGAACATCTGGAAGGGGAGGTGGAGTGCTGGATCATACTTAGGGATATGCTGGTTGAAGTGAAGAAAACTAATGATCATGCAAGAGCCTCAGATTTGTAGAAGGGGCAGGATGGGAATCAAGAGGGACACAAGGGTCTTGGAACACCTTACCCAGTGTGAAGGCATTTAGAAGACTTACTTTTTAAACATTAGAATTGTGGAAGCTTCCAGATAAGAGGAGGAGAAAAGCCAGTTGTGGGTCTGAATCTATTTACAATCCCAATTATGAACGTGGGGTTCTGGGAGAACTTGTTTAATAAATATACTGGAAGAAAATCATTCAAAGCTCAGAAATAGAACACATTGGAAATTGGAGACCCTCTAATGATGCACAACAACTGCTGGAGAATTGGAAAATTGTCTCTTTTTTCTCCACTGGAAGTTCTTCAATGGTCCAGGTTTTCTGGAGAGAGAATCAATAATTTTCATTCAATTCTCAAAGTGATCTTTGGCTCCCCAAAGATTGCCAATCATTGATCTACATGATCCATCACACATTAGATGAGTTTTTTTCTGAATTGAAGTTTAGACTGGATTTACTGAGTATTTTTTTATACTTGGATACAAATGTTAATCTTTAGTTTATATAAATGATTTCTCTGTGAACTTTTTTATAGTATAATGAGAAATGCTATACAGAGGAACCTTAGTAATTTGCCATAATTACTAAGAGAGCCTTGCAACTTATCACATTTTATAAATCAGTGAGTAAATAAACAGAGACATGGTTAACATACAGCAGCATGCTGTCCCTGTGAATACTCTTGATTGCATAATTTTAAAAAGACATTATGATCTACCTGGTATGTGCATTAGTGGTCTAAATAGTACCCTACAAAACAAACAACCACCTCATTAACAGACTTCATTGGAACTGGTGATAATTCTGACCTGTAGAACAGGTTTATCTTTGCCTTAAGAAAAGTGTTTGATGTGAATGTTAATTATGTAAATAAGGGAAGTCGATAGCTTAGTCAAATGAAATCCCTTAGTCCAATGAGCTATTTTCAAGCCTATGGAAAACCATATTTATAGTATTTGAATAATACTGTTTTGAATATGTTAATGACAAATGATTTATTAAAGAATTCATGATCATTTTTATTTGTTCTCTATTTACTCTTAAATATTTTCTAAAACACATACTCTATGTCACTGTCCTGCCACTCACTAATATGAGATGGATTATTTGCATGCTGTGAACCCCAGATTTGCCCTTCTTCCAGTGAGTACAGACTTAGTATCTTTAATTCTTTCTTTTCAAATCCATAAATATCAAAATAGGTGGGATTTCTATTATAAGTCTGATTTGACTTAAATACTCAAGCTCATGAATTATTGAAATGAATGATTTCCTTTGGTTTTTGATAATTTTAAATGACTTGAAATGATTAAATGATGATTGAATAAATTGAATTTTTAAGGTTTCATTATCTTATTAGAACAATAGAAAATAAGTAAAATTATATAATTTATAAGTCACAATAATAACATTTGAAATATAAATATGAAAATATCTTCACAATATGAAATAGATTGTAAATTCCACAATGGCAGGGGCTGTGTCTATCTTAAAGCCCCCGTCTCATTGTGAGTGCTCAACAAATATGTTCTATAGAGAGTAAAAATACATAAATAGGTGGTTAATTTTAAAAAAATTATTATTATTACTTTTTTGATAACAGGAATTGAACTCAGGGCCACTTAACTACTGAGCCACATTCCCAGCCATTTTTATATTTTTTATTTTGAGACAAGATCATGTTAAGTTGCTTAGGGCCTTGCTAAGTTGCTGAGGCTGTCCTTGAACTTGTGATCCTCCTGCCTCAGCCTCCTGAACCACTAGGATTACAGGCATGTACCACCACGCCTGGCTCTTGACCTATTTTTGATAAATAGAAAACACTGACCACTTGGAGAAGCATGGTTGTAAGGTCATTTTCTTGTGGCCCAGACTACACGGTTAAAGGTATATATTTAAATTAACTTTGTATGTAGAATCAGAGAGTTTTCTAACCGATAAGCATGTTCTGACCTAATAGTATGTAAGTAAAAATCACAACAATCATTTGTTTACTTTATATGTAGACATAGAAATAACAATTAGGGAAGCAAATCCTGGTGTACTGACTGAATTTTATATTTAGAAAATCTTGTGAAGGATAGAAATAATCTACTGCACGGTAATTTTTAGGAAGGCTAAAAGGGAAAGGCTTTGAGGTATTAATTATTAGGAAGAAAACCTTTAAATACAAATTTTCTTTTATTTGGTATTAGCTCTGCATCAGAACCATAGGCAATTGTATAAGACAAAGTTTTCTTTGAGAATTAAGAGATGCTGAAAAATGTACACTTTGTCAAATTTCCAAATGTTGGTAGCATCCATATTCCCATGATATCCCCCACCCTTGTTTATATGTATTTCATTAAAAGAAATGTATTTGGAAATTGCTCATGCATTAGTCAGTCAATGTTGAAGGAACAAATGGAAAATTGATGAAGAAATATGATTTTGTGAATCTTTTTTATACTTGTGTGTTCTGGTTTATTTATTTAGCAAATATTTATTGTGTTTGTGCTCTGTGCCCAGGACAGTCCCAGTACTGAAGATACAGGCAGACACAAGGGATACACATGTTCCTGCTCTTGTGTACTCATGTTTGTTGAGAGCCACAGCCAAAGGGGCCACAGCCAAAGGGGCCCCTTCGGCTGTGGCTCTCAACAATGTTCTAGAGCATCAGAGAGAGCCTGGACAAAATGCTTAATTAGTGCCAGGTAGAGTTCTAGTACATCATACTTATTGGCTCATATGATCTCCACAAGACCTCTACAGGGAGCCAGGCATGGTATGCGTGCCTATAATCTCAGTGGCACAGGAGGATCAAGAGTTCAAAGCCAGCCTCAGCAAAAGAGAGGCATAAGCAACTCAGTGAGACGCTGTCTCTAAATAAAATAGAAAATAGGGCTGGGGATGTGATTCAGTGGTCGAGTGCCCCTGAGTTCAATCCCAGGTACCAAAAAAAAAAAAAAAAAAAAAAAAAAGAGCTCTACAGGGTCAGTGCTATGTTACCCATCCTAATTTTACAGATAAGTAAAGAGGGTTAATAGTCACAGATTGAATAAGCCTACACAGGTTCAAGCCCAGTCAAGTACACTTCCAGAGCCCTGTCTGTGATGTGCTTAGAAATGTGAGGGAAAGTGAAATAGGAATCAGGTTTGGTGATGGAACTCCAACCGGGTAGCTATTTTACTAATTGTCAAAACATTTATAAATAATTTAGTATCCATTACCAGTCAAAGATCTTTTCACATATGTTGTTAGAATAGTTGAATGACTCTCATTAGGTGTTGGGTAAATGTTTTGGCTTTAGTAGATAAAATCCTGAGACTAAATTTTTTCTTTATAGATCTCTAATGATGATTCTCACTATCACAGTTACATTTTTTAAACAAGAAGTAAGAAAATATATTGTCCATACACTTGTCTTTCACAGATTAATTTTGAGGATTTATAAGAGATAAGGCTCTGATAAAAGGTAGTTTGAAGAATAGAATGCCATCTTAGACATTTGTGAGTGGTAATATATGAATACAATTTTGGATATAATTCTTTTAAAATACATTTTAATTGAAATATAGTTACTATATATCTTTATGAGATACTATGTGATATTTCCATACATAAATATAATGTACAATGATCAGATCAGGTAACTGGCATATCTATCAACTGAGACATGCACAATTTCTTTGTGTTGGGATCATTGAAAATCCTCTCTACTAGCTATTTTGAAATATTCAGTTATCATTGATCATAGCTATCCTACTGTGCTATAGAACATAAATTATTCCTCCTATCCAACTTTACCAATGTACTCATTAATTACCTACCACTTCTCCCTCCCCCACACCCTGCATTTAGGATTTTTTTTTTTGTCTTTTTGATAATAGCAATTCTAACTAGAGGAGGTAATTTTTATTTTCCTGATGATTAGTGATGTTGAGAGCATTATTTTGTTTGCTTGTTGACCTTTGTTGCATATCCTCTTTTGAGAAATGCCTGTTCAGGTTATTTACCCACTTTCAATGAGATATTTTTCTTTTGCTATTGAGTTTTTGTGTTCCTTACATATTATAGAAATTATTCCCCATTAGATAGTTTGCAAATATTTTTTTCCCATTCTGTAGATTTTCTCCTTACTCTTTTGATTGTTTCCTTTGTTGTAGAGAAGCTTTTTAGTTTGATGTAATCCCATTTATCAATGTTTGCTTCTGTTGTCTCTGCTTTTAGTGTCACATCCAAAAAAAAAAAAATCTTTGCATAGTTCAATATCAAGAAGCATTTCCCCTGAGTTTTCTTTAGTTTCAGGTCTTAAACTTAAGACTTTAATTCACTTTTTGTTGATTTTGTATGTGTTCAGAGATAGTAGTGTAGTTTCTCTTTCTTTTTTGCATATGGATATTCAGTTTCCCCAGTACCATTTACTGAAGAGACATTTCTTTCTCCGATGTATGATTTTGTTGCCTTTGTTGAAAATCAGATATATTTCCAAAGTGGTTATATTAAATCCACTGTGTGCAAAGAAATCTGATTAGTTGTTTATTTTTCATACTTTGACCTGATTCTGAGATTACTTAATTATATATTCTACAAACTTACACAGTTTTATAGCTAAATAAGATACTAGAGTTATGACCAGAAAAATGAAGAAGGTGGAGTTGTATTATCTGTTTGGTGTCTAGGTAGCCAGTCTGAGTCAGTTAGGAGAGAAGACAGGATTGAGCCTATTTTGAAACCATAGATTATCTCAAAGGACATAGATAAGTCTCAAAGGACTTAGGGGTACGTAAAAGAGAATAAAGGAACATACTTGTTTTGGACAGCTATTTTGCTTGTATGACTAAAGGACCCAAGCAGAACAACTGCAAAGGAGGAAAGGTTTATTTGAGGGCTCACGGTTTCAGAAGTCTTAGTCTGTAGAAGGCCAGCTCCATTCCTCAGGGCTTGAGGTGAGGCAGAACATCATGTTCAGAAAGTGTGGTGGAGGGAAGCAGCTTACATGGTGATCAGAAAGCAGAGAGAAAGAGAGAGAGACTCCACTCTCTAGATACCAAATATATACCTTATAGTCCCACCCACAATGAACCACTTCCTTCAGCCACACCCCACCTGTCTCCAATTACCACTCAGTTAATATCATCAGGGATTAATTCACTGATTAGGTTAAGGCGATAGCCCACTCATTTCTCCTCCAAACCTTATTACATTTTCTCACATGTGAGCTTTTGGGGGACACCTCACATTCCAAACCATAACAGTACTGAAGAGTATATATTTCCTTAGCAAGATTTCAAGCTAATGTCTAGGATAAGAAGAGTTGTCATATTCTTAGTCTTTTCCAGCTCTAAAATTTCAGAGCTCTGTCTGAGGAACAAATGGTCTCCAAAGCAAGAAGTCTGGTGCACTATTTGCATCTTCACTGACAAGTAGCACTGAAGCTACTCTTTCCCATTCTGTGAGCAGCTGGCCTGAGCTGGCAGACAGGGACAGGAGGGATCCAAAATGACTTGCTTGTGCCCAGACCAAACTGTATTTTTCTGTTAGTGTTTGGAATAGAATTCAAAGTCCTTAAGATTTTACATTATTTAGCCTTTGATATATATTTTTTTTAAATGGATGACCTTTAAGTGTCAGTGCTTCCCTTTGCTTTTTCCTGATTGGGCATATTTATGAGAACAACCAAAACCTTAAATCTTCTACTTTCGTTGCCAGTAAAAGCAGGAGAAATGATAGCAATAAAAAGTGTTGGCTTCTATTACTGAATCAATGACCAATCCTTTTATATTCAAGTAAGCTCATGTGACAACAAGCAATGGTCTGTAGAACCATTATCACTGAAGGCCAGCCAGCAATTTTGTTATAAAATCTTCTGAGGCAGCTTGTAATTTGGCTGTTTTAATTAAACCTCACCAGCCCAGATTGCAGGAGGAAAGTACTGGGAATTTTCCACTGAACTGTCACTCTAAAACAATGTTCTACTATGGATTTGATGTCAGAAATCATAACAATATTTAATGCCAGATAATTGGCATAACAATGATCTTGAGTGACAGCTTAGTGTTTGGGAAGTTAAATTAAAATTGATATGCTTATTTAGCTCTTGAACTGTCAAATCAATACAGGCAGCCTTTGCTTTTCAACACTGTTCCATCTTGAGGACATTTGGCTGACATCAGTAGTTAACTCTACATATTGGCAGGAGACTGGGTTTGATTCCATTTTTTTTTTTTCTCTTCTTGTTAAAATTCTCGATGAGGATAATGAGAATAATGGTAGGGGTAAGTTTACCGGTACACACTGGGGCCATGAAATCTAAATGTCTGAAGGCATCTTTTCCTGAAGGCATCTTGTCCAGGGAGTTAAGATGTAGCAAATAATGGCCATGGGTACTGTTTATTGAATGTTTGCCTCATACTGGGTAATTCAGCTAGACCCTACTATTCCCTCAGTTAACTTAAAACCACTCTGAAGAGGAAGATAACAGGGCCATTTCATAGACAAGTAAATTTACCAAAGTTGCTCAGCCAGTAAATGGTGAATTTGTGATTTTGATTCTGGCCCACTTGACTCTGGAGTCCATGTTACAATTATGAATATATCATAATGTGTCTTGTCACAAAGTATTTACCTCTCCATCAAAAAACAAATTATTTATCTAAGAATAAATTGGGCATCTTTTTAAAATTAAGATTTTTAAGGCTTCATTGAATTATTTTAGTTTTAATTGACACATGCAAATTGTATGTTTATGGGGTACTGTGTTCTATTTTGATACATGCATACATTGTATAATGTATCAACCAGGATAAGCTTATCTATCTCCTCATTTATTGTTCCTTTGTGGCAAGATGTTCAATATATTTTCTTCAAGCTCTTTGTAAATAGAGCATTATTTATTATTCTCTATGATCACCCTACTCTCCAGTAACACCCCAGAACTTACTTCTGTCTACCTCTGACTTAATACCCACTGATGGACCTTGCTCCATCCCTCCTTCACTCCTACCCTCCCCAGCCTCTGGTAACTACCATTCTGTACTCTACCAGATCTTTTTTTTTTTTTTTTTTTTTTT
>NW_026000142.1:8169626-8185794 GCF_001458135.2 Marmota marmota marmota
TTTTTTTTTTTTTTTTTTTTTTTGAGATTTTACATATTCAAGCTGCCTTTCAAGGAAAAATATATCTTCTTATAGATAAAAGGTAATAAACATAAAACATTCAATCACCTGCTTTTCAAGAGTTAATATTATTTATATTTCACTTCTATATTATTTATGAGTATGTTGGAGAGAGGAAATAGAAATAGAAAGGAGAAATGCGAAGAAGCACTCTGAAGTGGAAGGGGAAGGAAGATTGATGTCCAGGAGGAAAGGAAAACATGGGAACAATTCCAACCAACAGTGACAGGAGGTGCTTGAAGGCTGTCGCACTGTCTTGGCCACTGCCTCTGGGAATTTTCTCCCTGTCTCTCACTCAAGGTCTTTCTTTTAACATGATTAATTCATCTTCTTCATTGGCTGCATCAGCTTTGAAGCTCTTTCCTCACATAACAAAAGCCTTCCCTTGGTCTTTAGCTCTTTCTATTCACTGAATTAGTAATTGATTAGAGAGACAAGATCTGAGGGCCCATTAGCTGCTGGGGTAGAGAGTAGCATAAAATAGAGTTCTTTCCTTTTCACCAAATAAATCTTTCTAATTAGAGAGTAATCATGAGCATGAAGATATCTAACACCATCTTTTATAATGATTGATTAAATTAAGAATATAAGTCTGCCAATCAGTTGTCCATAGCATCATATAGAACCATCCATCACCTCAATGACGGTTTTGTGTGTGGACTGTAAACACTCTTTTCATCCCTCTTCTACCCACTCATTATAAAAGTTTGATACAGAGCTACCCTCCTACTGTGCCTGTACCCTTGAGTGTCACTAACTACTTCCTTATTGATAAATCAAATGTTTATTTTACCCACACACTTTCTGTTATAGACATTAGATGATCTCTCCTACCTTTTTTCCCACCCTCAAATTTATTTTTCTAGAACTGTAGTTCAAATCTTCATTCCAGTTCAGAAAATCTACATCTTGAACTGGATGGATGTGGTTAGAAAATTTTTATCTTGAATGAGATAAGCTTGCTAAATTTGGGTCAGGACACTCAATGGGAAGTTGAGGTTCTATCTGATGCTTTTACATCTACAGGTCATAGAGTTTACTCTTTTAAACCTAAAATATACCTTCCAATAATATTGTTTCTCTCCTGAAAGGAGATAGGGTCTTTATTATGTGTGATTTATAGGAGGGTATTTTGAAGAATCTAAACCCACATGAAGGAAAGAGAGACAATTAATATAAGGAAATTTGAACTATTCAACTTCAAAACTGTTAAAATTTGGGTCTCAAATTCTTAAGAATATGATTTAAACTTGGATTTGGTAATAAATGTCCACATTTATATTTATTATATATAATTATTATTCCAGTAGAATAGGTGAGATCTGAGTTTTAAAATCGTGGACAAAGGATGAGAAATGAGATAACATATGTGAATTTTAATTTTTATGTGGCTGTTCATAACAACAATTGTTGTTTTAATCATGGCTGAAAGTCAGGCTACCTCTCCACTGTTAATGTAAGAGCCTGTAGTCTGTGTCAGGCTGTACCAGTCAGGATCCAGACAGAAAATAAATGGCTCACTTAAATCAAGTAATGGAGGAGAGTTTAATAAAAGTACCATTTACAAAGATGCAGGCAGGGAAGGCAAGGTCAAAGTGAGCTAGCAAGGAAAGATGAAGCTCTATAGAGCTAGCAATTGTAGGGAGTCATTAACCTTCTACAGCTGAAACTTTAAGAGAACGAAGCAGGAGGGAGGGAATGAAGGTGGGAAGGGGAGGGAGAGAGAAAGGGGAGAGAGAGGAAGAGGAAGAGGGAGAGAGAGAGAGGGAGAGGGAGAGGAAGAGGAGAGAGCCAGAGAGAGGGAGAGGGAGGGGGAGAATGAATCTGTAGCAGGGTCAGCCTGCCAAGAATTGTGGTCTTTGGTAAAAGCAAAGAATCGAACTATGAACAAAGAAACAGATATTCCAGTCTTACTCTCCTCTCTGTCATTTTAATCTGCTTCTAGTGCCTCTCATTGCTATACTTAACTGGAGTCCACCAAACAACACTCTGCAAGATGGAATTTTTATGAGCCAGTCTCCATACAGAGCAGAAAAGAGAGGTGTGGAGAATGAAGTTGCTCTGGAAGAGCAAATGAAATAGGGTGATGTCACTTAACAGTGGGTATATGTCGGAGAACTTTGTCATTAGGCAATTTCATTATTGCATGAATACTATAGAATGTCCTTACACAAACTAAGGTGTCTATGATATCAATAGGTGATAGACTCTTCTGGGACCCCTGGTGTGTATACAGTCTGTTGTTGATTGAAATGTCAATATACAGCATGTGATTATATATCCATCTCACAGGCTAAGACTGAGCTTTGTTGACTCCCTCAGTTCACTTGAGGTGAATTATATAATGGCATCACCCTGCTCTAGAATGTGACTAGTTACTTCCTTATTGGCAGATCAAGTGTTTCGCCCTTCTATTCTCCTTTCTTCGATTTCATATGTTATATGATCATCTCCTTCATCGAGTTACTTATTTCTAGAACTACAACTCAGTTCTTCAATCCAGCCTAGAAAAACTTTGTCTTGAATGGGAGGAACTTGCCAAATCTGGGTCAAAGTACTCAAAGGGAGGAAGGATAGAATGAGGTTCTATCTGGGGCTGCCTCCCAAAAGGACGTGTAAAACATAAATGGATTATTGCTGTGGGTTTTCAATTGAATCATGACTTCTGAGGTCTATGAATATTGCAAGTTAGAAGCCTGATGATATTGGCATCACACCTAGCTATATTTAATGATAAGTCACTGCTGAACCAATCCCTCCTGAAAACTGTCAGACAAATGGGCTCCTTCATGTTATATGGGAAAAGGGAGAGAAGTCCTACACCTTTATGATTTTACACAGGAAGTGCTCTATCAGGAAGTGTTAAGCTGGTAAAAGACCTTGATGTCTTTAAAACACACCTTGCAGCAAGTGTCCAGCTTCTTTGTCTTGATGTGAACAGAACTCTCTGGAGAATGGCTCTGGGCAGGTTTACCACAGACTTTGCTAAGATGAGATTGCCTTTAAGGGAGGCATAGTTAGCCTCTGCTTTCTTCTCTCATCTCATCTTTCACTATTCTCCCCAATATCCCAACATGTGTATGACAGACATGTATATACTTGTAGACAGACAGTTTCTCTCCACCATAATAAGCTTTCTTAACTCTAAGTTTTGTATGAGCTGTTATCCCTGCATAGACCACTCTTTGTCCTCCTTGTATTATCCCAAATTGCCATTTAGCATATTGTACTATATTTGCTTACTATAACACTGAGCAGTAAACACCATGAGAGGAAAGCCTATTTCTTCTTTTTCGTTTGAATCTCCAGGACCTTGTCCAGTGACTGGCATATAATAGCCTCTTATAATCTGTTGAATTAATAGATAATGAATAAATCATATTAAATTAATAAATGAATTAAGGAAATAGCAATGATAAAAGTTTTATTCACCAATGTTTCCCGCTTACACCCCCAAAGTTAGTTCTTCTTAGGAAGGTTTAATTTGAAACTGGTTAAGAAAACCAGAAAGTGTCTGAATAATTAAAAAAAAAAAGTTCAGCTCTGAGTAAGCATGTGGCATCATGAGAACAACATGACTTGATAGATAATTATGAGGAAGTTGTTTGCTACCAGTGCTTCTTGGACTAGATGCCATTAGAACCCCTTCAAGTTATTTGTCATAATGTTCAAGCTAGACCTTCCAAACCCTAGTTCTTCTGAGTCAGCACCTCCAGGGCTGAGTTCTGGAGGTATTTTATTATCAGCCCCCTCTACCTTCCTGCGGTGATTCTGGTACACTCTGGGGAAGACAAGCTCTGCTCAGATTCTGTGCAGTCCTGTGGCTCCCTAGGGAATGAGTCATCAACAAGCTTGAGTTTGGAAATGATGTTTGTAAATATTCACAGTTTTATGTTTTAATATTTTATGACTTGTAGGCTTTCCCCTGGGGAGATGTTTAATATTCTTTCACTGTTTTATATTGCAGGGTCTTATTCACTTGGTTAATTTTTAATCGAAGAATCATGCTGAGCTATTTCCAGACTATGAGCGGAGGCAACTGTGTACTGCTTTCCCAGGGGAATTCTCATTAATATACTTTCTCTGTGGTCCCAATAGACCACCAGCTTCTACATCCTCCAGTTATACTTAGTCTGTTAAAAGCGTGGCAGAAAGTTGGGGAAAAGTAAGCAGAGTCAAGAATTGTTTTGATGTGCTCAGGACAATGGGTATGAATTTGTTTGTATGTTCCCTTGGAATAATTTAATATGGGTGTTGAGATGGGCAAAAGTTGTGACTTATGCCATCCAGGGGGAGAAACAAAGAATGTCCACGTGTTTCTGCCCTTTTCAATGCTTTATTCACTCGAATCACTCAATATAATTTCACTCCATAGGTTCTTAATCAAGAAAACGACAATCCTTAATGCTAGGCACTGCAATAGGCATAATTAATGCACAGCAAACAATTCTAGATTAATTAATTCTAAGCATTGCAAACACACTTAACCATGACAAGGTAATGACAGACACTCCCTCTGCATGCTAATCTCAAGTGTCGGGTCAAAAGTCTCAAACTTAGGCTTTAAGTCCAGCAGACGCACACTTACTCAGACTATGGTGATCAGGTCAGGAACCAAAGCAGGCTTCTCCTGAGGTGGAACTGACGGCTGACTGAGGAGAGGGTCATAGGGAGAAATTGTGGCTCTTACCAGGGTCAATATTTGAGTTTGAGAGCGGTGAGGAAAATGCAGAGGATCAGGCAAATGATGACAAGTGATGGGATGTCAGTCCAGGTCTTCATCAGCAAGGGGGCATCCTTGTTGGATGGCTAAATATCTGTTCATTTGCTCTATTATTTAAACTAAATTTTGTGGCTTCTGATTCCCCTTACAATCCTTATCAGCTACCACCAGATTTCTCAGTGACATCATCTATCCTGGGGTTAAAACATTTGTTCTGGTGGTCCTCACCCTGATCTTTTCACCTTTCCCTCTTATCGGATGAGGACAGCCTGCCAGAGGCTTCACTCTGAGTTTCCCAGGGTTGGGGGAAGTAACTTCTTTATGTCTGAGGGCCATACTGGAGGGCTCCATTAGGTGTGCCTGGTGAGACTGCAGGTTTCAAACTGGAGTTTTTAAAATGGAGTTGCTTAGGATCAACCTAAGGCCATCCTCACAATGCATCTGTCCCTTTGTTTTCACAATCACTTTCTTTCACTAGAAAATTGCTTACTGTAAAATTACAAATTAAATTTCATGGGAGATCTCTGCTAAAACTTCTAACATGCATCCCAGTCTCAACCGTGATTGTTAGTCATTTTGGTTAAGTAGTTATAAAGATTATTCTGTTGAGGCTTGTTAATAAAGCCAAGTGAGTCATTTTCCTATAACAGATTGTTGTAACTCAACAAATGATCTTTAGAATAGTCAATATACCTCTCCTGATGGTCACCTAGTGGCCTTGCTGTTTTCCCTTGTGAGTCAGATTTTGAATCTTCATACAAAACTGCATGAATATATTGGATACAAAGGAAGCATGACACATAAAGCCCCAGGAGGACAGTGTATTAGTTAGCTATTACTGTGTAACAAATTACCGTACAGTAGCTTAACACTACTAATGTATTTGTTGTGAGTTCTGTAGGTCAGAAGTGTAGCATGGAGTGGCTACATTCTCACTTAGAGTCTCACAGGTGGAAATCAAAATGCTGGATCTAGTCCAAGTTGTTGGTGAAACTCAGTTCCTTGTAGTTGTGGCACTGAGGTCGCGGTTTCCTTGCTGGCTGTCAGCTCTTAGAAGTTGCCTTTGGTCCTTGAATGTGGTCCTCTCCAACCTCAAAGTCAGCCAATGGGCACTGAGTTATTTTTTTATTTCATGTCTCTTACTTCTTCCCCTACTATCAGTCAGAGAAAATGCTGCTTTTAAAGGGCTGATGTGGTTTGGTCAGCCCCACTTATATTTTTCTGGATCTTAAGGTCAATACTTCAGGAATTTAGATCTTCAAAACTCCATTTGCAATAGCATCTAGATAGTATTTGACTGAATAATTAGTGGACAGGAAGCTTGATGAGCTATCTTACAATTCTGCCTAAAATTGCCTTAAAATGGTAAAAGAATTATTACAATTTGCATGTGCATATATTATTCAATTTTAATTCACTGATAATATGGCTACTATCTTTGGAATAAATACTAGTTGTAGCAGTGTATAATGTTACCTGTGTAATATACATACATCAGAATTCAGAGTATAAGGATTGTGAACTTTTATTGAATTTAAAAGTAAATGTCCTCTGGAATTTTGAACAAAATAGCTCATTTCTATAGGCAGGACTTTCAGGTTGTCCAGATTGCTCATTCCAATGTTGAAATCTAGGACTTTACCAGGAGTTTCCTGTTAGGCCTGAGGGGGCCATTCTTTCCCAAGTCTGTTTCCCCATATAAAGAATTTATTTATGGATCATCATAGCTAATACAAAATTCTTTTCCTGATTGGGCTGCGTATTGTTTAAAATCACAAACATTTAACAAAAAGAAGTTCTTTTCCTAACCAATTCCATAGAAACTTCAATAGTATACAGTGCCAAATGAATGGGATCCATTTAGAATAATGTATTTTAAAATCAGTGAGGGAAAATACTTTTACAATGAGTAGAATCATGAGAACTAGGTCAAAGTTCAGCACATCTTATTGAAACATGGATTTGCATATTGACATTGGGACTGGAGCAAAAGCTTCAGCAAAGTTCAAAGAGGAGAAACAAAGGAGAGGGAGGAGACAAAGAAAGTGCCTTGGGGACAGTGGGTAAGAGTAGCTAAAGGCTGGAATGAGATGAGCTGGCCAAACTGGTAGGAGTGAGGTTGTGCATCTAAATCTGGGTGTACCCTGAGGCCTGAGTTTGAAACAAGAGGATGAGTCAAACTAAATGAATGCAGGAAAAGGGAGAATACAGATAATAGAATCAGTTAGTTCTGAACTTCTAATAGCCTCTCTAGTCTTCCTTCCTGGAAAAAATATATGTACAAAACCACTTTTCTATACTTATTTAATTCTGGATCACATAGGGATTGGGTTTCCTAAAGTTGTTTAGATTAACTGCCACCCAAACAGGCTGTAGATTTTGCATACAATCCAGAATTCAGGGATCAGCTCTGAAGCAGCCTGCAGAACTACAATGGAGCAGCAGGCAGGATCTGAAATTGTCCTCTTTTTTTTTCTGACAAAACCTCCTTAGACACTCTGGTCACTCAGGAAGCAGATTCACATTGTAACCTGCACGGTCTAGAAGGAGTGAGTTTTAGGAGGACAGACTTATGGCAGAAAGAATGATGACCTCTAATATCTAGATTATATTCTCAAATAATTTAATAGGTTCCTATAATAAAACTACATTTTATTTTTTCCTTTAAACATTCTTATTCTCCTTACACATTTCTGACACCTTTATGCTACAATTTTAAACCTGCCTATCTGAGAAAATTGTTAAAAGGCTTAACTTTTAAGCTGGAAGTTCACACAAGCTTTATAGTTTATATTCCTCAGTATTTAAATAATTAAGAGGGAGCCTCAAGACACTGTCAAATAAAATAGGTGCCTAATAATTGATGAAATACAAATGAGTTTGAACTAGAAAGATAGAGCAGCAGAGCTTTAGCCTCCCAGGCAAGATGGTCAAGAGAAAACATTTAAAAATTATTGTATAGGTTTTTGCCTGGGAATATCTATAAAAAAGTTACTAAAGTTAGAGTTATAAGATGTTACTTTCTCTTTTCTCCTTTGTCAAATCAGCAGCTTGAGAAACTGTATGAGCTTAGGAGTTCATTGGTTATGAGTATTTATGCTGCCTTCAGAGAGGCCTAAGAATTATCCACATTGAGTTCCATCAGAATGGACTGTTTTGGACCGTCGGCATGCTGTGCACTTTGGATCCAGTAGATCATTTATTTTCTGTGACTGATATCACCATCAGTGAATATGGAAAGGAATTTTGGGAAATTTGGGGCCATGAAACTTTTATTACATCTCTGACTGAAGGTTGGTCTGTGTTTCTCTTTAGTTTCTCTTTAGGAATGAGACATTGCTATTACTTATGGATATTCCAGATACTTGGGACTCCCTGTGAGGTTCAGGACTAATATATGCTGACTGGCCCCAGGAGAGTAACAAAGGTGTAAGCAGAGGCATTTAGAAAAATCTAAATATTCTAGTGAAAGTAATCATTGAATTAAGTGTCAATTAATTGCCATTCAAGGAATGCCCTTGGAATTTATATTTTGTTTCTGGTATTCAAGTTTTCTCTTCTTCTGGTTGTCATGAACTGAACAGCTTTCCTATGCCGTGTCCTCCCACCATAAGGTTCTACCTCATCTTGGGCCCAAAGAAATGGACCCAGGGAGGCCCAGGAATTTGTCTCACAGTGCTTAGCCACCCAGGTACTAAGAGGCCTCTAAAGATATGATCCCCGGGAGTATAACTACTGCTCAAGCTGATGGCAAACTTTGGAATTATCCCCATGTTTCTGGTTCTGCAATAATGCAGGATGCAGTGGCTAGGAGGTGATGGATACTTCCACCGAGATTCAAAGAAAGTCCTAGGAGGCCAGGCAAAGTGTAGCAGGGTTGGAAGTCCTGCAGGCAGCCCCTGAGATGGCAAAGAATGAAACTGCGAGAAGGAAACCAAAGCTGCAGTTGAGATGCCCTGGATTAAGAAATCCCAGTAACATGGTCACCTGCCTAGGAAAACTACTAGGTATGAACAAAATCAGACTGAGAGAAAGGCCATGTGGGCTCTGACTGGCAAAGCCATTGGTGCAGGACTTTCCAAGCACTTTTGAACTCAGATCTCAACAGCATGTGCCCCATATGTTGGACTTGGAGAAAATGTTTGCCCAGTTGAGTTTCAGTGTTGCTTTGGCCCCATGCTTTCTTTCTATGCCCCTAAACCTCCCTTTTGGTATGGGAATGTTTACAATGTACCATTGTATATTGGATACATGTAAATTCCTTTTGATAATTATAGGAGGTCACACCTAAGAGTATGCCTTGAGTCTCAGAAAAGATTTCGGATTAGGACTTTGGGGAAATTCTGAAACTGTTAAGGCTGTGGGGACTCTTGGAGATGGACTAAATGCATTTTGCATTGTGAGATGGACATGAGCTTTCAGGTGCCAGAAGGAGATTTGTATATGAGGTATCCTCCCAAAGCTCCTATATCGATGCGGGGATAGTCAGAGATGGAATGGTTGGATTATGAGAGCTGTAACTTAATCATTCATCCTAGATGGAATGGACCAACTAGGTGGTAACTCTAGGCAGGTAGGGTGTGGCGAGAGGAGGTGGGTCACTGAAGGCATGACTTGGAAGGGTTTATCTTCCCTGTGACCCTTCTCCTTTCTTTCTCTTCCTCCTGGCTACCATTAATGGAGCAGTGCTCTTCTGCCACAGCTTCATCCATTATGTTCATCTTCACCCTGAAACACGACCACAAACTGAACCTCTGCAACCATGAGCCAAAATAAACTTTTCCTCCTCTAGGTTGTTCTTATCAATTATTTTGGTCATAGCAGTGAAAAACTGACTAACATACCCTGGAACCACCATTCTTATTCTCTGCTCGTATGATTTCAACTTTTTAAATTCCATGTATAAGTGAGACCATACAATATGTCTTTCTGTACCTGATTTATTTTATTCAACATCTTGTCTTTCAATTTCCTCCATGTTGTTGAAAATGGTTGGATTTTTCTCTTTTTATGATTGTAGCATTCCATTGTATATATGCTCTGCATTTTTTTATCCCTTCATCCACTGATTGACACTTAAGTTAATTAAGTGTCTTGCCTATTGATTATTATGATATACTTAATAAATAACAATTTCATGTGCAATCAGTGATCCCAAGAAAAATTAAACAATAATGATATACAGTACTTAAATAAAGAGAGGAGTAGTAGATGGGGCACGGAATTATCAGAAAATTCTTCACCAAGGAGGCAGCAGGAAAGCTGAGATCTGAATGATATGAAGATGCCTGCTGTGCAAAAGATCAGGGGAAGGGCATTCAAGGAAAGGGCTCCAGGAATATGGTAAACTAAGTGTGTTTGAGGGACCAGTGGAGTAGGAGAGTCCAAATTAAGCAGACCAGGAGAACACAATAAGGATGAGGAGATAGTGTCTTACAGATCATAATAAGTACTAGAAATTTATTCTTTTTATATTCAGAAGTTGCTAGCAGGTTTGATCAGGAAGACATAAACTCTGATTTACATTTTAGAAGATGATTTAGACTCTCATGAGAGGAACACAGGGCATTCAAAGAAGTAGGTGCCGCATTGCATGAGACTAAAACACTCAGGGGTCACTCCAGGGGAACTGGGCCATTCGAAATAACCACACAAGAGACAGAAATACCTTTTTCTTTGGGGGTGCTGTGTCGGCTCCTCTGACCTTAAGGTCCACAGAAAGAGAGAAAGAGCCCATGCATGCTGACTCCTTTTATTGAGGAGAAGCCACTCAAATGAGCAAGGGGTCAGGTTTCAAGGGGCTGAGTTAGCTTTGTGATGTCAGCTGTCAGCAGGTTGATCTAGGAAGGCCACACCCAAGGGCTGAGTAAGAGAAGGGGACATACAAAGGGTGTTTCCATGGAACATTCTATCCCAAACAGGGGAAGGGGTAATATCTCAAAGGAACATGTGAGAGTAGCTCAACCCCTGGGTATGTAGGAAGGCACGCCCATGCCCGAAGACACATTTGCATTTTCTCAACCCTAAAGATCAGGGCTACTATCTTTGGTTACCTAAGCAACCAGATCACAGGGTGACAGACAGTGCCACAGGGATCAGAAGGGGAGGCAAACGCTGGTCACATGCTATGTCAGCCTCCCACAAGTAGGGGCGAGTTAGGAGGCTCCTGCCAGAATCAGGTTAAGAGATGTTGTGATGAAGAAGAAAGAATGTTTGTAGAGGTGGTGAGAATCAGTTGGGTTTGACATGTATATATTGGAGGTAGGCCTTGGCTGATTCAATTGACAAGGAGGCAGTGGGTATACAGGGAAGGAAAGAGGATTGCAGAAGATTCCTAAGGAATATATGCAGAGCACATATTCAACAGGTGCACAACAGTACACATTTCTGAGGAGCAGAATTTATGTCTATGTTGCCACCAAGAAAACTGCTTGTGAAGGGAAAAAAGAAGAGAAAGGATGGTTGGAGCTAGGAGGTAGAAAGATGGGGCTCCTTGATCTTTCCCTGGTGGTAGGGAGGCCTAGGAAAGTGTGTTTATAACTCTTTTTGTCTTTTTCCTTTCTTAAGGATTGGCAAGATTAAAGACTTAAAGATTGTATACACAAAATAAGCTCCCTTAAGAGCTCCGATCTCCTGGGGCTCAGTGTTATACAAGTGTAAATGGCCCCCCAAAAGGTCAGGCAGTTTATCTCTTTAAGAGTGATTTATGTGAGCAGCCCTGCTTGTTTATCTCTTCAGGACTCTGCTGCCAGGAATAGAAAGAAAATCTTGAGACATCTTATTCTTCATTAGGCAGTGGGGAAGTGGTTTAAAGACCTTGTCCAAGTTATTAATTAGCCACTTAACTTGGTTCTGTAAGAAAATATAAGGAATTCTTTCTCTTCATCTTATCAGAATGTTTCATAAAAAGCAAATAAATATCTAAAATAAATAATATGGGTAGTGAATGTTACTGAAAATAGCACTTGCCTCCTCCTCACATTTCAGTCTTCAGAAAAATAATACAAAGCTTTGAACATTCATTAATATGTGGCTATACTGTGATCAACCTTTTCATTCACTATGGTAAAATAAATTGTCTCAAGGAGATAATGGGTGCTAGATGAAATGACTTACCTGACTTAGCCCAGGATATTAGATGGTCTTTAGATTGGTACTAATAATAGGAGTCCTGAGTGAAATTAGCCAGAATGCTGGTCTCCCACACACTGATGTGAACTTAGGATTTTCCCCCTCTTCACATACTTAACACTCCAAGACCATCAAGTATTTTTAATAATCCTAAACCTGTGAGACTTGTGACAGCTGGAAATTTGAGGTTTGGGAGGTTTAAAGAGAGGACTTACCTAAAGTTGGGACAGAATTAGACTCTGAAGAATCTGAGGTCTTATGGGATGAATAAGTTGAAATTTATTTCCAGTGACTAATGTCCCCACCTCCCTTATCTTCAGCCTTCTTCTCCCCAACACACCAGGGTTTTCCTGTGCACTGATTCCTGGACTTCTCATTTGAGAAGCAAAGACTATGATTAATGAATTTATGTTTGAATTAGACTGGTTTGGAGTTACTCTCTTGGTGGAGGGATCAGGATAGGGATGGATTCACATGTTTAAGTTTATATACTCAGCTGAGCTTCAAGAGAAAAATGAATCCTTCAAAGATAGAATTTCAGTTACATGACCCAGTGGTTGGTGGACATGTGTTTGGGGTAAAAAGAATTTGCTGTTTCCTCAAGTTCTAATAAATCAAAAATCCTTTGCTTAACCATTACGAACACTAGGTGTGCCATTTCCCTTGCAGAATAAATGACAAGTATAATTACATAGTAAAATATAATTACATATAAAATGATAACAAATATAATTTCTTTTCTCATGGCTATCTTGAAGTCGAAAGAAAATGTGATGAATAGACTTATTAAAAACATACATATTATAAAACTACTATACATTTATTGTAGTAAATCTGGAAAATTCAGAAAAGATGATATTTTAAGATATCACACTTAAATGCATCCCCAAATCTATTAACAAATATATATGGTTAAAACAAAAGTCATTTTTTATCTTTACTACTATATTCATTTCCTTTCCTGAAAGGTAGCCATGTTAGTTTCTTTATGCTAATTTTATATATATATAAGATCATATATGGTATATTGTTCTATTATTTGACTCTTCATTTAATGTTCTGATTACTCCAGATGCCAATATCCTAAATCTGTGTTTTATTCATCTGCTTGTCAGGAGGAGAATATTTCCATATTCTGCATAGTTTGGCTTCCTAAGCAAATAATACTAACATGCTATAGCATCTCTAATACCCCAGATCTGTTTGTTCCTCAAATCCAAAGATATGAGACTAGGAGCCATCTGTTCCCATCCAAAGATAATAAACTTACCTCCCCCAACTATAGAGACAGTCTAAGGGCAGTAAATTAGAAACTCTTGTCTTATCTTACAACGTTAGTTTATTCCTGAAGATAAGAACTTAGGATTCTTCCTCTCTGTTTCCAAGGAGAATTTATTTGTGTCAACAAGCAAAGCTTTCTCTCCCTCCCTCAGGACAGAAACAGAGGACCAGCTATTCCTTTCCTATATAAACCCCCAGATTCCTATTTATGGAGTTCTTTCTCTCGAGTTCAGACCCTAGTATATATAGGGTACATTTATCTTGCTCTTTATCATCCCAGGAAAGGGAAGAACTGAGGCACAAGGAAACCATTATGGTATCTATAAGTAATATTTGATCTGGCACTGCCATAGAAATTGAGTCTATTTTTAAGATAATGTGAATAAATTTATACAAACATACATACACACACACACACACACACACACACGTGTGTGTGTATAATCCCAGTGGCTTGACAGGCTGAGGCAGGAGGATTGTGAGTTCAAAGCCAGCCTCAGACACTAAGCAACTCAGTGACACCCTGTCTCTAAATAAAATACAAAATAGGGCTGAGGATGTAGCTCAGTGGTTGAGTGCCACAGAGTTCAATCCCTAGTAACCCACCAAAAAACCTGATGATTCATTAAAGGAATTTCTGTAAAACTGAAGCCTAGAAGTCAAACTTTCAATTAAATAACAGATGCATTTAAAATTTTAACAGATATCAAATGAACCTTCCAAAAGGCAATACTGATTTTTACTTTCATCAACTATGTATATTGCCAATTAAAATTTTTGCTAATCTGATTGATAAAAATCATATCACTTTTTAAATATGACTTCACACATTTCTTATGATGTTTATTCCAAGGTGTTGCGTAAGTTTTGTTGCCAGTGTGAATGAGATAGTTTCCCTCTTACGTTGCTGATTAGCTAATACTAGCATGTAGGAAAACAGGTCATTTTCATATGTTGATGTTTTATTTGTCCATCTGACAAAAGTTTCTGTTACTTCTCATAGTTTTGAAAGTTTCACTTATATTATAAATCCCTGTGATAATCAATAAACAAAATTGAGAATTTCAAAAGAGAGTGTTTATATAGCTAAAAACACACATGCACACACCTTATGTACACAAAGGGTACACATGATCAACCCACAAAAACCTGCCCAGTATGCTGCAGAGTTGACAGTCCTCTTTAACAGGTGTGCAGAGTTGTAGTACTGAGGACTCAGCTCCCACAAACCCTTGACAAGATCTCTGTCATCTCAGAGCCAGAGCATTATACTAGTAGCTCAGGTTATCCCCAATCCTCCAAGTCACCACCACTTTGAGTTCTGAGTTGGCTGTTCAACCATTTCAAATTTCAACAAAGCAAAGCTTTCTCTTACCTTTTGGACAGTCCAACTTAAATGCCCTCATATAACCAGACCACTCTTCACTGGGACGGATTATGTCTGGGGCAAACAGAACATGTGCTGCCCTCTTCTTACCAACCTGAAAATACAAAAACCCCAGCCTAGGGTATGGAAAACCAAGGCCATGGACTGGGTAACCTTTTGGAAGAGAGAAAACTGTCTTTTTTTCCTCACTAGTGAATCTAAAGGAAGAGAAACAAAGCTCAAATTAATCTCCCATAGGGCATCCTATTCTCATGCTATTCGTAGATTACTGAGTTTTTTTTAGGATCATGTTTGGGATTTTATCCACTCCCTTTTTAGTACCTATTGTAAGGATAACAGAGATTTTCTGTTTTTCAATTTGTTCAAAGAATCAAATGAATATATTTCACATTGTTTAATCATTTAACTATATCTCATCCTTATATAAAGTCCTATTTGGTCATGCTATATCATTCTTGCATATTCTAGTAATCTACTGATACTTTTGATTCATAATTTCTCAAAAAGACTTTTGTTTTTATAATCTTTTTTTATTGGTTGTTCAAAACATTACAAAGCTCTTGACATATCATATTTCATACATTAGATTCAAGTGGGTTATGAACTCCCATTTTTATGCTAAATAGAGATTGCAGAATCCCATCGGTTACACATCCACATTTTTACATAATGCCATATTAGTAACTGTTGTATTCTGCTACCTTTCCTATCCTCTACTATCCCCCCTCCCCTCCCATCCCATCTTCTCTCTCTACCCCATCTACTGTAATTCATTTCTCTCCTTGTTTTTTTTTTCCCATTCCCCTCACAACCTCTTATATGTAATTTTGTATAACAATGAGGGTCTCCTTCCATTTCCATGCAATTTCCCTTTTCTCTCCCTTTCCCTTGCACCTCATGTCTCTGTTTAATGTTAATCTTTTCCTCCTGCTCTTCCTCCCTGCTGTGTTCTTAGTTGCTCTCATTATATCAAAGAAGACATTTGGCATTTGTTTTTTAGGGATTGGCTAGCTTCACTTAGCATAATCTGCTTTAATGCCATACATTTCCCTGCAAATTCCATGATTTTGTCATTTTTTAGTGCTGCGTAATACTCCATTGTGTATAAATGCCACATTTTTTTTATCCATTCATCTATTGAAGGGCGTCTGGGTTGGTTCCACAGTCTAGCAATTGTGAATTGTGCTGCTATGAACATCGATGTGGCAGTATCCCTGTAGTACGCTCTTTTAAGGTCTTCAGGGAATAGTCCGAGAAGGGCAATAGCTGGGTCAAATGGTGGTTCCATTCCCAGCTTTCCCAGGAATCTCCATACTGATTTCCAAATTGGCTGCACCAATTTGCAGTCCCACCAGTGCCGCAGTCTGGCTGGGCACAATCAGGAGCCACTTGTCAAAAGAAACTAACTTTATTTTTAGAACCACACACGCCAAACAAAACAGCCTCTCAGGAAAAACCCTCAGAGCCTCAACTGCCACCACCAGCTTTCCACAAGCCTCTCTCTCCCACACCAGCTTCTCTCCACCTCCCACAATCCTCCTGCTCTTGAGGCCGATTGGCTGGGTCACGTGGGCGGAGCCAAAAAA